>NC_142037.1:43619501-43935930 GCF_982192425.1 Myodes glareolus
TGCAGTGTCTACAAAAGTCAGACGAGAACATCAGGTGTTACAGATGGTTGGGACCCAAAATATGAGTTCTGGGAACTGAACCCAGGTCCTCTGCAAGAGCAGCAAGTGCTCATAACCAATGAGCGATCACTCCAGCTCCCATCGCTGGACTTTCATATTTGGGCATGGAATTAGGGGGTCTAGCACAAGGGCACTTAGATAGGAGAGAAGAGTCAAGTTTCCAGTATGCATTCTAGGTCTCCATCTCCAGGGCGATCAGACTGTAGAAGAACAAACACACCCACGGGACACGGAAGTGAAACGAGAAGTCTAGCTAGAGACACCACCTCACAGAGTTGTGCCAGTTCTGATGATGCCAGCTGTGATGGCACTGAGGTGATATTATCCACACCTGCCATTCGTGACAACCAAACACATGTTCGATGAGTCAGATGAGAAAGGACCATCCTTATCAAATGCCTGAATGGCTTTAGAAATTGGTTGATGTCCCATTTTACTCGAGAATCTTAGTTTACAGAGTTCAATAGGTGACCCACCGTTCACTGGTTCTTTATTCTTTCCCCAGACAGTAACAAGTTAGGTACAATATATTCAAGAGCTGACCAGAGCCCTTGGCCTGGGGAAGCTTACAGTTTTGTTCCACTGTCTGTAGACATTTCTTACTGTTCAGACTTATGAGGGCTTTTTCTGGTGTTTTTGTTTCCTTGCTTGTTTGAGCTAATGTAGGAGACCACTCATGGTAGGCTCATAACTAGCTCTTTTTCCCTGGTGGCTCTAGGCAGCCCCTTCCTCAAGCTCTATAGGCAAATAGCAGCTCTGGAAGCTGCTGGAGCCGGGACACTGAGACTCTGAGCTACCTCGGTCCCAGACATTATCAAGCAAATTACGAGTGTGTGTGTGTGTGTGTGTGTGTGTGTGTGTGTGTGTGTGTGTGAGAGAGAGAGAGAGAGAGAGAGAGAGAGAGAGAGAGAGAGAGAGAGAGTACCACATGACTACATGACTACCTCTTTTTGGTCATTCCACTTTTTTTTTTTTTATTTTATTTTTAAGATAGGTCTCTTACCGCCCTGGTATTTGCCACATATACCAGGCTGGCTCTCCAGCAAGCCCCTGGAATCTGCTTGTCTCTTCTTCTGCTGTGTGGGAATTACAAGAATCTATTCCTGGATCCTTATTTTTATCTTACATGGATAAGTGTTTTGCCTGTGCTATGTGTGTACACCACATGTATGCCCGATGGTCAGGGAGGCCAGAAGAAGCTGTCGAATCACCTGAAACTGGAATTACAGATGTCAGAGAATCGAACCTGCTTCCTCTGGAAGAGCAGCAAGTGCTTTTAGCGCTGAGCCATCTCTCCAGCCACCCTCCATCCCCGGCTTTTCTAGATGATTGTTCTAGAAATTAGACTCAGGTCTTCCAAGCACTTTACTAACACAGCCATCTCCCCGGCCCTATGAGGGAAAAAAAAAATTAATGTTCTCAAATAAGACATTTGTTTACATAACTATTAAACAAAAGCAGTCTTGTAAATTGCGTGCATTAAAAATATTTGTATTTCAGGTTTGCAGAGATGGCTCAGTGGGAGAACTGATTGATGAGCAAGCATGAAGGCCTGAGTTAGGACCACTAGACCCACATGAAAGCCAGGTATGGCAATGCCCATCTACAACCCCGGTGCTTAGGAGAAGAGCCAGGCAGACCCTGGGGGTGCATGGACCAGCCAGTGCCAGTCTCATTCAACGAGCAAGCTTCACATTCTATGAGATACTCCATGTCAAAAACATAAGTGGAGATCAATAGAGAAACACACTTGATGTCAACCTCTAGCCTCTATATGCACAAGTGCCCTTCACACACACACACACACACGCCCACAGGCACACACATACACACACAATTTGAAATCTAGCTTTTAAAAGCTAATGTGAAAAACAAATACAGGAACTGGAGAGATGGCTCAGCAGTTAAGAACACTGACTGCCCTGCTAGAGGACCCAAGTTCAATCCCCAGCACACACGCAGCTGCTCATAACTCCAGTTCCTGGGGAATCTGGCTCCTTCCTCTGGCTTCTGAAAGCACCAGGCACACATGTGCTACACAGACATGCATGAAGGCAAACACCCATATGGATTAAATAAATAAACAAGCAAATGAATAAAGAAATAAAGCAACCATAAGCCCTCTTGCTTCTTCCTGCCCCCTTCAAGGAGCACAGGGTACCTCTTTGCAGACAGACAGCAAGGTGACATCTATTGATTTCTTCCTTTGTTATCATTCATCTAAATACTTTGACAGGCAAATTTGAGACAGTTTTTATATTTTAAAAAAAGGGGTCCCAGTGTGAAATCAACAACCTGGCACACTGAAGGCAGGTGGAGTCACAGCCCTGAGGGCTCAGAATATTGACTCGATACATAAACAGATGTCTATCCATGGAGCCCAGACAGAAGGTCGGGGGTGAGCGTCCTTCCTGCCATCCACAGCAGTCCTGGGTAAGCCCTGAACTCACCACTCTGCCCAAGCCTGGTTAACTAGGCAGAGCCCGGGAAGGCTGCCAAAACTGGAAACAGGCATCGCTTCACACATCAGACACCACATTGTCCCAGTGTTTTTTTTATTGTCACAGACTGTTATGATAGACTTTATAAATTGCGGTTGGGAGAGTTGGACCAGTAGGAGGCTTTCAGAGTTCTGTGCTAACGGGGGAAAGGGGCCAAGACAACCTAGCCACAAACAAAAAAGGAGGGAAAAACAAGATTACTTGTCTGACCACAATGAGCTGGGTAAACACCACTTTCTGCATGCCTATAATGTGATAGTGCACTCATGTCTGCTATGTCTTACCACTGCCTGGGCTGATCTCTCAGTACTGATTGCAACTATACACGATTTATTTTATGGCTTCACTCAATATCTGTGAGCAAAGTTAAGATGCAAACCTACTTCCAGAAGGCCTGCTACATCCAACCGATTGTTGGTGCTGCCAAGACAAAATTAGACATCTGACTACTCAGCAAATATTGCCGACGTCACAATAACCAACGCTTTACATCAAAGGATAATACACTGGGTAAACCATCCGTTTGACTAGGATAAAGGAGTAAATTTGCGGGTCTAAGGAAAAGGCATGGCGAGATGCCTGGGTCCACAGCTGCACCGTATGGATGTTGATTAAGGGTAATGATAAGGTTTGGGAAACATTCATCTCCCTCCTACAGATCGGGCCTAGGAAGAACGAGGTTCCCTCACCTCCAGCACACACTGGTGACGCCCATAATGCATATATTATACTAATGTACACCGGCTCACTGTAATAGTTTGTTGAGCTTTTAAAAGGCTTCTAACAAATTGTCCATGTTTTCTAAAATGTAAAATCCGGTGGTAGGGCGCATAAAGCACAACACTGGTGAAATAAAGTCCCACTCCTCTCGAGAACCACGATGACTTGTTAATACAAAAGACTAGGCTCTCTTTCTCCCTCCCTCCTTCCCCTCCTCTCTTCCTCTCGAAAGGAGTGTCCCACGATGTCACTCTCGCTAACCTTCAGCTCACAATCCCCCTGCCTCCGTTTGGGATGACATGAGCCGCCATAGCTGGCAACCATGTGCCTTTAATGTAAGCAGCTGATTCTTCTCGTCTGATCTTCGTCCTAGTTACCCACATTCTGAACTTGAACCCAGAGCCTCGGCCATACTAAGCATGCACCATGCCGCCACTGAGCTCCACACTGCCTCCCCATCCCGCCAAGAAAAGCTGTTAACTTTTTAACAAGGGTAAAATTCTTTCTTCCCTCAACCAAACTGTGTTCACTCATTTAAAGTAATTTCATACTGTATTAATATGCATATATTCGCAAAGACACATAATAGTGGCTGTAAGCAACACGCCTTCTTATGCTTTCTCTGGTGACATTGATTTTACTGCTTGTAGGACGCTCAGTTTTAGCGAATCATCTCTGGAATTAAGGTGCGGGTAGAATTGGTGGTGGCCACATTTAGCCAGCTACTCTCTTAGTGAGGTGACACAATGAAGCAAGCGGAAAGTTAGCGCCATCATCAATTTCATAAAGTACAGCAAGTCTCACCTTGACAGTGTTATCTTTACCTTAATTAGCCTTACAGCTTACTCCTTCCACCTGCACTTTTAGCCAACACACTTTTAGGGCGACGCTCTCCCGCCGGAGAACTAAGCTAGAACCGGACCAGTTAATTAGTAAATCTTAACAAACCCAAGGCCCAACAGCCTTGAGAATGCCAGCGTTATTCCGAGATAATGAGACAACACGAGAAGTAGCGAACTGGAAGCTGGGAGGACTTGTGGATGGGGCTCACAGGCAGACACGCAGCATTTAGCACTGAATTCCTGCCCAATTTTTGGTGGAGTCAGTAAGTGCATTAATTCCGCAGCAGCAGAATTCCCAGGTGGCTCTACTCAGGGAAACCTGACAGGGATAGGTTCCTCAGCTGAGGCTGAGAGCACAGCTGTCTCCAGTCTTCGACATTCTCATCTTTCTTATTGCCCAGCTCTCCCCGACAATCAGAAAGGAGACACCTGATTTCCACCTCCCCATCACATCTCCTCTGCACGCCTGCCTCTCACCACACCTGACAGCCGAGGGCCAGTTACCTGGTTCCTCATGGGCACCCAGGCCACAGGTGTGCAACAGGGAACCCTGCAGAAACAAATGAGGAAAGGGCCACCAGAGAGTCCCCAAAACCTAGAACGTGGTTTTAAGATCAAGGATTCTAACTAACAAAGGGATCACCAACCAACAGTAGTCACTTTGATTCTCCTTCCAGGTGTGCGTTCAGATTCCTCCTCTTGAAAAGAAAAGACAGAGCCAGATAGTGGTGGCACACGCCAGAGGCAGAGGCGGGCAGATCTTTGTGAGTTCAAGGCCCGCCTGGTCTACAGAGTGAGTTCCAGGACAGCCAGGGCTACACAGTGAAACCCTGTCTCGAAAAAAAAAAACAAAAAAACAAAACAAAAAAAAAAAAAAACAAAAAGCAAAACACGAGAAAGAAAGGAAAGAAACTGACCCCCGCCAATTTCAAGAGAAATCTCTTGACGATAGCCTCTCAGCTCTTTTTCCATTTACAAAAACGAAAGAACAGCGCCAACAGTGTTTCTCAAGCCTCACTATCCCGCTATTACAGTGCCAGGGAGAACCCTCGACTTAGAGACCGTGGTGTGGACTGACCTTTTGCACGGCCCCGTGGAAGGCCTGTTTCATCCTCCTGCAGGACTCGGGCAGGGCATCTGTGTCGTCGCTCTCCACAGTCGAGTCCTGTAAGCCTGTGTTCTCACGGAGTGTGAGAATCCTAGAAATGCAGCGGGTGCCATCTTCCAATACCCTGTGAGGATCCATCTGGGGGCGGGGAGGATATTAAAGTGATTATAGTTAATGAAATGTGACTTGCTAATAAAGGGGCGATGCTTAAGAGTTTCATATCCCCCAGTGATAGATAACAAATAAAATTACCCTCTAGTTGATGAGAACATCTTTTTTGCTGTTGTTATGTGTAAGTGTATACACATGCATGTGTGAGTGTAAGCCAGGAGTTGATACTGGACATCTTACTCTGTCACACCCTACTTTAAGTGCTTGAGATGGGGTCTGTTGATGAACCTGAATCTCACCCTTTAGCTAGACTGGCGAGCCAGAAAGACCTTAGGATCCTCCCGTCTCCATTCCCCATCACTGGGATTTGGATGGCAAGTACTCTATTGACTCATCCATCTCCCTTACCCTGTAGATGGCAATCATCCATAATACACAATGTCAAAGATACTTAACAGAAGTGTGTGTGTGTGTGTGTGTGTGTGTGTGTGTGTGTGTGTGATCCATGGGGAATGAACTTCTTCGTGGACAGAAGAGGCATCGAGGATATCTTATGTGATGCAGCAGGTAAGACTCGTCAAGTTAGACAGGTAGCTCACAATTACAATCTAAGGACTTGAGAAGCTGATGAAGAAGGATCAGTGGCTAGGGAAAGCCTGGGCCATATAGTGATTTCCAGGCCAGCATTGGCTACATTGTAAGACCCTGCCTCATAAACAAGAAAAAATAAGACACATGCTGCATTTAGAGGAAACCGCCTGGAGATGAAGGCCACCCAGAGATCCAAAGGAGGCAAAGCTGGAAGCCAGAGTTTGACTTCTCTTCCAGATGAATACCTATTTACCCAGTACTTCTCAGCCTGGGTCTTACAAACGTGTAAGGGCAGTGCCTGTTTTCACATTGCAGTGGAGAGGGTACTTGTGCAGGCCATATGGACAAGTGCTTGGAAACGCTACAATATAAGGACTGTCTCACCCAAAACATCCCCATGGAGTAACTAGCCAAACACAAGCTTATAAAAGGTTCCCGTCAATCATCTCTCTGGGTGGCTCTTCAAGGAACCCACCTTCTCGTTCCCAAGCTCCCATAAGGCTTTGCAGTGGCTTCAACCACCATAGAAGAGGGAGTTCAACTTGCTGTTGTTTTCCTCTGGTTTTTTTTGAGACAGGGTCTCTCTGTGTAGTCCTGGCTGTCACGGAATTCACTCTGTAGGCCAGGTTGGCCTTGAACTCAAAGAGATCCACCTGCCTAGTCCTGGAATTAAAGCTATGTACCGCCACCACCCAACTGAGGTTGATCGTTTTCACGACGGCTTAACTGCCCTCTCTCTTCCAAAACTCAAAGTCCTTCACGATCAGTAGTTAGAAAATATGTTAAACTAAACACAAAGGGGAAATAAGTCAGTTTATACCAACCAAAGCACAGCCAGGCATAACACTGTCTCTCTTTCCCCAATTTAATTAGATGAAAGTAATCGGAAAGAGGTGTGCCCTTGTTAACCAAGTCTCAGGAACAAACCAAAAGGTACCCTCTCCTTACCGGAACCTCTCACAAACAGTCTTTTACCAAACACACACACATGGTTCCACGCTTCACTATTCCAGTCATGCAAATATAAGGCTGGAGAGACGATTCAGCAGCTAAGCATGCTTGTTGCTCTTCCAGAGGACGAGAGTTTGGTTCCCAGCACTGAAGTCAGGCAGCTCACTGCTGCCTGTGACTCCAGCTCCAAGAGATCTGCTCACCCCATTCTTGACTCTGAAAGTGCCCGCACACATTGGCATACTCACATAGACACACACACACACACACACACACACACACACACACACACACACTTGCACAAATAAAAAAATAAATATTAAAATTCTAAAATAGATCAGGATAATCTTTAAACATGAGTGAGATCCAACCTTGAAACAAATCATTTGTTTTCACTAAAGGACAAATGTCAACTTTTTTTTTTAATTTTTACACAAGAGCCTCACTGTATAGCCCTGGAAAGCCTGGAACTCCCTATGGCAACCAGATTGGCCTGGGACTCACAGAGACCAGCTTGCCTCTGCCTCTCTAGTCCTGAGACTAAAGGCATGTGCCACTGTACGCAGCTCAATCATACTTTTGAAAAATGCTCATGTAAGTCAATAAGTATCCTATAAAAGCAGATATGTCTGGGCACTTACTTGCTATGAAGGTCCACTGGGTTCAGATCTCAGGAAAGCAGGATTCTGCAGGGGCTTACTACCAGGCCAGAGCTGAACTGAAGGGACCATGTGGCATTAGGAAACACTGGAGACCTTAATCAAAGCTCATTGATCTTGCTTCCTACAAACTAAAGGCCTTCTAACTGCAGCATCAGGCCTCAGCACTGTCCACACTTGGGGTACAGTCAATCAAGCATAAACTCACAGGGAGGGGGGTTGTATTTTAACTGAATCCAAAGGTGTCCTCTCCATATTAAACGCCAATAAGTGATGCCTAAAAGTGTCAAATATACAAATTCGTGTAGTTATTCTGTTATTAAAATGCCCTCCGGTCAAGATTCAGTACTTAGCACAATATTGCACCAGACAACAATAGTTCATGGCTTGGTAAAATTTAAAAAGTGGCATTCAAAGACTGTCCTTTCTCTCTTTAAAAAAAAAAATGCTGGTGACCGGACCTCACTTGGACCTCTCAGCCAATTTTATCACAGCCTTAATTAAGTTAAATTCGACTGTTGAATCTTTCTTCAAATATGTCAAGCACGCACTTGAGAATCACTATTCACATCTCCAAAGCTCATCAGTCACTGCGACAAAAGAAATCAAGAGTGCGCGCCAAAATTAACTTTGAACTGTCTGTTAACTCGTTTCCTTAAGGATGATAAGTTAGAAATCCACTTTGCATCTGTAACGAGATGTGTCTTCCCCTTCAGGTGCCCAGACGGAGGAAGGGAAGCAGCTTGAGAGGGATCCAAGGAAAGCAGGTCCGGAGCAAGGCCAGTGGGGGTAACTGCAGGACGACTCAGACTGACCAAACGTATGTAGCTCCCGCCCAGTAGTGAATTCTGGGGTACACGGCAGTCTGGATAGGGGATTTGCATGGTTGAAAGGACTATTTCAGCTACGAGATATTGCATGCTAGTAAATTAGAAATGGAAAGACGTGTAGGGTGGCAAAATCATTTGAAAGACCCCTCCAGATGGTTAAGTATGTGAGGAGCCGTGTTAGATGCTGAGGAGTAGGAGGGGGGCACTGAACAAACAGACTCCCGTGTCTTTGTGGAAGGAGCATCGGCTGACATTCCACAAGAGAGCACAGCATATTGAGTTACAGTGAGTCACACCTGCATGTGTGCCTGCAGACACTATAGGAGTGTCTGATTTTAAATGAATGGTTAGGGCTGGGAAAGCAAGTATACACTGGAGGCCTTGGGTTCTATCACCAGTACCACACACACACACACACACACACACACACACACATACACACACACAGGGGACTTTGAAAGTGTACCTATCTGATGATCAGACAATGCTGTGGCTAGGAAATGAACTTTTTCTTACTGGTGTGTGTGTGTGTCTGTGTGTGTGTGTGTGTGTGTGTGTGTGTGTGTGTGTGAACTTCCTTGAAACCGATCATTCTTTCATAGGGTTAAATGAGGCAGGATGCTTGACATTTGGGCTGCTTCCTTATCGGTTTTTCAAACGAGCTGCCTACCCACCTCAACATCAGATCTGGAGCAGTGGCTGCTGTCCTGGGTGAGGCTGCCATGTGCCCAGGAGAGGGGAGTTTAAAAGCAAAAGTAGATCCATCTTTCTAAAGGCTTACCGTTCAGCTAAACTCTAAACATGAGTATGGCTACACACACACACCACACACCACAGACACAGCACACACACCCCACACACCAAACACACACACACACACACACACACACCACACATACCACACACCAAACACACATACACACATATACCACAAACACACCACAGCAAGCATACACACATATACCACATACACTACATACACACACTACACACACCCCACACCAAATACACACATATACCACACACACACGACACATACATACCACAAATGTATACCTTACATCTATACAAACACACACATACCACACACAGAGACCACAGACACACCACATAGATACACACAACTTTAAAAGCGACATTTTAGAAAGGCTTTTTTTTTCTTTGTAAACCAAAAGGATGTAGTAAATACATAGGACAAGCCAGCTGCCATTTTCCCTTCGGCAGGCCCGGTGGGAGAAAGACCATTTACAATGGATCTAGGGTTTTTTAAAATATAGGCAAAGGCATGGGCAACCAGAAACACACAGGGTGACCTTTCCCTGCTAATTATTTAAACATGAGTAGGATTTGGTGTAGGGTTTGGTTTTTTGTTTTGAATCTAGGCTGGTCTTGATCTTTCAATCCTTCTGCTTTATTTCCGTTCACTATCTTTAATCTATAATAAATCTGACTTCTTTATCTTAAATGGTCAATGTGTTTTCTGAGACTAGATAACTTCATTTTTATTCAAAGGCGTTCAGAAATCCCAAATAATTCGTCCAGAACTTAAAAATTTAATACAACTTAAAAATAAAACTATTCATCATTTGACACCAATGCCTAAAAGTATAAAAGAAGGTTTTCAAAAGATATAAAAGCGGAAAGAATTGCGGATTGAGCCCTTGTGTGCCCAAAACCCACCTTTGAAAATTATTCATGAATGTCTAGAAACCATTCCTCATATATAAACTGTGAGTTCCCTACACCTGCACACATTTCTATCAATTATTTTGGAACATTTTCGAGACACCACAGCATTTCATGTGTAACGGTTTTTGGATGCATCTCTTAAGCGATTAGGATTCCCTTCAGTATCAAGTGTGAATACCACACTCAGTGAGATACAATCAGAATACTCAAATAAAAATGTTTTTCTGGATCCAACTACTCTAGGAATGGAGACAATCTTTTTAACATGTAGTTACAGACCTGGGTTCAGAATAATTATTGAAATATTTTAAGTAAGTCTTAGAGGCATTGAATCCTTGTGGTGATTGGGGACTAGAGGTACGGTGCACTTAGTGGAGGGTTTGCCTAACATACACAAAGCTCTGTGCATTTAAACCCGGACACCACACCACGTATAGCGGTGCATGCCTGCAGCCCTAACTCTTGGGAGGTGTAATATCCTTGGCTACATGACAATTTTGAGGTCAACCTGTGCTACATGAGACCCTAGCTAGGAAGGAAGGGTGGGAGGGAGAAAAGGAAAGAGAGAGGGAGGGAGGGAGGGAGGGAGGGAGGGAGGGAGGGAGGGAAGGAAAAAGAGAGGGAGGGAGGGAGGGAGGGAAGGAGGGAAGGAAAGAGAGAGGGAGGAAGGGAAAAAGAGAGGGAGGGAGGGAGGGAGGGAGGGAGGGAGGGAGGGAGGGAGGGATGGAGGAGAAAGAGAGGGGAAAGAAAAAAGAGGAAAAAATTGTACCCAGAAACCTGATGGTATTAAATTCTCCAAAGGAAAATCATCTTGCTTTGTTTGCTAGCTCACGAGCTTACTTTGCGAAAAAGATTGTTTCCTTATTAATCTCGGGCCATCAACACTATTATGTGATGAAAGGTGACCATACCATTAGTGTGACATACACCTTAGGCCACTCCACCGCCATAGAATTCCTTCAGGAAAGCTGAACAAGAACCTAGCCGGTGACTACTTCCTCCACAGGTATGTCAAGTCCCGGGGTTCTTGGCAATCTAAAAGTCCCTAGAATGCGCTCGCTCTACATTTCCTTCTGAGCTCAATGCTCACTCCACCATTATGGCTGAGGAAAGTTGTTATGACACTAACAAGTTAAAAAAAAAAGACACTGGAACTACCATCTTCATACCTTAAAACCTAAAACCTCTCTGCAAAGAATTACTATAATGGCCTTCTATTTGAAGCATACTCTATCCGCTGGCACCACACACACAAAGGGACTGCACATACAGTGAGTGACCTCAAGTTAATACTATAACACAGAGCCACATATTGTGCAGACTCTCCACACACATGCATTAAAACGCCAGAGGGCAGAAAACAGCAGAGAAGTCAGTCTTCATGGACGCCCCATGTCCCAACGAAGGGTGGGGGTGTCTACCCACTTTCACATGGATTTGTGTGATTCATGCCACAAGCAAACCACCCAAACCTTGTCTGAGGCAGAAAATCTCAACAGGTAACAAGTGTGATTATTAAGACGGGTTTGCCGAGGTACTGGTTTTCGGTCTTTCTATTTTTGCATTAGTGGGTAACCACACCAGTGGTAGAAACTGCAAGCCAGGAGATCTGACGACTTAACAAAGCCTCGGATCCAAAGCACAACTCCAGACTTTGGCACATGTCAAAAGCCTACACCGTCCAAGCAATGGCACAGTTTAATGCATCCAGCTTGGTTTAGTAATCACCTTTGATTCTGGAAACAAACGAAGTCCAAACCCAACTTTCTTTTCCCATAGAAATATGCACAGTCAGCCCCCCACTTCCTCTGAGAAAGAGTTCATAGCACCAGACAAGAGTATTTGAATGAATCCAACCAACTGCTCTGCAATTTCCAAGAAAACACAAGAGCACAAACCACCAGAAAGCATAATATTACAAATTTACCCCTCCCTCTCTCTTCCATCTCCGGCAGTTCTGAGTCTTTAGCTTGAGGCGTCTTCCTCTCTTCAAAGGTTGGTTACTGGCTAGATTGTAGTCAGGCTGTACACACACACACACACACACACACACACACACACACACACACACACCTTCCTTCCTCTGCACACCTCACAGGCAGGCACACTGGGGCCCTTCCTCCCACCCCTCAGAGCCTTTGCTCCGGAGAAGTCACAGAGCCCCAGCCCTGGGACCCACCGGGCACATTTGGTAGTACTGTCTCTCTGTGAATCTAGAGACCTGAGTGTCACCCCCAGGTGCTCCAAGGACTATTGACACCCTCTCTCTCACTGTGGTCCCAGCGTGCCAGAAAAGCCAGGCAGCCACAGGTTTGTTAGCAGCGTTGGAAAAACACTCCTTTTCCCCCTGAATGGGTCAAAGTTGTTTCTTAACTCCAGGTGGGGAGAAAGCGTGAGATCACTTGCTCAAGAGGCAAGCGGCCAATGCTGCTTCTGGGGGGAAATTCAAACCCATCCTCTACCAGAACCAGAGTTCTGTACTCTGCTTTGCGGGGGAGAAGGCGCTGGTGAGACTAGCTGGACGTCCCCAAGTTCCCTTCCTTAGCGGGTAGCTTTCCCGTGAGGAGTAGGCAAGATCTCAGGAGTCCAGCCCGGGGGTCAAACTCAGTTTCCCCGACAGACAACAGGACGAGGAAGGCAGCCACTCACCTGCGCTCGGAAGTACAGGAACAGAGCGACACTGCAGACCACCTGGCCCAGCCCCAGCCCCAGTAAGGCCAGGAACATGGAGCGGGAAGCCGCAGGGGGCGGCGGCGCGGCTGGTGCTGAAGGCGTGGGGTGCAGCGGCCCCTCGTGCGGGGCGCCGGGGCCGCCGCCCATCTCCTCCGAGCCACGCAGGTACTTGCCGTAGTCTCGGCTGGCCCGGCGCATGGCGCGACGGGCGCCCTGCTTTGCGACCGCTCTGTTCCTTCCTCGGTCTCCCGCTGTTAAACACCGGTTCACCGAGGTCCCAGCAGTGACTCTCCCGGGCACGGGAGAGAGGGCAGGGGACCCAGGGCAGCCCCAACTCTTATAAACCTCGTGTAGAGGGCTGGCCTCGAGAGCCAATCAGCCCCAAGAAGGCTGCCTCTTCCACTCCCACTTTAGCCCTCCTTCCTTTCCTTCACCCTCCCCCTCTTCCTCACTCTCACCAACCGGCCTCCTCCCTCCCCAGAAAGGCCCTCTGAGGTGGAGGCTGTGGGTGGGTCCAGTGGTTTCTGGCTCCCTCAGCTTGCCCATCCTCAGTTTGCATCACTGGGCCTCAGTTTCCTCTGTAAGATTTGGAGAGTTGTTAGTTAGCTTCAGTGAACTCCGAAGCGCTTCCCTGACCACCACTCTCAAAATTTCAGAGGAGGCCATCCTCAAGGGTCCTGAGGTTTGGCCTCTGCTATGCTTCCAAATATAGACTCCCCGGATATTGGGAAGACTTGGGGAAATTCTAGAACTCCCTCTGAAGTCCCTCCTTCTCTCTTAAAAGTGACTTTACATGAGGCAGGTTTTGAATGATGCTCCCATAAGAGAGGGAAGGGAAAAAAGGGGGGGGAGCGGGGGAGAGCGGAAGAACTACACAAAAAAGGAAGGGTAAATAAAGGGGTGCAAAGATGCAAACAGGCTCCCAGGAAAGAGCAAGTGGCCAAGTTCAGCTTCACTGGTTCAGAAAACCTAACGCTGAGGGCCAATGAGCTGGCTCAGCAGATGAAGGCGTTTGCAGCGAATCTTGATGATCTGAGTTTGACCAGTAGAATCCTCACCCACTCACACACACACACACAGAGAGAGAGAGAGAGAGAGAGAGAGAGAGAGAGAGAGAGAGAGAGAGAGAGAGAGAGAGAGAGAAATCTGTTGTCATGTTGTTGTTGTTGTTGTTTATTTATTTCTTTGAGACAAGTTCCCTCTATGTAGATTTGGCTGGCCTGGAGCTTGCTATGTGGACCAAACTGACCTCAAACTCATAGAGTTCATCCTGCCTCCACCTCCGCCTCTGCTTCCACCTCCCAAGTGCTGGGGTTAAAGGCCTGCGCCACTTACACAGCTAGAATAAATGTGTGTTCTTAAAAATCTTTTTTCAAGTTTTTTTTTAATGTCTTGATTCAGAATTATTTCCCTTGGGAAGAAATATTAGCTTCTCTCACAAATTCTGAAACGAGTTCAAAGCGTCTGATACATGTTCAAAGGTGAGGTGCTGCCCCTTGTAGGAGATGTGCCCCCCTTCTTAAGTCTCACTTTTGCTGTGCATTTCTCTCTGCCTAGTTCTCTGATGGACATTTCCACAGGGCATGTGTCACTGGTGACCTGTCTCTGACTTAGTGATGCTCTTCCTCTTGGCTATTGTTCCTCTCATTCTTTTAAAGAACCTCGTATCCAGGGACAATTTTGAACACAGGGCATCAGTCATATGGAAAGTATTGATTCTCTAGGCTCCCCAAAGCTTCCAGTGTCGACACATTACATGTCACAATACCAAACGCCTAAATCGTTTATAGCACTTTTTTTTTTTATTGAACCCTGAAACTCTTTAGTGGTTGGGAGCATAGATTATTGTGGCCCAAGTTTCTTGAAGCTCTTTTTTCCGTCCTTGAGAGCTTGTGTTGTATCATTAGCAACAAATGCCGCTGGTTGTTCTCAAATGGACAAGCACATCTTGTTCATTTTCCAGAACAGCCAAGTCGGCTTGTACTGTGATCAGCCTACAACCCAGGCATCGGCGCTTCTGCGCAACCATCTCATGCTATAGCAGAAGGGCTCCAATGCACACTTCCCATTTTGCCTACAGGATACAGTTTTTAAAACTCTACGTCCCAAGTGTCAGGCTATAACAACCACAGCTTTTACTGGCTTTGGTTTACCAAAGACATTCTTCTGAGTTTAGGTTTATTCATTTTATTTTGTGTGTATGTATGTATGTATGTGCCCCATGTGCATGCCTGGTGCCTTCTGGGTCAGACGAGGGCATCAAATGCCCTGGAAATGGGGTAGCCGATGCTTGTGAACCACCACATGGGACCTGGGAACCGAACCCAGGTCCTCTGCAAGAGCAACATGTATTCATAACTAGTGAGCCACCCCTGCAGCCTCTGTCAAGGACATTCTTAAGGGAAAATGGCTTCTGTTTTTCTTTACAGGTTTTGTGCTTTTCTAGCTTTGCAATAGCACTGGGTCATTTTGACCATCAGTATTAATGTCTACAAAGGAAAAACTGAACAAATACTTAAATCATTAAAATCCGCGGCCTCGGCATAACCATACAGATAGGTGTGATCCTGTCAAAGTGTGAGGACTACCCTTAGAGAAACCTTGCTCTCTTTTCTTTTGGGAGAGCCGTGCACAGGGCAGCTGGTTTTAGTAGACATGGCAAACGCTTAGTTAAAAGAAGGTTTTGAAGGTAGTAAAACTTGAGGATTGTTATGCAAGGGAGACAGACCTGTCATCCAGGAACGGGAAATGAGTCACAGCAAGTGGGGAGGTTAGAATTGAGAAACACTAAGCCACTGGCCACTGTTGGGAATCCCTCTCTAGCCTACCTCCACATTCTTTACCAACTGGGGTTGTCAGTCATTCCCCTTAGGCCCTGGTGACTGCTGCTCCTAGTTAACTGGTTGAGAGACCCGGCTTTCATAAGCATTTTCTACACTGCCTTCAAGACTACACAACAGACTTCATCAGAGACTCTTCTTGAACCGTCAGACTACCGCGAACATAGAGGCTGATTTTTCACAGACCCGCCACAGTCCGAGACAGCCAGGGTCCACCTTTTATATCCTGCACTCCCTATTCGGTTTTTGTCTAAGGAAAAGGTCTGTAAGTATTCAAATGTGTAGACTAATTTCAGCAACACCAAATATGGCCAGTTTGAAACTAGAAAACACCTGGTTTTAAATGTGAGAGCTGTATTGGAGGAGGAATGCAAAGATGTGATTCAAGGACTGGTTTGAGGTCAGATTGGAGAGACGATAAACTACACAGGTTTGCATGCTAAAATGATGCATAGACTCCTATCTAAGGTATAGCTCCTAGCGCGAAGATGCAGTCAGTCCATCACGGCAGTGGAAGGCAGTGCAGCCTGGGGCAGCTGGGCGCCTTGCGTCCATAGTCAAGATGCAGTGAGAGAGACCGATGCTGACACTCATCTGGATTTCTACTTCTGACACGGTCCATGGCCCCAGCCATCACAGGACGAGAAGAGAGTCAAGGACTCCGGCAAGGTTCATGTGGCCTAAGAGAAAGCATTCAAAAGCAACATTAAGTACACAGACCGGATATCGCCTGTCTGGTTTCAAAAGGCAGCTCCAGTTCTTCCTAGCTATCCAACAACGGCAATTCACTTCAGCCTTTTGAACACTCCTTGTTAAGATAGGCATGGAGCTAGGATTATCAGCATCATAGAAATGTGATCAACTAACTTATATGCAGAAACAAGCAATCGGACTCATATCCCTCTCTGTAGTTTATCAAGAATAGATGAAGAAGGAAAAGGAAGAAGAGGAGGAGGAGAAGGTGTTGTTTCTGGGCCTAGAGAAGCTAGGCCCTTTCCCCTCCTTACTCTCAGTGCAAATGATGGTGGTGATGAAGATGAAGATGATGATGATGATGATGATGATGATGATGATGGTGATTCTCAGTCCTGGCATATTCTCCTGTACCTTTGGATACTGCGCCATAGGGTTTGGGGGTGCCAACCGCTCAGACAAACATACTCTGCGTTTGTCACTGAGGTGGAATCTATCATTTTATATTTCTTTTATGACTTACTGCTTACAGCAGTCCATTGTAACCAATGGTGTCATTCTAAGCCCTAGGAGACAGAGAGATTTAAGAGATTCCAGCCTAAACATTTAAGAACTGGTATTCCAAAGACTGGAGAAGGCTGTTTTTCAGCAAACATCAACAAATAAGGAGAACGTGCCCTTCCTTCCTCCACCCTTTGGTCTATCCGGGCTCCCTGGATGGTCTGCACCCACTCAGGGTAGAGTCATGTCCACTTTATAAAATCTTTCAATCCGTGTGTTCCTCCCTTCCCAAAATGCACTTGTAGATCTGGGCAGCCATGTATCTTAGTATCCTGAAGCTCTACCACATTAACACATAAAGTTAACCCGCAGACGCTCTGTTCAGAAAAGAGTATTTTACAGCCTAAAGCTGGTGGGGCAGAAAGAAATTATTGTCTTCGATGTTCTTCTGCTAGACAGCTTGAGTAAAATATCCCAAAGTGTTTGGTCACTGTTCCTTGTTTTCTATACTTCCATTGATTCAATTGCTACTCATGCTGTCTCTTTCCTTCAAAGACGAAGCATTTTGGCCGCATTGCAAGAGTTTTCCTGCTAATAGCATCTGATTAGAAAGTCTAAATATCGCCTCCTTTTCTTCCCACTTTATTTTCCCCCAAATACATAAAGGGGGGCTGGGATTTTTCATCCAATCCTCACTGCAATACCGATATTCTCTTGACTCCTTTTCCAAACTCTGAATGTGAGCGTCACTAATAGTGAACATTCTTGTGAGACAGGTCTCTCCAGAGAAGGCTTTTATTAGATGCTTTCAGAGATGATGTTACATCTTCACATTTGACAAAGTCAGTAAGAAATTACAGTCAATGCATGAAATTTTCAGGTTACTTTCATCATTATTAGAAAGAATGAGACTTAGAATTCTGTTGGCATCTAAGAGCATGCTGGATGGCTCCAGATGACAGACTGTGTGGTATATTTGTTACTCTACAAATAATAATGAGATCACACTATGAAACTTATTTTATAATGGACTGTGTATGTATTTATCTGTCTATTTGTTCATGACAAAATGGTAAATTCCAACTGAAAAAGAAAAGTTTAAGAAAATGGGAATTCCCTAAACTCTAGTAAAGGGGTTAAGATTTATTATAACACAGCCCTTTCAGTACAAAATTGTGTCTATGAAGGACAATTATAATAATTCAATACTATTGTTCTTTCCTTTGTCTTTCATTTGTTCAGATCTTCTCTCTTCAGCAGGTGTTTTCTCTTTCCCTCTCTCCTCTGTACCAAGGAGAATGACCCCCCCCCCCCATTGCCTGTGCTGTCCCCATTGCCTGTGCTGTCCCCATTGCCTGTGTTACCCCCACTGCCTGTGCTGTCCCCACTGCCTGTGCTGTCCCCACTGTCTGTGCTATGTGACTCTGCTGTTCTAGGACTGGCCCACATCTGCCAGTGGGAGGCAGTGGTCCAGAAGGAAAGAGAGAAGGAAAGTAGGGCCTTGATTCTTTCTCACCCTAATTCCCAAGCTCCCTGAGATTCAAGTCATGGCTGACTGGCCTTTCCTTCTGCACTGCTCGGGTTCTTTCTGGACTCTGGCAATATCTTTGTCTCTCTGTAACCCTTTGGGCCAGGGAACATTTATTCATCTCTTATTTCAGACATAACAAATTTAGTGACTTAAAATAATGGAGAAATGTATTATCTTGAAGCTTTGACAACCAAAAGACTGAAATGTCTCTGCAGGGGTTTGGGGCGCGGTTGCTTCTTTTTATTTTCCTAAAGTTTTAAGAAGAGCCCATTTCTATTGTTTTTTCCAGCTTCTGGCCTCCACCTACAATCTCAGCACATGGGTCCCTTCTTCATCTTTGAAGTTCATCAATTCAGTCTCTGACCTGTTTCTGTCCTGACATAGTCTCTCTGGCTTCCACCCACCAGTCTCCCTCTTGTAAAGTAGCCCTTTGCTAACACTGCACCCATTCAGACCATATGGCTTTATACCCTGATCTCAAGTATATATATATATATATATATATATATATATATATATATATATATGTGTGTGTGTGTGTGTGTGTGTGTGTGTGTGTGTGTGTGTGTGTGTGTATGTGTCTGTGTGTGTGTGTCTGTGTGTGTGTCTGTGTGTGTGTCTATGTGTGTGTGTCTGTGTGTGTCTGTGTGTCTGTGTACATATATATATATAAATGTATATGTGTAAGTATATATGCAATTTAGTTATATATATTATATATATTAGAATATTATTCCTCTTTGCCTCATAGAGTAGGGTCTTCATTAGTTAATTTAGGACTTAAGGTATGGCCATTGAATGAAAAGCATTAATTTGTCTTCTGCAGTTTAAGAGATATTCATTTTTGTTTGTTCCTGGGTCCATCATTATTTCTTATTGCTTTTCTTAACCCTGGACAAAGCCCTTCAAAATTTCTTCAGTTATATCTCTCAGGTTTACCACCCTTTCCTCGCTAGGGCTTGGTGTGATATGTCGTTGGCCTTCTGTGTCCATGGGTGTCACACCATGACCTTCAACCAATCGTGAATGGAAAGTGTGCAAGAAAAAAAAAAGAACCTTGAAAGTTCCCAACAGAAAAACTTGAATTTGCCACACTAAGTACTCTGATGACATATGCAAAGTTATGGAAGAGATGCACACATGAGCATCGTAATGTAAGTGGCATCATATGTAATCTAGAGGTGATTAAAGGCTACAGGAAGGTGCACATGGAATGTACATTCCATTGTTCTGTCTAATATAAGGGTTCCGAGCAAGTCTATGGAGTAAGCACTGACTGTACTTGCTAAATTAGAAAAAATTACGTTTGATTTATGAGCTTAAGTATTCTAACACACACACTAGTATATATATTTATGTTAATAATACTTTTTAAGACATTATGCTAGGTAAGTAATAAATATCTTACCCTGGAGGCTGGGTCAACCCTTGCAAACTTAATTCCATGCTTTCCTTTGCCCTTCATATTCTGGTCACTTTATTTCTTCTCTGAGCATTTCTGCCCCTTCTATTCTCAGACCCAAGCTGGTTGTGCTCACTGAAGACCCTTGTGAAATCTCTTATTTATTTTGTTTATTTGTTTATTATGTATAGTGTTCTGTCTGCATGTTGGCCTGTAAGTCAGAAGAGGGCACCAGATCTCATTACAGATGGTTGTGGGCCACCATGTGGTTGCTGAGAATTGAACACAGCACGTCCAGAAGAGCAGTTGACATTCTTAACCTCTGAGGCATCTCTCCATACCAAAATCTCTCCCAAACAGTCTAGCCAGCATTCCCATTGCTCCTTACAAACAACATGTTCTTATCACATTTCCTTCAACTAACTAACTTAATACGATATGACAAGTTAACGCTAACTTATGTCATTGGGGAATCAATGTTTTAGGTTGACGGTCTGAAGACCTATTTCCTTCACCACAAAAGAATGTGCTTGTAATGGCCAATTATCAGATACAGGGTGCACTGGTTACTTTGCTCACACTGTGACGAGATCCCTGACATGAAAGGGGTTTTATGGCTCAGTTTGAGGATCCCATTCATCCTGACAGGAAGTGGTGTCCGTGGCAATGTGAGGTGACTGGCCACACTGCACCTGCAGCCAAGAAGCAGAGAGAGAGAGAGAAAACCTGGCGTCTGCTCACTTTCCCTTTTTTTATTCAACTCGGACCCAAGTTTCTGGAACAATGCCACCCATAGCCCAGGTATGTCTTTCCACCTCTGTTAGACCTCTCTGGAAATGCCCTCACATACAGAGAGGTTCATCTTCGACCGATTCTAAATTTCACCAGTTAGATAATTGTGATTAATCATCATACCAGAGAAAACAGAAGAGGTACTAGAAGAGGCAGGTGTTTCTTAGGTATGCAAGAAAGAAATGTGTCTGTCTGTAGTTCTGTGTGTCTTCCACGCTCAGTGGTGAAAATCTTGTTAGTAATATTGCCACTAGGTCTCCATCAAGTAGTCTTGTACAATACTTTTTAAATTACTATGAATTCTATTTTATGTGGAACGAAAAATACTATCTTAAGTATTGAGCCTTTGAAACAAACTTTTGAGAACTATTGAAGTCAGGAAGATCATTGTTGTTTCTGAAAATAATCAAATGATATTGAAGTATCTCATTGTATTTATCCCCTGGCTGGTTCTGAACCTATGTGCTGCTCAGTTTTGCTTATGGAAAACCAGCTTGTGACCTTCAAATGCAACTCCCAGGTGACCCACCTCCTCCCATTCGGCACAACACCCTAAGTCTCAACCCAACAGTGCTCTCAAATTTTAATTCAGTCAGTGGCTAGATCCAACAGTGGAGTCAGAGCTTTCATGATCCAGTTGATTCCTCAAGGCCCTATCAGCTGACAGTCGAGGCTTGCACACAGGACCTTTGGAAGCGCATGTCAGATTCAGCCAGACATTCTGGCATTGGCTCCAGTGACAGTTGATCCTAACTGTCAGCTTGACTGAATTGAAAGAAACAGAAATAGGCTGAAGTAAGGGTGAGGGGGATTGATCAGGTTATTTGATGTGGGAAGATCCATCCACATTGCCTTCACCTTCCTCTGCAGGGTTCATCGATCATGTTGCTGCTTCGTTTCTTCATTGAGAGCAGAACCCAGGTTCTTCAGGCTTCCCTGTAGACAGGAGGCCAGGGGCTCTCCAGGAATCCTCCAGGCCTTCAGAGCTTCATTCAGATTCCTGGGGCATCCAGCTGTGTGACTCTAAGAGCTACAGGATTCTTGGCTTCTCCGGTGTAAATACAGTCATTGTTGGATTACCCAAGTGTACCAAGCACATCAACCTAATAAATCCCCATTTAATACACACTCATTCTGGCAGTTCTGCTCCTCTAGAGAAGCCCAATACAGCTCTCTAGGTTCATGTTTATCCACAAGGCAAATTGTATTTAGCCCCTGTCTAAGAATCCCGCAAGAGTCAATAGTTCTTGCATTTCTCAAAAATCCAAGTTCAAAGACCCTCTGAGACTTGGACAAAACTCTTGGCTATGAGCCTTTATAAAAGCAAAGATGAAACACATATTTGTAGCACACAATAGTGAGATACGGCACACACTGTCATTCTGGGGAGTGGGGAGAATGAGGACATAGAAAAAAAGGGCATGGAATACAGCAAGACCAAACCCCAGAAGGGCAAACATAAACCCCTGCAGGTCATGTCTGGCATCTAGGGCACATGGTGGTACGATATAAGCTTCAAAGGACCCGTTTAACTCTGAATCCACTGCCTTCCTGACTTCAACCCTCATGGCCTCTCTCCTGAGTCTTGCTGTACGCACCACCTGTGACTTCACTTGGCCCATTTCCCATTTTGAGTATCTCTAACATTCACACCTACACTGACTCTTTGGCTCCATTCATTTAGCTTTATGCATTGCCCCCTGGGTCTTCTTAAAAGGAATTAGGTCCCGCTACATATAACCTAATACCCCAATTCTTTAAGTCTCTGTGACCCTGTAACTTCTTACATCCCTCATGCCATGATGACGCAAAGGTATGCTGCCATCAGAGGTGCCACCGGTCCCTGGTTCTACAGGGGCAGTAGCTGAGCCAGGCGAAACAAATCCCTGAAAATAACTTGCTAGTTGGACCTATAGAACACAGGTCTCTCCAAGTCCCCCACTGTACTCTCTTCTCAAGGGAGAAAAACTTCCAAATGTGTTTACTATTTTATGATCTGGATGGGTAGGGTCTTTGAAATTCCTGAGGTTTCTTTCCTGTTGCCCCAGTGAATTGTATTTCATTTCTTTTTAATTGAATTTATCTCCTTAATGGTTACACTATCCTCACCTACAACTTTCACATGCTTCTTTCCCTACCAATCTTGACAGTGGGCTCGGATGTCTGTGCTCCACTCTTTGTTCCTAGTTTTCACTGTAAACATGGGAGGGGGGAAGCCAGCAATACCCTTCACTCCATCTTGGGCTGCCTTGGAATTTTCAAGTAGCTAGCCCAGCCTCTTGAAACGTATTCTACCAAGGGGTCTCAGAGAACAGACACAAGAGAGACAAGATCTTTGTCAAAAAAATAACATGAATATCTACCAGGCCAACACACAACATCATCTTCATTCTTATTCGAAGCCTCACAATCCCAATCTCCAAAACGTTTCAAATTTTCTCAAAAACCAGTTCTGAAGACTCTGAACCACAAGGTCCAGGTTAGTCACAGCCATGCCTCCACTTCTCAGAGACAATTTTCTGAGAAAAACAACTGAAAATGAATGTTTGTGAGGATCCGTGCTTTCAGAACCACAGTGTTAAGAGCGTACGGCATGGGAGGCTCTTTACCTCATGGCAGCTGGGGAGCAGCTAAAGGGCACTGACCTTTTATTTCTCCACCAGTGTTCACTAGTGTGAATGCCCATGGCTCTGATGATGTCAGGAGACTGGAAGCCTCTTGGGCAATGGTGGGCACTTAAGAACAAGGTAAGGAAAGTGCTTCTTCAACAGGAGAGCAACTTAAGACAAGCCAATGAGGTTCTGTCCGTGCTGAGAGATTCCAGTGGATTCCTTACATCTGTCAAGATACATGGGTCCAACTCTCGGTAAAATGTGGGATGGCTTCTCTTCTCAGATGTCATGCAGTCTATTTTTCAGCTTATATGTGATTGTATGTGGGCACACACATGAGATAGAGGACTAGTTGCAGGAATCAGTTTTCTATCTTCACCACATGAGTTTTGGACATCAATCACATTGTCAGGCTGGGTGGCACGTGCCTTTACCTGCCGAGCCATCTTCCTGGTCCTACAGGGTCTACTAATAGATAGGACCCCTCATGATTGCAGTCTATTTTGTCTAGGAGTTAGTCTGGACTCTTCCACACTGTCTCATCAGATGCGAAGCTTTAGGCTATCATCCTGTAACCACATATTTTCTGTTACTTAAGACCGACGTGAGAAGATAGGAAAAGAAATGACCTGCGCTGACGCTTTCCCAGAACTCTGATTTCCCTCTCTCTTCCTAAATCTGCTTGTCCTTTCCTCTCCTCTAATTTCCTATTGATCTGCTTCTATCAGTTTTCTCCCAACGAACCTATCTTCTGGGTTTGTCTATTGACCATGTGCAACTGGCTGCGTTGCCTTCCTAATATTTGAATCCTGAGCTCCTTGTTCCTTCATTATTTGATGTGTATCTTTAATCTCATCTTCTGTCACCACATACCTGACACTTAAAATTCTAGATTGAGACCATAAAGAATAATTGATGAAGTCCTCATACTCTATGCTATTTTTGTCAAACCTCCATGTCTTTGTTCTTCCGACCTTTGTTCATTCGACAGGCACTTACTAAGCACCAACTACAAGTTCTGGTACTGTTAACCTAAAGCTAGTTCAATAGAAAACTTCAGGAGTGGGAAACATAGAGGAAATATAATTTGACAGTCGAACTGGAACCGATGAAATAAAAATAGGACATGAGGAATGTGTGGAACACAACCAAATGGTCTAATGTATGTATAGTTGGAGCTCCAGAAAGAAGGCGGCTTAGTAAGAAACATCTGAAATCACCATGGGAAATTTCCAAACCAAATAAAGACTTCGACTTATAGACTCAAAGGTCAGAAAATTTCCAACAGATTCTACCTTTATACACACCATAATTCAGTTGCCAAAGTACAAAAAGAAAGACCTTGAAACCACTGGGTAACTATCCAGCTTTTTCTTTTCTTTATTGCTAGAAGTTTCAGGCAGGTTTCCTTCCTAATTTCTTTGCTTACAACTTATGGGACAAGGTCACCTTAGTACCAAGAACACATACAGTTCAATACTTAAAAGAGGAAATCACTTATTATTATTATTATTATTATTATTATTATTATTATTATAAGAGCTTTGCATAGTGGCACACTCCATGGGCTCAAGACTTGAAAGTTGAGGGAAAAATCATGAGTTCAAGGTTAACCTACATATATAGTATAAACCCCCATCTCAAAAATAAACAAGCAAATAAAATACAAATATAGACTTCTGGTGTGGGAGAATTGTCTGTATTCTGTCAATCATATTTTAATAAAACGCTGATTGGCCAGGCAGGCAGTATAGGTGGGTCAACCAGACAGGAAGTAGAGGCGGGGCAATGAGAATAGAATAAGGCTACGGAGGAGGAAGGTCCTTCCACCACTCCTGCGCAGACCACTGAAGAGGCAGCATGTAACTTGCCCAGCTGAAAAAGGTACCAAGCCATATGGCTAATGTAGATAAGGATAATGGGGTAATATGTGCCGTAAGAACTAATAAGTAGCCTGACCTAATGGGTCAATCAGTTTATAACCTTATGGAGTCCTGTGTGTGATTTCTCTTTGTGGGTTACCGGGCAGGACGGAAACCCCAACAAGCCGGCCCCATCATACTACAGACTTCATTTAAATATTTTTAGTTTAAATGTCTTTTTCTTTCTTATCCAGTCTAGAAATGCTATGTGATGGGGACTAGCGATGAGAGAATGCGATGGAAGGTTGAGTTAAGTAAGGAGCGATGAAGGACAGGAGGGGCTCGTTCTACTGCTGAAGTTAAGATCTGAGTGGATGCTCTCCGGTAAGAGTAAGAATGTTCAGTGCTAATGCTTTCGTGGGGTATTTTGATGGTTTGTCAATGGCTTCCATCTAGAAACTTGCGATGTTTTCCCCAGCCTAGCCCTTCAAATGCTCTCTCCCCAGTCATCAGTTTCTGCCACTCCGGGCACCTCCCGTTTTCTTTCTTCTGGCCAGCCTGCCTGATGAGGCGCCTTCTTGGACCAGGTCCTTTTGACGTTTGGCCTCAGACTGTCTCCTCTCTGGTCACCCACATCTTGTCCCCAGGATCCACTAGGTCCTGTTGTCAGTGAAAACAAACGATGTTTTCACAGTGTGCCACTTCGTCTGCGCTCTGCCACCGGATAGACAGCCACTGCCACAGCTTGTAACTTTCAGACTTCTTAGAAAAGGCACAGCATTCCGGCCTGTCACCCTGTGGCCACAGCAGATCTCACACTCCCACACCGATTCTCTGGAAACACCTCTCAAGCTGTCTCCTGCTTATATCGGGCTCGCTTTGCTTACCTGCAGCCCTTTTAAGCTAATAGAATTCTTTGAAATTCTCTCTCTCTCTCTCTCTCTCTCTCTCTCTCTCTCCTTCTTTAACATACTGTCACACACACAAGCAAAGCAACCACTTACCATATAGTATAATTAGTGAACTGTCTTGGGAGCACATAAGAGAAGTTCCTAACCTTGGCCATAAAAGACTTGTTGGAGGAAGCCATATTTAAACAAGACTTGTGGGATGAGTAATAGTTATTTAAGCAAAGTGGAAAAATAGAGGGGCCAAGAAACAAAACAGGATGTATTCAAGGAATTGGAAGATTAGTGTTGCTGGAGCCGAGCATGAGGGTGGAATGAGGGAAGAGGACGCTGGGAAAATGAGCCTTTGTCTTTGCAGATAAAAAGCTGAATTTCCTTCTGAGGCAATGGAGAGTCAGCGAATGTTCCCTTTTCATGTTTCGTTGCACAGTTCAGAAGGCATTCAAGCATATTCAGAGGATAGGCATGGCATAGATGATGGGAGGAGCAAGGCTGGAACAGAAGCCAGATTTGGCCGCTGCCAAATCCAGGCAAGGAGCAGAGAGAGGGGGCAGAAGGGGTGGAGAAGTTCATGGAGTCTCAGAGCCATTTAGGCAAAGGATCATTGGGAATGGCGGTGGGAAGTTGAGGAAGACAAAAAAAATCAAGATGTGACCCCAGTCACTACCTTCACTGAGATGAACACTCAGGAGGAGGTGGTCAGGTCCCCACCTGCAGGTTGGAGTAGCCTGTGACATCTTTCTGACTTTTGTTGCTGGAGTGACCCCTGTTCAGCCTTCAGATCCCAGCCTAGCTCACAACCCCTTCCCCCTCTTCCCGCACACTTAGATTGAACTCAGGAGCTCTTGCACTTCTGTCCCCACCTTTGCCCTGTCACTGTCTTCATCACAGGGACCCTAGTCACTTAGGTGTCATCTTCACAGTAGCCAAGAGCTGGAAGATATGAAGATATGGCTTCCGTGTTGCTTACTATGTGTGTCCCCGCCACCATCAAGGAGCCAAATTCCTGATGCCCAGCAGATGGGGGCTTTGGACAGAGTGAGTCCTCCTGGATTTTAAACCAGTGACACAGACGGAAATGTCCGTCATGAGGTGCTTCTGAGCAAGCGTGTCACCATGCCATCATCTCAGCGACAAACACAAATCACTGCCCCACCGCAGACAAGACTCTACCCACCTGGGGAAGACAGGGAACTGGGTTATTCTAATAGGACTCGTCTCAAGACAGTATAGCAAACGCCTGAGCGAATGTCTCATTGAGCTGTCTGGATAGAGACCTTCAGTTCTTTCCGTAGTTACAACTCTCAGCCCTCAAACAAGTCACGGGTTTTAGGGAAGGAAGGGACCGGTGTAACCACGAATATATTCATGCCCTGTGGTAGAGCGACACTGGTAGAACTCAGCCCGAAAACGAGGACTCTGGGGCCTCACATCCTGTCACTAAATCCAAGCTGTGCCACTTACAGGGGAGGTGACCTCTTTCCCTGGGTCTGAGTTTCGTCATTTAAAAGGCTAAGAGAATGCACTCTAGGGTGGCTGCAGGGTCACACCGCCACCATACCTCAATGATGAGAGGTCTAGTTTAATACTCATGAGTTGTTCTGAGGTCAATACTCGTCTACATATTTGAAATCCAAGATAACAGTTCTTAACATGTGCGTGCTACTGCTCCAGCCTTTCTTCCTGTTGTCTCTATTGTCACGACAGCTACTGCACAGACGTGTTAGCCTACCTCTCAGAAATCGTTTCTGAAATTGAACCTCTTCCTGCTTCTCAGCATGCCCTGGAATGACTGAACTCAAGGAATTCTCCTGTCTCTGCCTCCTGACTGGTGGGAGCACAGGGGTTTGTAACCATGGCCAGGTTCTGGGCACCATGTGCAGCTTTCACTCCCATCAGCACCGGAAGTGAGGAACAGACCGGGAAAGAGTGTCGCCAAATCTAAGCGCTCTGCTAACCTGTAACAGCAGAGCTGAAAGCCCTTCGTTGGGAAGGCCGAAGTGGGAGTAGCCCAAGTTCAAAAGTTTCAGGCCAGCCTGGCCTACACAGTGAGAGCCCCCGTCTCAAAATAAACAAACAAATAAATAAAATAACTACAAGTGAAAGTCAGGGTGCTTTATTTAATGGCAGTATTTCAAATCTTAGTAGAATGATCACTTATTCGAGTTCCTGTCTTCAAAAATAAACTCAGTGTGCGCAAAAAAGAGAGAAGAGTTAAGGCTGTGAATAATGCTCTTCTCTGACAACAGCCTGCCAACCACAGCTAGAAATGACAGGGGCTGGCCAAGGTGGCCAGTCAAGAAGGAAACGCGGAGCAAATGGAGGCCATTTGAGGTCACAAGAAAACACAGTGTAACACTACCATGTTCAGATCCAGTCCATGGGGAGGACCATGACAGACCATAAGCAGACGTTCTGTGGGAATATTTCTCTCATCAGTTGCAGAAATTACTAAAGGTGACTTTAAGTTTTTATCTGGAAAACCCATTCGTTTCTCAATTTTAAGACTTAAAAAAATATTGAGATGGTATGTGTGTGAGAGAGAGACAGAATGAGACACCCAGAGAAAGGCAAAAGGTGGGGAAAGGGGAGGAGAAGGGGAAGGGGAGGGGAAGAAGACAGGGAGGGGAAGGGAGAGAGGGAGGAGAGGAGGTGGGGGAGAGAGGGGGTGTAAGTGCCACGACTTGACTGTGGAAGTCAAGAGGTCAGAGACAATGTGAGCTTTGGCTTTCTTTTTCTATCGTGTGGGTTTCAGAGATCAAAATAGGTCATCAGGTTGGTGGCAAGTGCCCTTATCCTTGAAACCATCTTCTTGGGTCCTTCAATTTTAAAGTATTTTTGAGAGAGAAAAAAAAATCATTGAGAAATCTGTAAGACTCATTAGCAAGAAGCTGTCTGTTTGGCTGTGTGACTAGATCCAAACTTTTTCGTTACCGCTAGCGCACACAAGGACACTGTGGGACCAGTGGGCAGACCGTAGGCTAACCTCACCTCCTGACATTTGAGTTCACACTTGCCATTTATTCTTCCTAGTCACCATTTTGATGGAAACTGTGTGACTCATCTATAAAGCCATTTGTATGAATATAGAATTTTTTCATGTTTTGAAAGTAAAATTAGCATTTCTAAGGTCCACATACTGAATTATGCCAGCCATTTTGGACCACAGGAAGTTGCTTGATAAAAACCCCTGCACAGAAGGTAATTTTCCTTGTTAGACTTGTGGAACTTACCACCCACAGAGGGGAGGGAGATTACATTATAGAATAAATTAACCCTCAGATGGGTGGTTCGTTTGTGAAATCTAAGATCTTGTGTCCAATCTTGCTATATAAACTAGCAACTTTGTTGACATTTTGGTGTTAGATCAAAAACTATTAAAAAATGTGTGTGTGTGTGTGTGTGTGTGTGTGTCTGTGTGTATTGCATGTTAGTGTTTACATGTGTAAGTGCGCATGTGCATTCAGGTAGAGAGGTGCATGTGCATACGTGCACTTACATACATGCATGTAGAAACCTGAGATGAATGTTGAGTGTCTTTCTCAACATCTGTCCACCTTATTTTTGGGGTACAATGTCTCTTTCACTGAACCTGAAGCTCATCAGCCCAGCTAGGTTGATTGGCCAATGAGCTCCAGAACCCGCCTGTCTGCCCCACCCTTCAGCCCAGGGGTCCTAGAAATGCAACTACTGCACCCAGGACATTGAGTCTTTGGGACCTGGACCCAGGTCCTCATGCTACACGACAGGCACTTTACCAAGTGAGCCATCTCCACAGCCCCTGTTTGAAGTGGAAAATGTTCTAAAAATGATCATACTTGGTTGTTTATATTTCCAATGGCACATTCTACAGTGACAAGATACAACAAACCTGTTCCAGTCAACATGATAGTCATTAGACATAGTTATTTAGGAACATTGTGATTAAGGTGTGCCCTTCCCTCTTAGAACCAAAGTACTGAATTTCATCAGACTCTCCTTAGCCACTGAACTTACACCTACCTCATGGAGCACATAGACCTAAACTCGCTTTCTTCAATCTTTCATTTGCTGAAGATGTAACTTTGATTCCAAACACCCACATCAGGCAGTTCACAACCTCCTTGAACTCCAGGTCCAAGAGATCTAATGCCCTCTTCTGGACCCCATGGTTAACTACACTCACACATGCACATATACACACAGAGACATACACATACACACAAAATTTCGAATAAAAATAAGTCTTTAAAATATCTGGTTTATCACTGTTTACTAACATTTGGCATGCAAAACACTATATTTAAAATGTACCAAGGCTCAGCAGGACCCAGTGACTGTGGAGATAAACAGGAGAGTGTAGAATTCTTGATAAAGTTGAGAAGTAATCCCGTACACTTGCTTTAAAAAACACTCGGGGCTTCTTAGTCCATTTCTGGCCACTGGGCCAGAAACACTAGGCTAACACAAGTTTAAGAACTTTGTGAACTGGCTCAGCACATGAACTCAGAGGTTAGTCAACATCTTAAACAAACAAGCTGTTCCCTGCCCTAGTTCACCACAGTCTGGGTCAGGAACAAAAGACACTTAGGAAGGAGCTGAAGTTTTATCTGCCTCTTTAGCATCCATCTCTTTCTTTCCCAATCCATCGGTTTAACCTGGAAAACACCTGACTGATCATAAAAGAGATGCCAGTTGGTCCTGGGGACCACTCAACTTACTCCATAGCTGTGTCAGGAACATCACTCTCTGTGGGACCTAGCTGAGCCATACACATTTCCCTCTGGCTGTGTGTCCCCACCATAGACCTGCAGCCACAGCAATGGTAAGATGAGTGTAGCTGCAAGAACATCCTCACTTCTGTGTTTAATATCCTGAGGAGGGGAGTGTTTCCGTAACACCAAGAAGAGTTTGAACAAATAAACATGATCAGTACACACTATAATTAATGGCTCCACCACAGCCAAACTCCCCAGCTTCACACTGTCAGTCTGTCTAGACTCACCCAGGATGTTGCTTTCTCTTCCATTTAGGAGAACAGGTCCAATCTGGCTGCAACTAAGTAGTCTCACTTAGGGCCCTTTGCACGTTGACATTTGCTGGATGGCTTTCTCCATCCCCTTTCCATAGGTGAAAGTTGTTGGGGACCCCCGACATATCGACAACAAGTATTAGGAAATAACAGATGCTAGTTTATCATAGTCAGAAATAAATACACATTGTTTACATAGAGTTGTTCCCTTAAAACTTACATGTTGCATTCCTACTCTCCAGTACTTTGAAACGTGACTGTGTTTGGAAGAAAGGACTGTACATTAAAGTCACGAGGATAGCTCCGATGATGAAATGGCTGTCCTAAAGAATACAAAATTTGGATACAGACTTGTGCAAAGGAACAACAATGTGAAGTTACTAGAAAATGCCATTTACCATTTATAAGCCCAGGAGCGGCCCCTAGACAAGGCCTCTCTTATGCCCTGCCTGTGCTTACATCTTGTGTCGGGACCATAGTAATCCCTGAGTGCCTGTATGCTGTTGGCATGGGTACGGCCATGTCAAGGATTCTGTGATAGTTTGAATGCAATTACAAGTGGCGTTATTAGGAGGCATGACTTTGTTGGAATGGGTATGGCCTTGTTGGAGGAAGTGTGTCACCACTGGGGTGGGCTTTAACATTTCCTGTGCTCAAGATACTGCCCAATGTCTCAGTCCATTTCCTATTGCCGGAAGATCAAGATGTAGCCAGAGCTGCTGTGAGGTAATGCCTTGCACCCTGTAAAAGATTTGTTACTCATATTGGTTTAATAAACTGCTGATTGGCCAGTAGCCAGGCAGGAAGTACAGGCATGGTTTCCAGACTAGAAAAATTCTGGGAAGAAGAAAGGCAGAGACACAATTGCAAGACAGACACACAGAAAATAGCAAAATAAGAATGCCTTACTGAGAAAAGGTACCAAACCATGTGACTAAACATAAATAAGAATTATGGGTTCTGGCTATGACAAACAATGCTGCTATGGACATAGTTGAGCACATGTCCTTATGGTACAACTGAACATCCTTTGGGTATATACACAAAAGTGGTATTGCTGGGTCTTGAGGAATGTTGTTTTCTAATTTTCTGAGAAATTGCCATGCTGATATTCAAAGGGGCTGTGCCAGCTTGCACTCCCACCATCAACGCCAACTTAAATGCTCCTTGACTGAAGAATGGATAAGGAAAATGTAGTACATTTACACAATGGAGTACTACACAGCAGAAAAAAATAGTGACATCTTGAAGTTTGCGGGCAAATGGATAGATCTAGAAAACATCATATTGTGTGAGGTAACTCAGACCCAGGAAGACAATTATCATATGTACTCATTCATAAGTGATTTTTAAACATAAAGCAAAGAAAACCAGCCTACAAGTCACAATCCCAGAGAATCTAGACAACAATGAGGACCCTAAGAGAGACATACATGGATTTAATCTACATAGGAAGTAGAAAAAGACAAGATTTCCTGAGCAGAACTGGGAGTATGGGGACCATGGGAGAGGGTTGAAGGGGAGGGGAGAAGAGAAAAATGTAGAGCTCAATAAAATCAATTTAAAAAGAATTATGGGTTAACTTAAAATGTAAGAGCTACTTAGTAATAAGTTTGAGTAATAGGCCAAGCAGTTATAATTAATATAGGCCTCTGTGTGTTTACTTGGGTCTGGATGGCTACAGAACCAAAGGGACAGAAACTTCTGTGTACACGGCACCATGCCTGCCAGCATGCTGCCATGCTCCACATCATGATGATAATAGCCTGAACCTCTGAACTGTAAGCTGCCACCTCAATTAAACATTTTCTTTTATAAGAGTTGCTGCGGTTGTGGTGTCTCTTCACAGCAGTAGAAACCCTAACTAAGACAGACCCCAAGGCCTCAGACCCATGGGAAAATGTCAAAGCCTTCCCCAGACTAGGCTAAGGGAAATGGCAAAGTCTTCCCTCCCAGGCCAAGTGTAGATGTTGACGGTGTGTGCGGAAAATGTCCACCATGCTTTTACCCCCGATACACTCTCCTACAGAGCCAGCACCCACTGAAATTAGCTCAGCCTGTCTCCTTGATGCAGCTGTTTACCATAAACCCCATCTCCTTGTTTATCCATTTGTAATAACCATGACTCCTTGTTCAGCTGCGTGCAATAACTCTGCCTCTCTATTTAACCGTACATGACAAACATACTGAGCTTCTGAGGTGTGATGCTGCAGCCCAGAAGCTCAGAGAGCCCAGACCACCCAACCCCAGCTTTTCTGTTTCTGTATCTGTCCACCTGCTTGTCTTTCAATCATTCTCTTCTACACCAAGTGAGGTCCACCTCTGGAGCCATACTGACCTTGGCAATCTTGACCTGATCTCCATTCTGAGAAAGTAAGTTTCTGTTGCTCAAGCTGTTTCATTACAGCAGCATTATCAAGTCAATACGCAGTTCCTGTAGCTCCATATCTGCAGGGCCACAGATTTTTTTTTAGCAGAGATAAAAACTCTTCCGCCTGGGAGCCTCCTTCATTTCCCTGAATACAGAACCAGAAGAAATACCAGGCCACCTCTCTGGTCCAGCTGGAAACTGTTTGTTTTTTCCTCCATGGAAATCTTTATCCAAAATAGAACAAAAAATTGAGACCTCTCTCCCTTTGCATCCTCTTCTATTATCCAGGATGAATTCATCTATGGAGCCCAGAATTCAACCTTCCTCTGGAGAGGTCAGAAAAGTCCTGAGAAAGTCCTAGACCCCATGCCAATTCTTCCAAGCATAGTAGGGACATCAGGTTACCTTGGCAAGGAGCTCCTGCCAGATTCTTCTGGGCCAAGAGTTTTGTTAGAATCTATGGAAATAGAGGAACTGGGGAGATGACTCAGGAGAAAGCACATGCCATACAAGAGTGAGGACCAGAATTTGGATTCTTAGAATGCACATAAAAGGCTGCCCAGGAATAGTAGCTGTGTGTACAGGAGGTGGAGACAGAAGCCCTCAGGACTGCCCAGAACAAGTGATCTCTGGATTCAGGGAGCGACCTTGCCTTGGTAGATGAAGTGGGACACAATCTTTACTGTTGTTCCCACAGAAGAGTTTCTTATATTGTTCATCCACCAGACTCCTTCTGCCTTTCAGGAATGTTATCTGGTGGGCTATATTTTGAGAATCCCAAAGGCCACTGCCAGTGACAGAGGACTCTTTAGCCTTATGCTGATGCCCACCCTAGCCTGGATCTATGTCTCTAAGAAAACTGAACTTGGGGAACTGAGAGTAGGAGTCATAACCAAGCATACTGTCAAAAAAAGATTTGTTTAGGCCATTCTGCCTTTGATATTTGAAACTGTCATTCACTCTATAAATACGAGTGATACACCTGGACATCTTCTGTCACAATAGACAGAAGGAGTTCTATGATGGGGGTGGGTATACACAGGGATGTTATCAAGACAGTTCATTACTACAAAGACCTCAGGATGGGAAACTCAATCACCTCACTGGAAAAGAAACTCAAAACCCATCTCTTGCTGCCACATCAAACTTCCCTTGCTCACAAGAGGTATTAAATAGCCAGTTTCCCATCCCCAACGTTCAACAGCTCTTCAGGTATACTATTCCCAAGGATTCATAGTTGCCATCTATCATTTATCTATCTACCTACCTATCCATTCATTTACCTATCTATCTATCCATCTATCCATCTATCTATCTATCTATCTATCTATCTATCTATCTATCTATCTATCTATCTATCTATCTCCTTTTCCTCTTCTTTTCTCTCTCCTTGATTCTTCCTCTCTTCTCTGTCTTTGAGACAGAGTCTCTTAGTAGCTCAGGCTATCCTCAAACTTACTGTGTAGCTGATGAATACCCTGAACTTCTAATCTTCCTGCCTCCAGTTTTCTGGCATGGGGATTCCAGACCTGTACCACTGTACAAGATTTATGTGGTACTGAGGATCAGACACAGGACTTGTTGCATGTTAGGCAACCACTCCACCAACTAGGCTACATTCTCACCTCTTCCCTACATTTTTTGAGAGGAAATATTCATTAATGTAACAAAAAAACCTTATTTCACACATTTAAAAACATATGTTGTTTGTAGTTGATCATGTGATTTAATTCTCTTGTAATTTTAATAGTTATATTTACTATAAATTAAATTTAATAGAAAATCCATATGTATATGCATAAATGTATGAACCTTTAAAAGAATTACACTTGGTAAAAATCAGTGTGGCAATTTAGCATATATTTATCAATAGCCAGTTTTTATAAATGAACCTTTACTAATAAAGCTGCCTCCTATTTTCATTATCATGCTTATTTTGATATCCACAGCTGTGTGGGGGCACTAAAATAATTAAGCTTTCTTGTCTAAATCCTGAATTACTTACACAGTATGTAGCCCTCATCATCCTTGTAAAACCTATCTAATTACTCAAATTCCTAGAGGTGGGGCCAATGGAAGGGAAAATCAGGGTTCCAGAGGTGGGGAAAGTATTAAATACTTAACTTTTATTTTTTTCAACTTGGAAATCCAGTGGTTTGTTCCGCGGGGACAAACGCCATCTATGGCATCAAAGCCGTCACAGTTAAACTGTCCTGCTTTCCACTCTGATGACTGTACCCCGTCTCTGGCCTAGTCATCACCTACTCCTGGGTGTCAGACCTGCCTCCCGCTCCTGTCCTCACGTTTAGGGCTCGGGTACACTTTACTGGCTGTGGCTCTTCTCCATATTTAGCTCTTAGGCTACGCCCCTGGAAGAATTATTAGATGAAAAAGTAACATCGTTCAGTTCTTGAGTCAAGTGCAGCTGTAATTTATGTTCTTGTGACCAACATTACCTCTGAAACAACAGGAGCTTCCGTTACTCTACAGTGCACCATTTGACTTCCTTCTCGGTGGTTCTAGTGTCTTCGGTGTCTTCAAACTTTGGCTTCTCTCTAAAGAGAGATACAGTTTAAATAATGGCAATCAGTCTTGAATGGTGAAGCCTGCTTGCGAAAAGACTCTTTGCATAGGCTGGAAGTACCTTCAGAATCCTTTTCCCACCCCAAATCATATACACTTTGTATATGTGGCTCTTCCAGGTCCTTGAGGGTAGCTCTCCATGCTTCAGCCCATATACACATTCACATCCACAGACCTACCATGCACATGCTTAAAATGAGAACCTATGCAAGTAAAATATCAGTTCCATAGAATACTCTGTCATGCCGCCAGGGAGTAGACATGATGAACAAGCTGAACGCCATGCTGTCAGGGAAAAGAAGATGGCACATGCAATGCACACATTGGCCAAAATGAAATCAAATTTATTCTGGCAAGCACGCACTTATGTATGAAGATAGTTTCAGAGTGAGACCCTCCCAAGTGATATGCATTGACTCTATGTACACACATTTGCTCACTCAGTAGTTTGTCACTAGTAGTGTGATGCTCACCTGCTGCTGAAACAAATGTAACTGCCCGGGGCGACAGGGTTACAGCTTCCACCCCCGTGGAGTTTATGTGGGTGAGTGCAACTCTTACCATGATGAAGTCAGATGGGGAAGCCTTCCTGACCAGCTGGGAAAGCCTGTGGGCCGCACAACGCAATCTGACCTTTCCACCATGGGCCCAGCCAGCCCCGCTCCCAAGCCTCCCCCAGTTTCCCAAGATGAGTCTGTGTGAGCTTATCTTGCCTCTCCAAACTTTAAGTTGAGAAGAGCTGACATGGCAAATGATCGGAGGCCCAGGACTGGATTTAAGTGAAACAGTAGAACTGGAAACAGGAGAGGCGATGGCGCTAGCCAACCACTCAGCCCCCACAACAGACAGTTCCGTGAAAGTAGTGAGCACATAGGGATATTCTGTACGAAGCTGGCTGTGACCTGCCCTCTTCCAGGCCAAGCTGGCTGACTTCCTATGCAAATAAAGACTCCTTACTCTGTGTCTAGAGTAAATTTTACTTGCAGAACAGCTGACCAAATTCTGGGGCTCTGATGAAAGGGAACCCCGAAATGCACAGAGCTCACAAGCCACCATTTTGCACTGATCACAGCTGACTGGAGATTTGTGTCTATTTGTCCATCTGCCTGTCTCCTCTCCAGATCTTTAGCAATTCAACAATAAACACCAGAAACCAAACCCCACTCAAAACATTCGCAAACACACTGCAAACATGGCTAATGTTGTGGAAGCCAAGGAAGTGGGGCTGGGGGAGACGGGTGTTGGTGGGTGTTCCCAGTTCCTATGGTCACAGCCTTAGCCACAGCCTGAAAACACAAGGTATCAGGTTCTCTGCTAGCCCCCTCGGTGGGGAGAGCTGGGAGTTTCTGACCTCCTTTGGGGTTAGGGCTGCTGTTCTCAGTCTGTGCGTAAGCGAGTGGTCACAGTCCTTAATTGCAAAGGGGAAGTGGTCAGAGAGCACACTGCCGTGGCGGCGAGATTGATAACTCATAAGATCTCTTGGAAGGACGCCAGGAAATAAGAATGGGGTTGAACCTGAACTAAATATACGTATACAACATTTGCATGCTTGCCTGTGCTTTCCAGCGTGCTCTGGAAAGGAAAAGGGGAAGCTGATAGAAAAGAATCGGAGATGGAGTTCCTAGCAAAGCAATACTCACTGCCGTTCCCTTCTTTAGTGGAGAGAATGCCAAAAACGAGTAGCTAGCAACTCCCACTAAATCCAACAGTCACTCCACATCCTAAGTTAGTCAGTGTGCTCTTTATGGATTTAGTCATACGTCTATCATGATAGTCTTACAAAACACCCCTCTGTCCCCATTTTGCAGAAAATGAATCTGGAGACCAGACAGAGGATAGCTAGGCAACACTAGAACCAGGATTCGTTCTCCAGGTTCCATGGACCTCACAGTGCCACCTTCCTGCCATTGAAGTCTCCTTTCCACCAAATTCCAAACGGATGCTTCCTGTGGGAAAGCGACTGCAGTTTGAATCATGCCACTGGCTGGTGGGGTTGTTTCCTTTAAGACCAAGTCTCGAGGATCAAGAGTAGTTTATGTTGGATGGCCAGAGCCTGGAGAGGTTCCAGGAGTGGAACACACATTACTTTTATTCTGTCTTCCCATTCCTGAAACAGAAAGCAAACTAGAGGAACTGCAGAAAAAGTCGGCCATATGCAGCCTCCAATTTGCTACGGAGCGTTGTTGCTTCCGTTTGAAACGACGGTGAGAGCTGAGCTGCCGTTTGGTTATCTGACTTGAAATGAAAGAATTGTTGATGAAGTGGCTGTGATATCACTCCTTGGAGTTCCAAGGACTTGACAGTAGGAAGAAGCCTGAGAAACGGGAGACAATGAAACCAAGACCACAAAGGCCGCTTGGTCATCACATACCCACACAGTGTCTTCCAGGGAAACCAGTGAGGAAGACAGGCTGCCCGTGTGAACTGGTTCCACTTAAAGGCAGTCTGAGGGGAAGGTTTCTAGTCTTGGCTGTTTGGCCTCTGAAGAGCTGTACATATAAAACCTAAATGAAGAGTGGTGAATTGTCCGGAATCTCCTTGAAAACCTTGGTGACGTGGAGACCGTGCTAAGTGAAACAAACCTGACTGCCTACTGTGTGCCAAAGACCATGTCAAATGATGTGGAGGGTACAGAAATTAAGAAGACAGGGTCCTGACCTCCAGGTGCTTGCAGGGGTGACAGAATTCGGATTGTCTCTCCTAGGAGGCAAGCTGGGAATCGGAACCCGGAACATGGGTTAGAAGTAGAACTGAAAAGAAGGGAGCAGTGTCGGTGGAGAGTGTGGACTTTAAACTGGATCTGGAGATGAAATAAGACATTGGTGGGTGAGTTAAGAAAGAGAACTCAGGGATGAGAAAACAGTGAATCCTGAACCGAGAGTGGCAGGGTACATGACGGTGACTGTAGGATGGGTCTCTATGTGTACACCCTTCCCAGGGGTGCATGAGGAGACTAAAGGGGGTAAACCACAAGACCTTGAATGCTATGCAAAGGACTGTGGGGTTTATCCTGCATATTCAGGAGGTGGATGGCCAACTAGTTTCTGGGACCAGTCACTCGTGTTACTTTCTACAATTCTTAAACTATACCCCAATCATGTGATTTAATGCCCTTTCAACTTGGTTCATCACCTGCCTTCTGAATGACTGCCACTGAGTAACTCTTCATCTGTTACTTCACAGATGTAACATCTTCACAGATGTTACATCTTCACAGCCAGTGCTGTGCAAATTGATAAAGGTACTTGGAATGTTCTCCAGCCACGCCCCTCCACCCTGATAGCTCAAATTCACGTTGATTGATAGGAAGGCAACCCATCAAAATTCTGCTTATGGAAGCGATTGCTCTGGCTGTTGGATCACCTTCCACAGTTTTATACGCACATATTCCTTACAGAGCAAAGTTTGCTGTAAACAGCAAGAAAAATCGGCACTTTCTGCCTGCAGAACAGAAACATAAACCTTAAGCCACCTTTCAAAGCAGACTGATGCCCCCTGATTGACAAGTTCGCACAAATGAAAGTCACTTAGAGCTGCAGTGCCCTCGCTGGACCACACTGCATTGAACCCCTCCTGCTGGACAGGAGGATCCAGGTCAGCCCTGGGAAAGAGCTCAGTTTGTAAAGCCCGTACTGACGCAGCAGCGAGCTGGAAGAATGGTTTTTTTGTGGGAGGCACCCCAAAAGTGGCTATTATTTTAAAAGAGATTCTCATGGAAAGATAGTTGGCTGTAAGATTAACTAAGTGGGCTCACGGAAGCCGAATAAAACCAGAATGGAGGTGAAACGCTGAGCACTGAGCTGTGTCCTCCCACCTCTCACAAGCACGACTGTCGCAAACTTGAAGCTTTCAGCTCCTGCAGGACTCTCATGATAACAGTGACAATGAAGCAGAATACTTCTAAAAGAACAGTTCATAATGGTGAAAATCCCTGCTTTATAAATTTGAGGTGTGGTATGCGTTTCCCTTGCCCGTGTGACTGCCTCTGACAATAGACAAGAGGGGCGTAAATGTTTGGTTCTTTTTTTTTTTTTCATATTCTAAGGTCTCCAAAGTTTGTAACCTGATATAGCAAGAAGCATTATTCCCTTTTCTCGCGGCATACAAGAATACCATTGCAAGGGCTGGAGAGATGGCTCAGCAATTAAAAGCCTGGGCTCTTCCAGAGGACCCAGTGCTATGCACACAGAAGATCAAAAGATATTTGCTGGGAACATTAAGTACCAAACACTCTGCTGGGCTCTAGGAAGATGGTTGAGCAAAACAGATGCTGCAGGTGCAGTCCCCATAACCAATCACAAAGTTCAAATGAGTTACCCTAGCAATGGCCCAGTGCCCCACTGAATTCTTCCGGCTGTTTTCTCAGTGAGTGCTCGTTCCTTGAGTTGGCAGAACAAGCAGGAACATGGCCCCAGGCACCTACACTAGAAATTCTAGTGACATGGACAGACTCCCCAGTGGCGAGGACCCTGCTGGCATCTCTGTCTAAGGGCTCAGATGTTTTTCTCTTTGCGTTCCCCCAAGTGCCATTGGGATGCAGTAATGGAGGTGACAACGTGTCTTCAACCCCCAGGGAGCTGTACCAAATCCCCCTGCTACTCTTGCATGATGAGGAAAAGTTCTGCTGTCACCAGTGGTGCGGTTGCCAACACGGGAAAGTTCATGTCTTCAGTTTCCCTTGATACATAGCAAGGGAAAAGAGTTTGTCTAGACGTGGTGAGTTTCAAACGCCCTCTAAGGTCTGAGATGAAAAGAATAGGAAATGGAAACAGTAAGGGTTTGTCTAAAGGAGGGGAAGCGGGCTGGAGTGGCAGAGGAGACGTGACGTCTTGGACCCATGACAATCTACTGTGTGATGCATAAGGTATATGGACACGGCTTGGATCCTGTAAATTTCACACTGCTGTCTTTAAAGATGAAATTTGTGACAAGGAAGAAGGGTCAGGGAAAGTGGTCTATTATTTTATGCCATTACAGACTTGGGATGGAACCACAAACCAGAAACTGTGGAGCCAGACAGGGTCATGACCCACCATCAGCAATTATCATTAAATCGACTTTCTTCTGTCTACCACTAAAAACCCTGCTGAAGAAGAGGTTGTCTGGAAAAATCATGCACCAGAGTGGGTTAGATTTTCCTTTTTTACCCTAGCATGAGTCTCTCACATCACCATTTATGCTGGTGAGAGCCCTAGGTAGCGCCTCTCCAACTGCAATATGACAGGAAGGCTCCAGAAGCCCATTGCTTTAAGCAGAAGTCCGGGGTTTTCCCTCACCTTGGAGGAGGCCCACCAAGAGAGCTTTGGATGCCATCTGGCCGGCAGTTCGCATTCCTTGGAAGGACTTCTTGGCTCATAAAAAGATGGATGCTGCCAACTGAGAGGTCACTGAAGAGAGAGAGTGCTTAGGAGACAGATAACTGACTTCGCTTTAGGGAACCCCGGGGCCACACAAGGAGCGGAGCTGTCTCGTAGCAAATTGTGTCGACAGAACGTAAAGGGAGTTGGAAGGTGTGAATGATGGGGAGAACGTTCATCAGCACACATCCTGTGTACACGTTCATCAGCACACATCCTGTGTACACGTTCATCAGCACACATCCTGTGTACACGTTTATCAGCACACATCCTGTGTGCACGTCCATCAGCCAACAACCTGTGTACACGTCCATCAGCACACATCCTGTGTACACATCCGTCAGCACACATCCTGCGTACACGCCCGTCAGCACACATCCTGTGTACACGTTCATCAGCACACATCCTGTGTACACGTCCGTCAGCACACATCCTGTGTACACGTCCGTCAGCACACATCCTGTGTATACGTCCGTCAGCACACATCCTGTGTACACGTCCGTCAGCACACATCCTGTGTGCTTTAGAGCCTGGAAGGGAAGGCGGGTGATGGCGACACACTTGCTCACTGGTACAAAGTCATAGTCCAGATAAGTGGTACGGAGGAGCTCTTGGCAGGGACAATCACACATGTGGGGGGAGCCTGGATCCTTCTGAGTAGCCAGGAAAGACTCCCGGAAGGAAGCAATCCTTAGGCAGACAGATGGGTGTCTACAATCTCACAAGGAAAATATGTCAAGGAGGGGGTAACTCAGACACAAGGACACATATGTCAAGGCTTTATAGCTGCAGGAACCACAGCCTACGTGGATGGACACAGAAGGTGAATGGAGTAGAGACCTGCCTGCAGACAGCCTGACCATTCAGCTTTTCATCAGGCAGAGAAACATGTCATCCTTGTCCCCAGAAAACAGGAAAGCCTCAAGGATTTAGGCATAAGATAGACTATTTTTTAAAAGGTCACTGTGTCTATAGTGTGGAGGACAGTGGTTGAAGCATGTAAGAAGGGGTAGTGACTAGTTAGGAGGTCACAGGAGATTCCCAAATTAGTGCAAGTGTTAACTGTCAATTTGACAGGGTCTAGAATCACCTGGAACAGGACTCAGATAACACCTATGAGTCATTATCTTGCTTAGATTAAGTGGTATGTGAAGAGCCACCCGATATGGGTGGTACCCATCCCCAGAGACGGTATGCTGGATGGTAGAAGAAAGAGCAAGTGAACTGAGCATACCCTTCACCTCCGCTGCCATGAGATGTGACCTAATGCTTTAAGCTCCTGCCGCCCAGACCTCCCCACAGTGACGGACTGTTCCCTTGAACGGTGAGGCGGAACAAATCTTTTCTCCTTTAAGTTGCTTTTGCGGAAGCATTTTGTCAGAGCAACTGGAAAAAAAAATTCAGACAGACATTTGCAGCTGAGACTGAGGTGCTAGAGACAGAATGGGCTAGGTCCCAGAAGTGTCTAGAACATTTTGTACCTGTGTGTCTGTCCATCCATCTATCCATCCACACAGTGATTACTACAGAGTATCAGTGTCTCCACTAACAATCTTAGCCCTGGCCCGGTGGAAGATTTCAAATTAGTCAAATGCAGACATGGACAGTTTTTTTTTTTTTTTTCATTCCAGAGGACGTTTAGTGACATAGAAACTGAATGGTTGTTTGTACTACTGGATTCTGTGAGCTGTGTTCAGAAACACAGCTAAACATCCTATGATGTCAGTGGGCAGGCCTGTTCCAAACAATGATCCCCCCAAGAAAACATTAAGAATGCCTGGTCTACAGGCTGAGCTCAGGGAGATGGGTCAAAAAGAGGAAGGAGGGATTATATGAGCAAGGGAGTCAAGAGCATGACGGGAAACCCACAGAGACAGCTGAATCAAGCTCGTCGGAACTCGCGAACTCCAGACCAACAGCTGTGGAGCCTGTATGGGGCCAAACTAGACCGACTAGCGTGTAGGCAACAGATGTGCAGCTTGGCCTGAGGGGCCTCTGGCAGTGGGACCAGGATCTATCCCTGGTGCATGAGCTGGCTTTTTGGAGTCCATTCCCTATGGTGGGACACCTTGATGCAGAAGGAAGGGGCTGTGATTGAGGAAGGCTGGGGAGTCTTAAAGTAGAAGGAACTGAACAATGAACACTTTGCATAATTATCCCAAGATATTAATTCTGGTAAAAGAGTGGCTAGCCTTTCCTGTTGGCTCTCAGCATATACCTTGGTGTGAATGTTAAATGTCTCCCAGAGCTTCATACATTTGAATATTTAGTCTCCTGCCGACTATGACATCTGGAAGGCTGTGGAACCACTAGGAAGGCGGAGCCTATCTCAAGGAAGTGGGTCTCTGGGGAAGGGGTGGGCTTTATTAAGTAGTCCAATCTCTCTGCTTCCTGAATGGCCACCAAGATATGAGCAAGCAGCCATGCCTTTCTCCGCCATGCCTCTCTTACCATGCTGTATCCTGAAATCATGAGCCGAAACAAATTCTTCTTGCCCTGAGTTCCTTCTCAGCAGATAAGCAGCTAGCTAGTATAGTGTGTCTTGTACCAACCCTTAAAATCAAGCTGAAGACTAGACCCCAAATTCTATGCCTTTTCACATTGACTTCCTCTACCATCTGTCCATCAGCCAACACTCACCGCTAGACTGTTATCAGAACCTTGAATTCTAAACCAGTTCTTACCAAGAGTTGGCTCTGACTTCTCAGAAAGGAGGATGATAGTCCTTGACAGTAAGCCTTCCTTAAACCCCCTGTTGACTGTTCTTCTCCTGCAGGTCCCCTTTTCTAGTTACAGGGAGGATTGCCTGGCTCACCCGATTCCATTGCAACATGTGGAATCCCAACCTCCGCTTCCTGAAGGCCATTGTCTCATGAGGTGGACCAAAACAGGATGATCAGGTAAGAATGGATGAAGGCAAGTGATTGTCAAGACACCAACAATAGGAAGAAATACAATAACTGTGTTCTATCAATGAATACAAGTTTTCTATATTTTCATGCAGAGAAGACACCAGCCCCATAAAAACGGTTTGCATTGTAGAAACCAAAACTGTTTGGTATTTTATCATAATCCAGATGGAGTTCGTTTATTTTCCAAAATTCACCTCACCCCTACATTCTTTTTGCTCGACTGTATCTTCAAGAATGTGAATTTTACCTTTGTAAGGACAATGATCACTCCAGAGTTACTGATGAAAATCTTCGCACAGAAACTAGAGATGAAAACGACTTTGATTTTTTTGCTGATTGATTTCCTTGCCCTGATGCAATCTCCTGATTGGCTTGCCTGCTGGATGCTGCAGAGAAAATTTGATTTTGTTTCCTTTTGTACTCTTCGGGAACCGTGATTCATGTTTCTTTTGCTGTTTGGATGAATATGATAAACAGGTGAATTATTAAATGCAAGGCAGTTGCATAGAATCACACAAAGGTTACTTTTATTTCCATATGAGTTCCAAGCACTAACTCAGATGAAAAAAAAATGTATGTGGTAACTGCCGATAACCAAAGTCTTTTCTACATGTTCCGTACATAGTTTCAAGGAAGGGGAAAATAAGTACAACTATGTGCCAACAAGGGCCCATCTGATAAACAGAATACTGCCTGCATAAAATAGTGTCAGGGTCACTAGAAAATACCTCTCTCTCCTCAACTGGTCCCCTGGCCATGTTTGGAAATGTTTTCATTACACCCGCTTTAAAGCTGAGACCCAGGCTGCAATGCAGCTCAATGGCAGAGCTTCTGCCTAGCGTGTGGGAGGCCCTGGGTTTGATCCCAGGTACTTTTGTTACGATGGAAGTGTTAAGGAAGGAAGTTAAGAGAGTTAGTCATCAAAAGTGTTCACACTGTCTCCAAAGAAACAAAGTAATCACAATATGTATGTGTACATTAACACACATACACATATGTGTGTGTGTAAAATATGTAGCCTTGATTTGAGGGGCTGACAAGCTTGAAATCCACGGGATAGGCAGGCAGGCCAGGAAGTCCAGCCAGAATTGACACTGCAGGCTTGCATCCAAAGGCAATCTGGAAGCGGAATTTTTTTCCTCCTACAAGGACCTCAGTCTATTTTCTCTCAAGACTTTCAACTGATTGAGCGAAGTCCACCTACATCAGATTCTACTGATTTAAACATTAGTCTCATCTAAATGTTAACTTCAGAACACCATCTTGACTTGTGTGTGTCCACAATGTAGCCAGGTCGACCTATAAAAGCAACCACCAAAAATGTTTAGGTTTACATGTCTTTACCGGATAGACTTGTCAGTTCCTCGAGGGCTCAGGAATTGGCACAGACTAGTTTTAATAAAACATGAAAGAGGAAGAAAGAAGAAAGAACAACTGGATATGAGTTCTTGGATTCAGGAAACATAATCTAACTTATGCTTATGGTCTCATAGAAAATCCAAAGCCAAGAAGATGACAGTGGACCCTTGAGTCACTCTTGAACTAGAACTCTGTTGAGCCCTCATCTCTTTAGGATTCGTACAGAACTTGCAAGGACAGGATGCTGACATTTGTTGATTGGTTCTCAGTATGTAACAGACACTATTCCCATTTCTCCATATATTAGCTCACTTAATTGTCTCCAAATGAAGAAATGGATTGTGTTGTTGCCTCCGTTTTACAGAAGGAAATGTAAATCTGAGCTGTAGCGAGGTTAAGCACCGTGCCCGGGGAATGTCGCTAGAAGTGAGCAAAGGAGGAATCTGGGCCTCTGGAGCCTGCATTCGAGCTCAGTCCTCACAAACACAATCTTGTCTCTCAAACCACTATGGAAGATGTTATCTACTATGTCCTGCGTGTTCCCTGTGTTAGTACATGCACATACAATATGTTCCTCTCAGTACCAGGAAAGCGATTGCATCTCCAGGACCTAGTTTATTAAGATGGACCAGATATACAACCCCTTTGGCTTTCTCCTGCCTGGCTTCTACCCTTCCCTTCCGGGTGCCTCGAATGTCTCAGGTTATATGAGTGCTAGGAGGAACTGGGGGGGAAATCGGCCTGCAGTTGTCTCTGGTACCCTTGCCAAGCAGCATAATTGTTCACTGGGGATGTTTCCCGGTTCTGCTTCCCATCATGCTCTTGTTTCTGCTGTCTATCCTTGATTGCCTGCCTCCATGTCCTGTTTATGAGCTTCCCCTAATGCAGCATTTGACACCAAGACTTTCACTCCGCTTCTGCCTGCGAATATGTCCACAACAACTCCTGCTTATCCCCAGATCTTGTTGCCAGCTACCTATGTAATTTCAGTGCTGGTACCCAGTACCCAAGTTCCACTCCAAAAACGTTGTCTCTAGCATAGCCCTTCCAAGGCAATAACAATTCCCGTTGTCTGTGACAAAGGACAGAAAATCACAGACACAATGAGAGCTTCCACGTCCATCATGCTGATGCTATAGGGTACCAGCACTGTTCCTTTCTCCAAATACATTAGTCAAGTGTGATAGAACTCAGCAATGATTGGTTAGTATTCTAACCTAAGATACAATGTACATGGAACTGTACAATGTACATGGAATCGTACGATGTACAAGGCCCCCTTCATTGATATGGGTGAACTCTCAAAGAAGCCAGCAGACTGGACAGGGAAGTCAGTGGTCTACATTCCTTACATACTCTGAACAGCAGCATCAGGAAAAATCGGGTCAGAAAACACTAAAGCCACGGTTATGAGACAATCTGGAAAACCCAGAGAGTCCCACTGGGGTGTACCTCATAAACCACATACAGATCACGGCAATGGAATGCCAATCCTGTAGTGTTTGCCATGAACCAAAGGATATCGGGCATAGGGGTCTCAGAATCTTTCCATGATTCCACCAGAAGCCAGCGTTCTCACTTATTTGTTGATGAGGGAAGTGAACTAAATTGGTGTGCGGCATGGTGAGTGCAAAGCTAAAACCAGCATGTGAGGACAGAGCAAACATTTATTACTGCAGCAGGGAAGGAGAGAACAGTCGCTGTTTTGGAGAAACTCGCCCCCTAAACAAAGGAAGGGAGGTGATTTCATTCTGGGAGTCCATTCTATAGGAAAGCAGTTTGGGGACAAACACATTCCTGAGCATGCTCAGTACAGCAGCGCACTTCTGTTCAGTATAAGGTCATAGTGTAAGAAGCAAAGATTGTAGATTCACTTTTGTCTATGATTCACTGAAGGTCTTGGAACACCAGTTCAAAAGGTTAAGACTGGGCTGCCAGGTGATGTGTCTTGTTTGGTAGAGTGCTTGCCTAGCCTTCGTGAAGTCTTGGGTTCGATCCTCGTTAAGACATAAAGTGGGGATCGTGTGACACCCTTGGAGCCCCAGCACTCAGAAAGTAAAGGCAAAAGGATCAGAAGTTCAGGTGAAGGTCAAGGCCAGGGAATTCCGGGCCAGCCTGGAATACACAAGACTCTCAAGAAACAACAACCACAGAAGCTTAAACGGCACACAGGGGCATGTTATCATACTGTTTACATCATCAAGATGGTGGACAGGAACATCTCTGGCTGCTCAGTGGTCTCCAAAATTTTTTGTCTGAGAAAAAGGAAAGGACCCATCAGATGCATGTTAAAATAAGAGTTTCTGCCTAAGGTGTTTGCCTCACTTAGTGACTGACAGTAAATGCCGTCAACATTCTGAATCCCTTTCTTCACAGTCTTTGAGATACTGTGTTCAAAATCGCATCCTTTCTTGTACATCCCATGGTCTCTGAGTCTCAATGCCGAGGTAGGTCACAAGATTTCTGGGTCTTCTCATCGGGAACAGGTCATTCAAACTTCTCTTGGGTTGTCTCCAGAGTGCTGTGGTTATTCAAGAGCACCTGGATTTTGAGGATTTCCTGGGCATGCTTATGGGTGATCATGCATCAACACAATTCAAGGCTCACTGACCTTCCCCATGTATTCTCATTCAGAGGTACGGACATTGTGTACTTCTGGGAGAGAACATATATATTTATGTATATATGTATTATATATGTACTTGTGGCATTTTTATGCAGGATGAACTATCTTGAGACAAAAGGTACATGTGGATTTTAAAAAGTAGTAATAATGATGCAATTATATCAAAAAGAACCCATCCAGTTTCAAACAACAAAGAAGTCAACCCCCATTAGCTTAAAGAAGAAGAGAACTAACTGAAATACATAAGGGTAAAGTTCTACGGCTTTGCGTTTGGTTAGATTCAGGCCCTAGACAGTGTCATTGGGATCTAGTGTTTCAGAGGGCTGGGGATGTAGCTCAGAGGTAGAGTGCTTGCCTCACACACTCAAAACCCTGAGTCTGATCTCCAGCACAGCGAACAACAACAACCTAACATTTCTCTTTACTTCCACTTCTCAGCTGTGCCTACTTCAGCTTTTATGGGGCACACATGAGTGGCAGTAGACACCCCTTTGCATAATTTTAGTATTCCTAGCCACTGAGATTTGGATACACTCTCCCATCTTCTCAGCCATTTGGAATCCCATGTTATTGACCCTGAGTGACATGATTTGGGTCAGGTGTCATCCCTGGATCAGTCTCACTGGCTTGAGATTGGATGCAATGATTTTTTTTTTCTAGCCTACAGCTGCTCTCTGGAAACCAGGGAAGTGTTGGCTTCCACAGAAAGTCCTAGAGCAGAAGTTCTCAGCCTTCTGGATGCTGTCGCCCTATAACACAGTTCCTTATGCTGTGGTGACCCCCACCCATAAAACCATCTTTGTTGCTACTTCATAGCAACTGTAATTTTGCTACTTTTATAAAGCATAATGTAAACATCTGTGCTTTCTGATGGTCTCAGGAGACCCCTGTAAAAGAGTTCGTCGACTTTTAAAGGAATCATGACCCACAGGTTGAGAGCCACTGGTCTAGAGTAAGGAGCTTCCCTCCTACTGATTCCCAATGCTGTGACCACAGGAAGTGAGAGAGGTTGCCTTGGAAATCAGACTTCATTTCTGTCATCCTCATTCCTGTATTCTTTGTCTAATCCCACTTTCAGCATGCCTTATCCAATCATCTGACTTTTGTTGACAACTCACAGTCTATCTGATCCTCGTAGACTTGTCAGTGGCTCTGTCCTGGTCAGTCTCTGCCTATTGATCCCCAAATCTACCAGAGTCTTTCTGAGATTATACATTGAACCAGCATAAGCCTGCTATGCGGCATCTCAAATCTGAACCTCCCCACTGCCTGTCATTGCTTATACAGAAAACAAAGCCTGTACGTCCGTGGATCAGTCCATGAAAGGTAAATCAGACACATTTAACCAAACAGAGAGCTGGGTTTTTTAAAAATTATTTATTTATAGTTGGTTTTTAATGATTATAGAAATTTCTTTAGTGATACCTCCCAGAAGAATAAAGATAGTCAGATAGCCAAGTAACAGATACAGGGAAAGAATCTTCCATTGCAAAACTCCTCTATAGCTGCTGATTGTAACACTGTTTACAGTATGTAAACAGCACTCGCATACATGCTATCTCTCTCTCTCTCTTTCTCTCTCTCGGGCGTGTGTGCATGCTTGCTTTTGTGTGTGCTCACACATGCATGCATGTGTGCATGCGTGTTTGTTGTGCTGGGATCTGACAGAACTAGTTACATGGAATGGGTACGCCAATGTTACTGTTCCTGGCCTCGAAGTGCCCAGTAGCATACTGGTGACGTGACTAGAACAAAAGCCTTCCAGGGAAGGTCTGGTTTATACCAGGAGAACATCTGAGTGATGATTCTGCCTCCATGGAACAAGGAGCCTTTTACATCCATCACATCACAAGCCACCCAAGGAACTTGTGACCTCACTGCTAAAGAAGATGTGCCTACATTGTCTTAAGGACTAGAGCTGAGATACAGAACACAGAGAAAAATAATTAGGGATGAAGGGGGTAACGCCTAGGATTAGAAACCTAATAAGAAGGCTGTGGCTCACAATACATTTTCCGCTTTTGAAATTATGTCTTGTATTTGTCTTCTAGAAGCAGACCGCACACGAGGTAACCATAAATCCAACCAAGTTCAGGGAAAGAATACATTCGCAGACACGTCCCAGGTGGAGTCTGCAAGGCTGCTGGTTTCTCTTGGTTTTATGTGCATGAGGGGAAAGAAATGTAAAACTAAGCCGACCAAGGTGACTTCATTTCCAACACACTATTGAAATTGCTCCTTCTCAGTGCAGAGGGAAGGCCGCTCTGTTTTCCTGTGTATCTTGTACAAAAAAAGGTAGCTCTGTGGTTTTCTTCTAAATTTAGGTACTTTTGTAGACTTTTACCCTTGGTCATTTAATCACCCAAGATACTCTTTAAGTGGTCATGAGCTAAGGAACAAACTGCCATGTTTGTTTGATTTATGTTTGTTTTCTTTCTTTTTTATTTCTTAAAGAGTTTGGAGCCAGGAGTGTTGGCCTATGCCTGCTCATGGGAAACTGAGGAAGTAGGATCCCCAGCTGCATAGATGAGACCCCGTCTCTGGCAAACAAGTCACCCTTCATTGTCAGTGCACACTCAATGAATCATCTGCAGACCCAATGTAGGTAAAGAAGCCTTGCAGATCCTCCACGTGCAGACCCAGTGGTCTTTACTTATTTGCATTCCTTCCCAAGGAGAGGATTTTAACCTTCTTCTCCTTCCTCACCCACAATTGCTTAGTCTTAGCTTTCAGTAAGAAAGAGCTTTGTTTGTTTGTTATTTGACTTTGTTTTTTTTTCTTTTGCCACTACCATGCAATAAAAACACTTTAATCAGATTGACTGCATCACAGGGTTACAGCCATTAAGTGGGGCACAGAGTGGTGAGGGCATCAGCTTGACCTCTCACATTTCTAGGGTGGGGGACAATGAGTGTCCTCTAAAGAGGACTTTGAAGATGTTCTTGCCGATAACTCACTTGGCAAGGGCATAAAGTTGGCTAAAAAGCAAAGCAAAACCATACAATATAGTATTAGGAGAAAACCTTGAACTGAGAGAGTTCCCCATCCTAATCAAAATTATATGGAAATCATAAACTGTAGTTTCTGAAGAATCTATTGAAAAAGTTGAACCTTACAAACAACTCATCACTCCATGCCAGGATTCCTATGCCATGTTTAGACACCCAAAAGTTGTATCACACTCTAAAGAGTTACTATCCACCTTTGCTGTTCACTGAGGTCAGAAAACCAAAGGACAGTCTTTACCCAGTTGGATTCTGCTACTGCAATCGATGATAGCATGACCTCTCAACTCTTTGAATCTTTGGAGTAAAGGATGATAGCAGATGTTCTAGACACAAGGGACAAACATCTTCAGATTTAGTTATGCTGGAGGTCTAGGTGCCTGCCAGTTTTGCTCTTTCAAGGTTTCATGAAGTCCAATTGTATCAGAGTAAAGAGACCTGGTCAGGAATGCTGGTACACCTACAATTCTGGCACTTAGGAAGTGGAGACAGGAGGATTGTAAGTCAAAGCCACCCTTGACCACATAGTGAGCTCAAGCAAGCCTGAGCTAAATCTCTGCTTCAAAAACAACAAAATGAGCAAAACTGTCAGACCAGCACAGCATTTCAGGAAGTGATAGTTTTCGTCCAGGAGACTTTTCAGGGCATCGCTGGCAGTAAGAGTAGATTTTCACCTCTGACTTTGTTGTAGTTTGATCTCAACTTAATTATTAATTTCTGTTTCTTAAACAAAACTCTCTGACTTGCTCTTTTCCTGATTTAAGAGATTAAAGCATTTGTCTCCCTCAAGATACTGCAGCAGGAGGCACATGGGAGGCAAGTGGAGGTGGTTGGAAAGTGGCCCCATCACTCATGAACTGTCAAACACAGCACATTATAAACATTCATCCTCAATACTAGCTGCTTCTCTTCTGCACAATGACAAAACATCATGACATGGGCTGTTGAAGGTTAAATGGATATAGGGTATCTGAAGCATCTGCTAAGCCTTGATACAAGATGGGTTCTGGAGAAGGGTTCTCTTTTTATAAATCTTAGAGACACAAGCAAGACAGATTCACACATTCTATTGATTAGTATCCATTTTCTCTCAAGTGTCCTGTTCCCAAATCTGACAGCTCCACATGCCAATGCACCCATGGTGTTGATGTAGGTGGGCCTTCTGTCTATGTGTTACTTTCATTGGTTAATAAAGAGACTGCCTTGGCCTTTTTGATAGGCCAGCTCTTAGGTGGTGGAGTAGACAGAACAGAATGCTGGGAGAAAGAAGCAGAGTCAGGCAGATGCCATGATTCCCATTCCTGAGACGGACGCTGGCTAGACTCATGCCGTTAAGCCACGACCTCATGGTGCTACACAGATTATTAGAAATGGATTAGTCAAGATGTGAGATTTAGCCAATAAGAGGCTAGAACTAATGGGCCAGGCAGTGTTTAAATGAATACAGTTTTTGTGTAATTATTTCGGGTAAAGCTAGCCGGGCGGCCGGGAGCTGGGCGGGACAAAAAGCAGCCTGCTTCCTACTTACTACAGATTGGAGACCCACCTACATCATGGTGTGGCTCCTCTTCCATTACTAATGCTACCCATATTTTCACTAAGTACCTACTAAGCATCTTTTCCCTGATGGCAACATGGCCCAGATGCTGCAATGTCCAGGCACCAGATCTAGCACTCAAAATCTCACTTGTAAAGGAGATGGACAAAGAAACCATCAACTACAGCCTCATGTTCTGAGTTCTATCCTGAGAAGAGATCTATCATTCTCCATATCTGTGTATAATGGCTGAAAGACTGTCACCTTCCTAATGACAGTAGATAAGAAAAAGAAGTTAGGAAGGCTTCCGCTGAGATGAGAGCTCCAAGAAATGCAGTCTAGGCAAGAGGGGGGGACAGGAACACAGGGATGCTTCCCAGGGAAAGGAAGGAACTTTTTTGGTAACTAAGAATCTGTGGTTCATGATGCCCATAGTCTGAGGAGGTAGCTCGGTTGGCAGAGTGCTTGCCTAGCACGTACAAATCCTGAGTTCTATCACAAATAGCACACAAACCAAGCATGGTTGTGCAAGCCTGTAATCCAAGTAAGGGTGTGCAAGCCTGTAATCCAAGTACTAAGAAAGTAGGTATAGGATGATTAGAGAAAGGTTCAACATCACCTTTAACTCTACAAAATATTTGAGGCCAGCCTTGGTTACATGAAATACTATCTATAACTAACCAACTGAATTAATTAATTTTTAAAAGCACTTGGAGTGGGTGAGAGGTATCACCAGTGGTTGATCACTTGCCTAACATTATGAAGGAGGCCCTGGATCAATCCCTAGTACTGAAAGAAATAACATCAGGTAAAATAGTGAATCAAGGACACAGCGCCCATAGTCTTGCACAAAGATTCACCATATATCATACATGGTGGGACTGCAGACCATCTGCTTGACCACAGTAAATGACTTGAAGGACATGAAGACTTGATTAAGGCTTGGGTGTGTTCAGGAAGTTTGTGATCTAGCTAGAAGAAAGAGTAAAAGACACGGCAATTACTAGACATGCAAAGCCGGAACCATCTGGCTGATGTGTGCTGCACAGCAATCTGCTTACTATTACAGGATGAGTGCTTTTCCCACACCGAAGCAGCTGCATGTCAAAATATTAGTGTCTCTGAATCAAAGTCGGAGTCAATACAAAAAGCACCTTTTCTGTTCAGAAGAGGTATTTCCAGTGTGGAGGAGATGTCTCCATCAATAAGTGTTTGCTGAGCAAGCATGTTCTCCTAAGTTTAGATCTCTAGAGCCCGCATCAAAACACCAGGCCTGGCAGCTCAAAACTATAATCCTAGCACTGGGGAGTCAGAGATCAAAGAATTCCCAGGGCTTGCAGATCTCCTAATGCAGCTAACTCAGTGAGCTCCGATTCAGTGAAAGGCTTGACTCCAAAATAAGTGGAAAGCTGACTGAGAAAGACACCTGACATTAACCTCTGGCCTCCTTACATACACGTATGCACACACATATAAGAAGATTGACATATAGATTGATCCATCAATCACATACACACACACACACACACACACATATATATATATATTCATACATGTATGTATATGTATACATACATTCATACTTTGTAAACAGGAGTTTCTATCTCCCACCTGGTTCCATAGCTGTTCAGTCCCAAAGAAACAAACAGGGGCTTATATTACTTATAAACTGTTTGTCCTTTTAGCTCAGGTTTATTATTAACTAACTCTTACAACCTACAATTCTTATCTAGTCATGTGGTTTGGTACCTATTCTCAGTGCAGAATTTTCATCTTGCTTCCTCTGCATCTGGGTAGCGACTATAGACTAAACCTTTCTTCTTCCCGGAATTCTCCTAGTCTGATTGCCCCACCTATACTTTCTGCCTGGCTACAGGTCAGTCGGTATTTTATTAAACCAATACGAGTGATAAATCTTTACAGGACACAAGAGCACTATCTCACAGCATTTCTCCTTTGTTTTTCTTTTCAAAAGAAGAACTCTCAATCTAATCTCCTTTGTTTAGCTCTTTTCCTGACCATTATCAATAATAAATTGTAACCAACACTCTAAACAGGCAAACATCTATAATCCATTTTTTTGGGGGGGGAATGTGGGTGTAGTTTTCCAGGCTACATCTTGATAATTGGGGATGCTGATAATCTTATGGAGACCTAAAGAAAATTTTGGATTATGAGCAAGTATTCTGTTAACCTGGATCATCTCAGCTAGCCTCAGGAGGCTGTTCTGGATGTAGAACTCAGAGTAAACTGCAACAGAGGAGCTCTAAACATTGGATCATCTGGGTCATCTGCTCCACTGAAGATTTTTCAGGGAGTCTTCCTTTACCAAACCTTATTTTTCTTAACCCATAATGAATCCACAGCCTCTCATTTCCTGTGGATACAAAAGCAAACCCTCTTCTGCAAAGTAATTTTGAAGTCAAGACATTTTCAAAATATATACTAATTCAGAAACATTTATAATAAAATGTCTTTTAGCAGCTGCTGCTCCTTCCTCAGCAGTCAAATAATTCAAAGACAACACAATAACATACAAGATCCATATTCTCTGTGTATTTTCCATCTTTATGTAGCTTTAATATTTTTTTACTCTATTTCTTTTAATTTTATTGTTGTTTTTAGTTTAGTTGGTTTTTTTTTTTTTGAGCCAGGGTTTCTCTGTGTATCTTTGACTGTCCTCTAACTCACTCTGTAAACCAGGTTGCCTTTGAACTCACAGAGCTCTGCTTTCCTATGCCTCCCAAGTGCTGGGATTAAAGGTGTGTGCTACCACACCCAAGTACTCTCTCTCTCTCTCTCTCTCTCTCTCTCTCTCTCTCTCTCTTTGTTTTCTTAAAAGTGAATGCATTGTAATTCATCTTATAATTTAATATAGAAAGCCATCAAAAATGAAGATGAAATATTGAGCAGTTAGAAAGAAAGCAAGTGGTTGAAGTCTGTTCGTGACACAGGCCTGATTCAGCCCTATACAACTGTTCACTGATGTAGTATTCAGCTACCTCCACCTAAGTGCACGTCACAACACCACGTCAGTGGACATGGACATGAGGTTCCTGAGGCCTCAGAGTTATCTTTTTCATTTCAAAGTAAGTGTCAACAAAGATTGTCACTTACAGCAGATAATAAGCTTCAGTCTTGATCAAGAATAGTCAGTTTATGAACCAGGGTAAAAGACACAGTGTACACCACTGAGGCAGAGACAATGGATTCCAACAGTAAACTGCCCACTTAAGTCAACACTGGCAACTTTGACAATGTCTATACAGACAATGGTCTCTCTCTCTGGGGCTTTTGAAGCACACCATCTATGGGCTCAAAGTCGAAGAAGGGAATACAGCCTGGGTGTATGAGTGCACAGACTTAGTATCTGAGAAGGAAGTGCCAAGGTAGAATTTAAAGCTCTGAAGTCCATCCTGAAGGTGACCCCGTCCTGAGTCCACAGAGAAGAGGAAACCTTGATGCTGGTGTAGAGGATGATGAGGATGAAGATGACGGGGATTTTGATGAAACAGGAAAAATGCTCCAGTGAAGAAAGCTGTATGAGATATTCCTGCGCAAAGTATCCCAAACCAAGCCATCATAGAAGAGGCTGAAAACCATCAGCATTGAAAGTCAAGAATCCTTCAAAAACAAGCAGAGAACGGGTTTCCTAAAATAACAAAAGGACCTAGTGCTATAGAATATATGAAAGCCAAAATGTAAGCTGGTAAACCAAGTCCTCAAAAGGAGAAATCAGAAGTCAAAACAGAAATAGACCACAGTGCTAATTAAAAGAAACCCTTCTATTTTAATCTTTTTCTTAAAAAGACCTTTTATTTTACTTAATTTCATTTATTTTTCCATTAATATAACTTTTGTTATACTAGCCAATCATATTGACATTTGGTTAAATTTAGCATCACGTTTTTTACATTTTCACAAATGTGTGTACAATAATATATTAAGGTCATATTCACCCGATTACCCTCTTGTTCCCCCCCACACACACTTCTTCCTAACTAGACCCCTTTTATGTCTGTTTTGTTTTGATCCATTGCGTTTATTCCCTGTTGCTAGTATAATAAGCATGTGTAGGAGTTATTATCAAGAGCACGAACAGTTTGCCAGTAGAGTCTTTGGTACTGGAGCTAATAGAAGCCACGTCAAGCCTTCAGTTTCGTACTTTGGCTACACCACCGAAGAAAGTGAAATCTACTTCCTAGAAACCATTTGCCACCCACATGCCTTTTCAGGTTCGGAGCCATCTGCTTTAACTCAGTAAGGTGTGTTCTTTCTTATGCTGTGAGTCAGAGAACCTTCCTTATTGCTTTCTACTGCTTTGCATATGGCCCATATCTGCCGTCAGGCTTCAACAACTATTTTTGTATTTCCTTAGTAGCTAAACTGAAAAGAGGGAAGCAAGAGAGACAGAATATAGATAGATATAGATATCACCTCTCTATATATAGAGATGATAGATGATAGATAGATAGGTAGATAGATAGATAGATAGATAGATAGATAGATAGATAGATGATACACAGACTAGAATTCTGCAAGACAAAATACAACAAACATGCACCGTTGCACCGTGCCCTCATTTTTAAAGTTGTTCCTCACAGGAATGTGGGCTCACAACACTGAAACAATTTCATCTGCATGATAGGGTTAAGCCAATACGCAAGCTTTTTATCAACCATGATTTCCCAGGCCCTCACAATGAAAAAGAACAAGGTGTAAGCTTAAGAGAAAGGGGAAGGTTAGAATGAACCCTGTGGCATTGGATTGGCACTGGAGAAAGCTAGCACCAGAGTTAATAAAGCAGGTTTGCACAAAACACCTGGACAGGATACCCTGAGAAAGACAGACACATCTTCTCTGAGGGATTCCTCCCAACCACAGTGCATGAACTGTTAACAGTGGTCCTCAGAAATGCCAGGGCCACGACAGTGACTGAAGAGAGGTGACAGCTAAGTGCCAAGGGGGTCCTGGAACAGAAGGTAGCCTTTGGTATTGGAGCTAATAGAAGCCACGTCAAGCCTTCAGCTTCGTACTGTATGTACCGTCACCAATCTCTCAGTATCAAACATTCAACTACGATTACCTGTGATGTTTCTGTTATAAAAGCAACATGAAGGGCAGAAGGAAAGTGCTGCTTCCCCCATAGTTCTGTGACTCTAAGATAACCTCAGAGGGAAAGGCTTCTTAAAAACGGAAACAAACGAAAATCAAACATCACGTCTCTTCTTTCCACACGTGGCTCGCGCACACTTGGGTGATGGGTGGGGTATGCTCGCTCCCTGCAACTGAGCTACGATAACAAATTGCCAAGTTCTTTGTCGCTTACAAACAACACAGTGTTTATCTTAGGGTTCTGTAAGTCAGAATGACGGCACAATCCAGGTGCCGGCACAATGACATCTCTTTCTGGAAACTCCGTGGGAGAGAATTTCCCCTTCAATTTTTTTCAGCTTCTAAGGGCTGCTGCCATTGAATGACTGAGTGCTGCTTCATCCATCTTCAGAATCAGCAATGGCTGTCCCTCGGCCTCCTCTCAGCCCCCGTTACTTAGTTATATCTCTCATTGACCTCAGCCTGGAACAGTTCTTTGTTTTATGAACACAAGATTAGATTGCAAAGTCTACTTTGCTACTTAGTCTAGAACATTTGGGGGCAAGGGTAATTATTCTATCCTTTGTAAGAACTCTTCAGCGAAAAGGGGGAAACATCCTCTGACTCAGCACAGGAACCCCCACCCCAAAAGCAGATGAAACTGGGGTGATGCGAAGTGAAGTGACTATGCTGAGCCACTGTCCCGTTCAAATTGTCAGCCTTCATGTGGCGTGTCTCTCAGCAGATGGCGTCCCTTCCCTCTAGACACACATTCTCTCTCCCTTCATCTTTCTCTCTCTCTCTCTCTCTCTCTCTCACACACACACACACACACACACACACACACACACACACACACACACAATTCCAGGCCTCCCCATTCTCAGGAGGATGGGTCTGAGCTGAGATGTCTCAGGAATACCATTAGTTGCCTTGTTCTATGACAGATCTAGGCCAGTGGCCCTCAGAGTTCAAGGCATGGGGATCTTTGAAGTAAATCCTTAACACGGTTCCATCGGCCCTCTACATCTGTGACTTCCCCAGATGCAGATTCAACTTAGTATATAGGGACTTTTTATTTCATTTTATTGTCTGGGACAAGTCTCTAACCCCAGCTACTCAGAAGGTTGAGGCATGAGGGTGACAAGTTCAAGGACTGCCTGGGCAACGAGCGAGACAGTGTCCCAATATAAAAAAAATAAATTGAAGGCTGCAGAGGTATGTCATTAGAACATTTGCTTAGCATGAGTCAGGTCCTGAGTCCAATCCCTATTACAGAAAAGGAGAATCTGTATTAGTATGTGTATATAAATATATGTATATATACACATATGTGTATATATGTGTGTATGTATGTATATGCTCTTTTCTTGTTATTCAACAAATGAAACAGCAGAGAAACTCTTTACATTATATTATTTCAGACATTATAAGCAGTCTAGAAATGACTCACAGTGCACAAGAGTATACGAACAAATTATATCCAAATACTCTATCAATTTATACTGTGTATTGAGCATCTGTGGATTTGTTTAGTTGTGAGGGTCCAGGAAGAATTTCATGTGGATGCTGAGGGATGGCTATGTTTGGCTCTGATCTTTGTATTTCTGCTTCCTGTATCCATGAACATGTGAAGAATGAGAAACCCATTTTCACTTTCAAACCCTACCTACAGGCAAAGACTGTGAGGAGGGAACAGGAAATCATTCTTCCTATAATTTTGGTGTGGCAAAGCAGATAATGTATTTAATGATAATCTTTGATGCAAACTGAGTGAGACGAAGATACAACTTTCATGAGCTATTTCAATGTTAGAATTTTAGCACTATGAAGCACTCTGTGCAATGGCATGCCTTCAAATTATTCTAATATCTACATAAGCAATGGACGTTTTACCCACAAGTCCTTAGTATTCTTATGTTAATAGCTTTTGGTACCATCAAGCAATTAACCCAGGGCTGCTCATCAGCATGAACTGAAAATTTTAAAAACAAACAAACAAAAAAACAAAACAAAACAAAAAAAGAAGGTAAAACTGCTTCTACACTCACCCTCAAGATTTTCTTATTTCTTATTTTCTTATTAAAGTCTTTTGTTAGGGTGCTATGCCTCGGTAGATTGAAAATCTTTCTGGACCCAGAAAGCTAAGTCACTCTGCTAAAAAAAAAAAAAAAAAAAAAAAAAAAAAAAAAAAAATGCTGTGTGTTTGTTAGCTTTGAATTCTCGTGTATGTACCTTGCTGGATTTGTGGAGATGAGGTACTATCCCAGATTGACGTTTTACTATCTCCATTCCTCAGGAGCAAATAACACCCACACTTCAGTCTGATTCTCTCTCAAGCTCTGAACAACACAGTCCCTTTCTCTCACGGCCCAGATTTAATTCACTCTTCACCCGGTCTCCATCCGGAGTCATTCTCTCTTGATCTGTTGGTGAACCAGAACTGATTGACCCTTGCTGTGTTGCCCGAAGTCGCCTTCACCCATCTGTCCCCCTTTACTCTCTTGACTCTGTGGCTTTCGTTGCTTTCCTGCCTCAACCCTCACAACCCTTAAGCAGACTCGGAGAGGTAAAAACATTCAGAGGGTCCTAATAATATGCTTCTCTTCCTGTCACCAGTGGGAGCTTCGTGGCCTGACAGCCGGGTGCTATGCTGACCTGCAGCTCCAATTCCCTCTAAGCCTCTTCACCTGCACTCGCTACTTCTGCTACTTCCATGTCTCCCTCCCAAAGATCAGACAAGCCGGACAAGCGTCTATCCCGAGAGCTCCCTCAGCCACCACCACCCTCAACTCTTCTCAGTTCCCTTTCCAGGCCTCTCTGGTGTGTTTCTTGCACATCTGGCCTCCTCTTTCACTTGGAAGACCCAGGTAGCATTTATACCACAAGGGAAAATAGGATAATAGCCAGATTCTGTTTTTAAAGGTGACTATTCCTAACCATTTATTTAATTATTATAAAATTTCTATGTATATACACACACACACACACATATACACACCAATAATTTTAATAGTCAATTTGACACAGCCTAGAGTCATCTGAGAGGGAAACCATATTTGAGGGTTGCCTAGGACAGATTGTCATATGGACATGTCTGTGGAGGACTTCATAATCATTCATTGATGCCAGTGGGCATAGCTCACTATGGCTGGCTCTATTCCCTATGCAGACAGTCCTGTGTGTGTGTGTGTGTGTGTGTGTGTGTGTGTGTGTGTGTGTGTGTGTATAGATATAGATGATATAGATATAGATATAGATATAGATATAGATATAGATATAGATATAGATATAGATATAGATATAGATATAGATATAGATATAGATATAGATATAGATATGAAAGCTTGCTAAGCGTAAGCCTGAGAGATGGCCAGAGAAGGAACTGACAAGAAGTGTTCCTCCATGGTTCCTGCCTCACATTCGTGCCCTGACTTTCTGCAGGGATGAACTCTGACCTGGAAATGTAAGGGAAATAGATCCTTCCCTCCACACGTTGCTTTTGGTCTTGGTATTTGTCCCAGCAGCAGAAAGCAAATGACAACAACTTGAACATATAAGGTTAACATAGACATGAAGAATTAACACTTAGGCAGCTGGATAAGGAAAGGAAAAATCCACAACAGATGCAACAAGGCACCCCCGCAGAGTGGCTGTAGTGGTACTGGCTGTGTTTGGACACAATGGAGGTGACTTGAAAACACACCAGTCCTCTCTGTGAAACCCTGATGTAATTGTTCTTGAGGGGTATTCCTGGGAATTTGCATTCAAATTTGCAGATAATTCAAATAATACAAAAAAAGTTTGGGAATTCCTCCCACTAGGACACCCATAGGAATAATCCTCAATGTATAGAATTTAAAAGCCTAACTCTGCAGCTGCTCAGGAGAAATGTGGTTAATCAGAGTCCCGAGGGAAGAGAAAAACTTCTTCAGCAGATCTTTGTAAAGGAAACACTGTGGGATGCCGGCAACCACATCCTTAACAACATCATCCCTGCAGTAAACACAAAAATAAGTTCACAGACTCACATCCTATGACATCCCTCAGCTCTGCCAGGTTCTTTCCATGCACCGCCACTGCGAGCAGGTTCTGCTCACAGACAAACGTGGAGAGGAATTTTCCACTTCAATTAGCCTGTCTCCCCCTAAGGAGGCTTCATGCTCCGTCTTAGGAGAAAAAACCTTTAGTTAGGCACCAAGGGCACTAGCAAACATTCACAATGGTCTGTTTTCTAAATTGGGGAAATTGCCCAGAATTGTGTGTCTGGCTGAAAGATTCCACTCTTAAGGAGTGTTCAAAAAACCTCTGGTCTCTAATGAACAAGCGACACTCCTAAGTGAACTGGCACCCAACCCTGACTTCAGGGTCTTGGAAATAATTAACTTCATGATGGAATGATCAATACAAACGAATGTCAAACTGTGACTTGTCATTCAAGCAGACGTGGTACATCTGGCCCAGGGTAGGATCTATACGGAGCTAGACCGCCTGCAGCTAACACCAAACTGTATCGGACAGGAAACACAAATTGCTCTCCCATACGCTGCAAGTTTTTTGCAGATTCTCTACGGCTGACCCTGACCACCTCACAGCTAAGTCTGTTCGTTTCCCTATGGTCATGGAAAGAAATTCTCCACAGCTTTGAACTCAAGGGAACAACTGAGGATAATTGAGAAAATCACAAAAACCCATCAGAAAAGGCAACCCTTTGGGATTCTCGCATTTAGGCTTCTACCTGGGTATCACCCATCTCTAGAGACCTAGCGCAGCGAGCCCTCCAACCCTGGGTAGAGGGTGTCGGCAGGTGGCGTCCCACACCTGCCCCATGTCGCTGCAGCATGTTGGATTTTTCAGCTGCCTTTTCCCGACTCTGTCTTCCCAGAACACTTATAGCCAGCCCGGAATTCAACGTGTGTATGTTTAACAAGTGACTTCTCGCCATAGTTTGTGATTCTCAAACCTCCTTTCTTACTGAGCTCAGTGAAACTCCAGGGAAACAGATGGGACATTTTTTTTTTCTGTGTCTAGTTTGATTACCTACAAATTAAAACGCATTTCAAGGGCATTGCTGAGAAGCGGATGGAAAGTACATGCTGCCAGCATTATAGAACAACTTAGATAGTAATACTGAAGGTCTGGATTAAACAAACAAACAAACAAACAAAAAACCCAGAGAGTGAAAAGTAAACTCCAGAGTGAATTGCTCTACCACTCCAGACATATGAATTAACATCCAAGAACATGCAAAAGAAGAGAGCTAAAAGAAGGAAAAACATATCTTCCTATCAATTTGAGTCATTGTTTTATGTAATCTTGGCTTCTTGTAATCTTGCCTTCACTTGCATGCACACCGAAAGCCCTTAGATTGCACAAGTGTGACCATGATTTGTAGGCTGAAACGAACCTTTATCTACTCTACCCTTGGTACGTTTTCTCCTGCAATCTACCGCTCTGTGAAAAGGGAAAATGGCCACCTTTTCCCAGGAAGAACAGCCCCTTCCACCCGGTAAAATTTCAGGGTGAGTCAGGTATGCCATCCTCACCTGACTCAGCAGCTTCTTGGGCCCCAGCTTCTGCTAGCTGTGAGAGCAATAAGCCTGTTGAGTTCTTTGGAGAGAAAAAAAACATTAGTAAACCATGAATATGCTTTGAAAACCTCGGGGAGCCCATCAGGAAAGCGGGAAGAATGGTTAGAAGAGCAGGTATTCAATATTTTACCAACGTCTCTGCCATCTTGGACTTGGTCCCAATGGACCTTAGGTACCAATCTGATAGCAACAGAGTAAGAATGGGACAAAGGCCTGACCTACGCTAGCCCTACTCAGAGAATCCTTCACACTGATGCTTCGCGGTTTCTGCTCCTCGGTTCCTCCTTGATGCCACTGTTCTGAGTCACCAGGTTGCTGCCCTAGCCTGGCCACACCTAGGGAAGCTCAGGAGGCAATCACGGGAGAAAGATACTCCCCAATGAATTTAACCAAGGCTTCCTTACTGGTCATTGAAATACAATCATTTCTTCTAGTTTGATAGGTTGTTCAATGGGGGTATTTAGCACCTGGCAATTTGCTAACCTTGTTACTTCTCCCCAAAGCTGTGCTGCCTTGGTTGACAGATGCCAAGATGAAGATTTGAGATGTTTGTCACCCTCCTGAGCAAAGGACAGGAACAGGAAGCTGAAAATAAAGGGCTCCGCTGGTTCCAGAGTGAGCATAATACAAGCCTGTGGGGAGTCTGTCAATCAGCTCTGGAAACTGACTTCCTCCTCTCTCCAGCTGAGGCCAGGGAAAGAGAAGTAAGGAATGGGACTTTGTATCAAATTGGACTTCACTTCATTACTGTCACCACTGGGCAAATTCACAGCTCCAGGGTGACCTCACCCAGTGTGAGGCTTTTTCCAAATGAAATGTCTTGCTCCAGCTTGTCTACTTACAATTCACCGGTGACTACAGGGCAGGCTAGAAGTAAAGGACATTCCATCACAAAGGCCTTTGAGATAGGCCAGATGTGGTCTCCATTGCGCTTTGCCACTGTTCCTGTACGCACAGCATGCACGTGAGGTCTTGCGATTTTAAGTGGCAGTCCTCAAAAGATCTTTAAGAGCAATTTTGTCTGATCATAGACCTTAAAATGTGATTGCAATAGAAAATCAACCATCAAAAATCTTCAGGAAGGCTCACAAAGATTTATTGACAAGATTTGTCTCTGAATTAGCTTAAATTCCAATGCACTGCGCACAGTTATATAATGTATATGTTGATATATTTGATAAATATATCTAATCTGTGAATCATTTAAAAACTCTCTGGAGATATGTTATATTGGTTCCAGTCAATTAATAGGAAAACTATAAGGTTGAGAAATACTTGCATGATGATCTCATCTTTAAGGATTTATTCATCACTTTATCTAGGGGAAAGAATTCTAAGATGATGATGTTATACTTATTTCATTCCAAGTCATTCTTATCTGTTTTATGTTTTCCTGTATTGTACAAATATTTTAATCACTATAAGTTATATTAAAAGTCAGGGGGAAAAATGAACGTTTTCATTCTTAAGTTGAAACAAGCTACTTCCCCATTGCCCAAAGAACAGATATATTTGAGATGCTGAGCACAGCAGTGTTGGGATGTCCAAGTCAGTCCTTGTTTGGCTAGGTCTTCCATGCTCAATAGAGGAAACAGAAATGACTCCATCTTCCTTGTGGCTCAGGTGAGTGCGCATCTACTCTGTCTCTTTCTGTTTCAAGTTCAAACTCCCCTGAACAGAGTGCATCTGCTTCTTCCAAAGCCCGTTTACTCCATGCAGGCAGGAAGAAGACACACATAGTGGGACCCACGCACTTCATCCAAGCCCTGACTGTCTACTTTTGAGGTTTTATTAAAGGTCATCACCGCACACACAAGTGGGTAGCTCAGATCAGTACCCATGCATTCAAATAAGAACCACAATTTGGAAATGGGTAGAGAATCCACATTCTCCTGCTCCTCCAGAGCCTTCCATTTCCACCTTCACGCCCTTGAGGAAACCAGGATATGTATGAGTGAGAAAATGGCCTAGTGGTCATTTCCTATGAAGGGGAATCCAGATTTCCTTAAGGGGCACTAACCTGAACTCCCACATATGCAAAAATCCCCTTTGGTTATCCATTCTTCAACCAGCAATGTCAAGGTATCTCTAAATGACTGCAATGTTTCTAGCCTGAGGAATTAAAATCAAAAGAAATATAGAACATTGCAAGAGTGTGCACTTAGTGCTATTAATATATAATAATAATTCTTGGGAACTTCTTGCTCTTTATTTTAAGACACCATGGACCATAGATTCAGAGAATGACCAGAATAATCTTAGTCAAACATTTGAAAATATTAGTTCATTCTCCCCAAATTTCAGTGTTGTAAGATACTGGGGATTAATCAACATAGTTCTTTTGAAATACAAATATCAACCACCCCTCTTTTACAAGGATATGACACTTAATAAATCATTAAGTTCACTGCCCTCCAAAAGTAGAAAACTTAAGATTGATCCATTTTACCCAAATATCTGGTGCAGTCAGTTTTATACAAGTGGAAAACGTGAGGCTAACAGAAACAAATTTAACCGCACTTTCAAAATTACGGGATAATTGCTAATTCTGTGGTCATTCATTCCCAAACCATAAACTCCAACACAGGAAACTATGAGAACCATAACCACCGGTAAAATTAAACCTGCAGTTACAGCAACATTTTCTAGGATATGTTGATTTTTCTCTATTTTGCAACTTGCACACAAATATATAAAAAATTTCTCATTTATTTCTCACATCAGCCTTGCTAATTCAGTTAGTCATATCATGATAGCTTTAGTAAATTTAAGACAGCTTTTGATCCTACTTACAGAATTGTCTTGTTAGCTGACTTTTTAAATTGCCATCTAATAAATGATATTAATGTAGTCAATATGTCCTACACTTGAAGTCCCTAGTCAGAAATAGAGAAGCAAGCATGTAGCAAATCCATATTTTATCCTCCACCTATCATCAGTTTAAGTGATGACTGTTTGCCATGTAGCCTGACATGCAATGAGTTCCCACTACACTGCACATCCGCACTACACATGTGCTGCACTCACACTGCACATGTGACATCTGCTCCAGAATTCTTTCAGGTACCATTTATTTCTCAGTGACTACCTGTTAAGTTTTTCTTGACTGGCAAACCTCTCTGCTGATGAAATAATCCAAATCAGACCAAATTAAAAGATGCCCAGGTTTAGTGGATGCCAACACTCCCGGGTGACCCCTGGGAAAACACAGAGAGGGGAAAGGGGAGACCATGTGCTCATTCTCTGGGGGCAGTTTAAATAACCTGTGGGAGTGGTCTTGACCTTCCCTGGGGAGGGGTCACCGTTTGGCGGGCTTTATTGGAGGAGGAGTTTGGATTGAGGCAACTCCCAGGGGAGGGGGCTTGAAATGGAGTTTTCTGCCCAACATTCCAAAATGGAAGCCAGGGGGCTAGGTGAAGCCCCCAACTAAACATTCCAGACTCTTCGTATAAAGGGGTGCCAAGGGGCTGAAGTGATGCTTCCCACCAAACATTACAGACTCTTTTTGGATAAAGGGGTGGCGGCTCAAGTCTGGATACTTCCTACAGGCAAGACGAGGGAAAGAGAACTAAACATCTGGGTTCTGAATGCTGAATCCTGTTCCTCTTATTTGTGATTTTTTTTAAAGGCATCTTTAGAGTCTAGTGGTTGAATCATCCTAGGTGGGGAAAGAATACACAATGATTTATTGCATTACTTCTTCTGTCCTAGCTCGCCACATAAAACTCTAAGTAGTAAACTCGTTTAGGATATTCACCAAGAACCTCCAGTTCCTCAAGTGTAGCAGCAGGAAAAAAAAAAAGAAAATGTTAATTTTTCCAAAGAGAAAATAAACCTTCCAGACCATGTCCCTTTCAGAGGATTTGGGAGCGTGGGCTTGTTAATGGGCCTTGCTGACAGTGTTTTGGAGATTGGTGTCGGCAGAGTTTTTCTCGTTCACCTTCACATTGGCCAGCCATCTGGAGTCCATCTGAAATGCTGCGAGAAAACATGCAAGGAAAGGTAATTTGCATGGGGGATTAAGTCCCTATCCATGACTATCACCTGCCTTTTACAGCTGCTGTACAAATACCAAGGTTCAAAGGATGGCAAACATCTAAGTTACAAGCATTAGATTCCCACAGCCAAAAGATTTCCATTAAGAAGTCAAACGAAAACAGGCAGAAAGGTGTGGCTATTAGCTCTGGTTCCTTTTTAAGTTAATGGTCTGTTTACCACTAAATATAACGTGATATTTTTTTATCCAATACTTCCTTCGGGTGGGAAATTGCCCCAAAGAGAGAAAACAAAGGCAGAAGTGTGACCCAGAGAAAGGGCCATCTCCTACCTCCACCTGGGAAGGAATTGGTTCTCCAAAGCAAGGATTTCAGGATGGGTGTTCCTCCACCCAGATTCTGAATATCCTTAAAACTGTGTGTTCACATGTCTGGTGAGTCCCCGACCCACTCCAGGGTGAGTAGCCACAGCCTTCTTAAGATTTCCAGTAGAGTCCATGACCACAAAACAGGTGCTAAAATGCATTTATCCAACACTGTCTTCTGATGTCCTGTCACTCAACGACATTGAGAGCCCTGGAAGTTCCTTAAAAAGGGGGTTCTTATTAAAACCTTTCATTGCTTATACTTAAGCCTGAGAAGTTAAAATCTATCAGAACACAAAAGTAATATTTATATGAAGCAGGGTAGTTGAACAATCACTTAGTACAACCATAATAAAATATCAGCAAGAAGAACATATTGGAGTATTCAAAATCTTTTCATTGTTATTTTGAAAACTTAAAAATCTCAGGGCTTGATAGGACTGCTTTGTGACATCTTAACAAAACTCTCTTAAACTGAGTTATAGGCAGGAATTTGAATACTAACAAACATCCACCTGGTTTGCAGTTTTGGTCTATGATTTATTGGGGGGCTATGGGTTATTAACTTCTCCCCCTATTGCTATTTCTGACTCATTTTATTCAATGGTACCCCTACTCCAATGATTACAACTCTGAATTTTCTTAAAGGCGGGAATCCCTAGGTAATAACTGATTCGATGTCTACTTACAACCAGTGATGTGGGTTAGAGAGTCAAAGGGGCAACTCCAAAACCAAACAAAATGTGGAGTATTTTCACCTGTCTGCTCTGTTTTTTTTCTTCTAAAGTGATATTCACTCACCCCTAAGGATAAAATGAATATTGTCAATACCTCCTCTGGAAAAGCAAAGCATGGGGCCAGAGAGATGTCTTGGTGATTCAGAGCAATTGCTGCTATTACAGAGGATGGAGGTTCAAATCCCCAAACCTACTTGGGCTTACAATAGTCTGTAACTCCAGTTTCAGGGGACCTAATGCCCTCTTCTGGCCTCTGTGGCCACTCCACCAGGCACAGACATGGTACACACATATGCAGGCTAACAGTCTAACACATGAAACAGAATTAAACAGATTTTTTTTCAAAAATAACAGAAAAAAACACACTCCACTAACATTACATTAATTGTATGTATGTTTTCAATGTGCATTTCAAAAACTGAATACTATATTAAATGGTAGAAAGAGGAAGAAATAGAGAAAATGGGAGATGGGGAAGGAGAGAGGAGAAAGCAATGGTGTTGGCAGAGGCGTGGGGGGAGGTAGAGGAGAGTGTGGGAAAAAAGGTGAAAAGCAAAACCTTCCTGGTGCTTCTTGGGTGGGAGAAAGAGTTGAGTCTGCCTGCCATCTTCAGTTACGCTTTTCCATAGAACTCGGTTCTCCTTTGCCATGAATCTACCGTAGTCGAGATGAAAGACAAGGAGCTGCAGCAGGGTGCAGAGACCTGAGTGCAATCCAGAGAGGGAAGGAATTATTCACAGTGCTGTGATGTTTTACTGGTCAATGAGGCTTTGCAGACCAGGTTCTCACAGAACCTTGAAGCTTTGGAGTGCGGGTGTCATGAAATTACTTTGAAAAGCACCGTGGTTACAATGAATTGCTGATTGAAAGGGCCCTGCGAGTCCATGGGAGGAGATGTTAGAAAGCTGTTGTCATAACCAAGGCAGTCGCTGTTAATCTTACATGTCATTGTGACTGGGTTTAGAGATATCCACATGGCTTGTGAAGAATACTTCCTATTGGGACTGCAGAGATGGTTCAGTCGGTTAAGTGCCCACCTTTCTGTGCAAATTTGAGGATCTGAATTTGTTTCCTAGAAACCAGGTTTAAAGAAAGGAAGGAAGGAAGGGAGGGAGGGAGGAAGGGAGAGAAGAAGGGAGGGAGGGAGGAAGGAAGGAAAAGAAAGAGAAAAAGAAAAAAAAAAAAACCTGTGTATGATCCCGGCTCTAGAGAGGCAGACACAGAAAGCTCCCCGGGAATCATTTCCAGCCAGCTTCGTCTACTGGACAAATTGCAAGCCAGTGAGAAGTGGTGTCTCAAAGACACCAAGGTAAGCAATGCTTTAAAACACACACATACACACGCATGCACACACACATGTGCATGCATGCTTGCACAAGAATTTCTGATATTGTCTCCGATGTGTTTCTGTAGGGGATTGACATGTGGGTCATTGAACTTAATTAAGTTTCCCCCTCTGTCAAATCCCTGAAGGTCTGGACAGAAGAGGGCAGTAGGAGGGTGAAGCTGCTTTTCTCTCTCTCTCTCCTATGGCATGTAGACACCCAAATTTCAGTTTCTACAGCCCTTGGACTCCAGAATCAGCACCAGCAGCCACCTAAGACTGACACCTACATTATCAGCTTGCGCGCTTCTAAGGCTTTTAGACCGAAGTCAGCTTTCCTGGGTCTCCAGCGTGGAGATGGCTATTCATGGGGTTCACGGCCTCCTTTACTATGAGCCAAGTGCTCAAACATTCTCTTAAAAAGTCTTTTGTCTCTCGTCTATCACATAGCATGCTGGAAACACTCCCCAGAAGAAAGCATCCAACATTTGGGACCGAAGAATATATTCAGTAACTGTTTTAACGCCTCTTGTTACAAAACACAACGTGGTGTCCTACAGATAATGGAACAGCACTGACATCACCCTAACCTCAGAGGGTCAATATGCAAGTATGCATGCAATGCATCTTTCTCATCCTGAATAATAGGTGACACTTGATGTAGCGGGCGTGGTCGATTGATAGAATAAACAGACCAATACTATATAAAAGATTTAGCTTTTAATAAAAAAGGGAAAAACTTACAAGACCCGGGATCCCAAGAACACCAATGGAACAGGAAAACCGAAGTGGCGGGGTCAAGGCACTTCGATCTTTTATAGCCCGAATGGCCATACCTTAGGCCGAATGTGATTGGCTGAGATTCCCCATCAACTTGAAGTCAACCTGGGTGGCAAACAGTGGCAGTTTAGAGGTGATCTAGGAGAAGAGCATTCTAGACAGAGAGAACATCAGAGTCTTTGCTGCCAGGATGCCCAAGAATGAGGCTATGAGATGTCAGGCACTATTGCAAGATTTCTATGGCCACAGAGAAACAGCCCTGACCTTTAAGCAGGAAAGCAAGGTAGTATGAGCCATTCTTCTGAAAGTCTACCCTGGCTGCAGCATGGAAGTAGAGAAGCAAGAAGGGACTGGAAACAATTGGGTGGGCTATTGCATCAGTGTAGGCAAGGGGCAACCATGCTGGGGATGTTTACACTGGGGATGTAAGGAAAACAGTTGAATTCAGGAAATGCTTTGGGGTTAGAGAGGGCAAGACTTACTGACCATGTATGGATTGTAAGTTAATGAGATGAAAAGCAATCAGTGAGTTTCATTAAGTGGATGGTGGGCTTTAGTTACTAAGACATGTTCTTCTTAGCTCATGCTCTGCTCAACCAAGAAAACAAAAACCAAAACAAAACAGAAAAAAGCAAATTGCCCTTCACCAACTTCCCCTTGCCCTCGGTAACCAAATTAAAATGACAAAAAGCAAAAAAGTGTGGTGAAGGGTTTTTCACTTGACATTATCAGTTATCCAGGCTACAAGACCATATCATAGTTTAAATCATCTAAGAATGGCCAGCTTATCGATATGATTGGCCCGTGGTGATGTCATAATGTCTTTTTCAGAGTAGAGCTGGAAGGCTGGGCGTTGCTGCCCAGAGACTGAGGTCTGGCCACCCACTGGTCTTCTAGCCCCTTAGCAAGAGCCATGCTGTGCTGAGACTGTTCTGTGAGTTGATGGAAAGCTGTAGAATGGCCGGACCTTGGGTCAGAGGGTTGTGGAATGCAGTCCACAATGGTAGTGAACGTAAGATTAGAAACCAGAATATATATGTCAGTGTGGTCTGACCCCTTCCCGAGTTCATGTCAAGATCCCATTTGCTTTCCAGAAAGCAGTGGTACAAACCATTATCCCAGTACACGGGCTCTTGGGGACAATTCTTCCAGGGTACAGTTCTTGCTTCCACTAGAAACTATTTCTAAAGTAAACAACCCAAGACACCACTACATAAAGAAAATCAGACTCCAACAATACTTCTCAGAAATACTTTCTTGTTGCACAAAACATGGACCCCACTACAAAGAGCATCATTCATAGGTCTGCAAAGAGGAAGGAGGCCAAGGGTGGTCTGGCCATGTCCCTTGAGTGTATATTCAACAATGTCAATCACAAATGACAGCAATAATTTCCAAATGTACATTCAGCTATGAAAATGAACTTTTGCCCATTGCAAGTTCCTCAGAACATCTTGACCAGGTCTAACACTATTCAGCACCTGAAAAGTAGTAGAGATAAATAAACATTCAATATTAGAATGATTATACTGTACTCTTGTGCTATGTTTGGTAAGTGACCGCCTATGACTATATGTATTGTCATAAATTGTCTTTAGAAAGGAGGAAGGGCTCTCATAGTTGCTGAGCAAGCATGAGGAACTGGATTCAGATACCCAGCACCCACACACAAAGCTGGCCCTGGAAGTGTACATATGTAATCCCAGAGTCAGCTAGACAGAGACAGAAAGATTCTGTGGGCTTGCAGCCAGTCTATCTTAATCAGTGATCTGTAGGTTCATTGAGAGACTGCGTCTCAAAATAAGATGGAGAACAGAAGAGAAAGACATCTAATGTCAATCTCTGGCCTCCACACATATGTACACAAGTGTGCATATGCATCTACATACACAAATTCACGCACACACAAACACACACACTCATACAACACAAACACACATGGATGCACACACAAATGGAGATAACATTAAAGATATGAAAACGAACATACTCTAACCAATATCCAGAATGTATATGCACCCTCTCTCCATGGAAACTACTCTCCCAATGGCAGAGGCCCATGAACCCAAAGCAGAGAAGTAGGGTATGCTCTAAGTTCTTAGCCCAGTCCTGAAATAATCTCAGCGTAGATTCCAGGCCAACTCTACCACTAACTGTACGAATTCAGACAGTTATTTCAGTCCTCTGAATTGTCATTTCACTATGTGTCAAACAGACTTAACATCTCATCTTCCTGGTGCCTGTGAAGACCTAGTGAGTTTGGATATGTAGATGAAAGTAGTTAGCATAACAGCAGATTTCAAAAGTAATGTCATTCCAACATGGAGAGTTTTCCCTCCAAGGAACTGCCAACCTACTTTGGAAGAACTCAAGGCCAATGGTCATTTTACTACTTAGATTTAATTTATTATCTTTCCCTTCAGGAAAAAGCACACATAATGGAAACAATTTTCCGATAGCAATAAGCTATCGTACTTAGTGTATATTATCTGCTTTGTCTAAAATATTTGACAATACAAAATTTCCCTTAATTGCCCTCATAACAGCATTATAAAGCAGAGTAAATGTTAATTGGGGCAGAAAGATAAAATGGTGATTAACTATTCAGACATGGTATGGATTAAAGACTTTTCCAGTCATCTCTAGTGGTTCCTCTAGACTCTTCCTTCTAACATGAGTCTGCAGCTCTCTCTATAAAATCCTAAGTCTTTAAGAAACATGCATTTTGTAGCTCTCAAGATGGGAATGTAGCTGGGCCTGCAAAATGGCTTCCCTCCCAAGCTTCTAGACTGTAAGGTCTGATTATGTTTTATGTCATTGCCTGTCATTTTCATTCAAGTCTATGTGCCCTTACATGATTTATGAAATTAATGGCCACAGAACCATGAATGTGTATCTATTTACTCGAGGCCTAGCAATGTCCCAGGGTCTAAGGCACAGCACACAAGTTCAATCACAGATGGTTATGGGAATGCATGGGATTGAACAGCAGAAGATACCAGGCTTAACAATGGCTGGGGTAAGTTAGAGCTTGACTAGAGATAACATCAGGACAGCCAGGTACTTGACTAAACAAACAGGCCTTGGGAACTAGAAGGAGACGCCAACAAGGGGCATATTATGGGAAAGGTAGGACACCAAATATTCCAGCCTATGAAGGGTTAAAGCATGCATGCATTCTTCTGAAACCACATAGTATTATTGAGATTCCTTGTACTAGCAGGATTGCTGAATGCTAAATCCAGCAGCCAAGTAAAGCAGTAGTTCATTCACGTTACAAATATTTACTGAGAGCCTACTATAAGAATGGATTTATTTCAAATTTCCATGATCCAAAGATCATTTTACCAATGGGATACAGATAACAAAAAAAATTAAGCATATCAGAAGATGAAAATTGCTGAAGGAGAAAAAAGAACACGGGACAAGGAGGATTCGGAAAACATCAGGATGCTGTCATTTTAAGTGAAGTGGTCAGAGTAGGACCTGCAAAGATGATTTTGAGTGAAGACTGTGGTGGGAGAAGCCACGTGGCTAAGCAAAGAATACCATAAAAGTACCAGTACGAGGCCATCACTAATTTGGAGCATCCTAAGGTGGCCGGTGATACTGGAGGTGGGGCAAAGCAAAGACATAACAACACCAGTGTAGCTTGGGGGTTGACTAGACCATGGCAGGCTTCGGGAAAAATCGTTTTCACAGAGTGGAAGGTGGGACCATACATAGTTCTGAGCAGAGCAGTGGCATGATCTGGCTGGTGTATTTAGAGAGTATCAGACACCTACAACAATACAGGCAGGATACAATAGCTGCTCAGGCCAAGGCCGTATAGCAGCAAAGGAATGATAATAGTCCAAGTCTGGACATATTTTGAAATAGGATTTCTTGGTAGCGTTAGCAATGGATGTGACAGAAGAGCAGCCCCAAGATTTTTAGGTCCAGAAAACTGCAAGAACAAAGTTACTATCAAACAAAATTTAGGAGGAGTAGGTTTCGTCGGGAGAGGTCACAAGTTCAGTTTTGCATAGGAGTTTTTTTCTTGAAATATGTAGATACCCAAGAAGAAGAAGAAAGCATGGACCCTTGCATAAGATGATCCTGGGACTCAGGAGAGGGGCACACTGGAGACCCACGGGCAAAGGTTTTGTGGTAAGAAGAGACCTCCAAGGGAGCAGAAAGGATGCCTCTTCCTGTACACGGCACCCAGAAGGACCCGACTGACATGGAGGACTAACAAGAAAAGTGACTGAGATCAGGAACGAGAGGCGTCTCAGGCATCCAGAAGGCTGCAGCCATGCCGGCTTTAGTTTGGATGTGTGATTTGGGGACTATGACATGATCCTTGGGAATGGCTCACCGTGGTTTCCTGGACTTTCTGGGTGTGGGGAAAGCAGCATGGGTTATGGTTTCATGTGACTGTGTTTAGCACGTTTGGGTTGTACGGCTGAGTGGACCCACAGGCCCCAAGAGAGAGAACTTTGGGGCCAGGCAAGCCCTCTGACTACAGCTGCTGGAAACATCCCTTTCTACTTAGCAAACAAACAAACGGCTTTTCTTTCTCTTTTTTTCCCCCCATTTTTCCAGTAACATTTTAAACTCTTTCTAGTCATGTCCTGTGACTCCCATTCAGTGTGGACGGTCTACAGTGCTTCCCCTGCGTCTTCAGAGAGGGGATTTTTCTAGGCGGCTTACAGACAATGTATGAGTTTGCTCTTTTTCTGAAACTATCCCTCTTCATTAATGTATCGCCCTGTTATCGCTGTTTTAAGCGATATGGGACATCTTGATTCTTGGCGGTGCAAGCTGCGTCCTATCCACCCAGGGAACTCTATTCACCACACTGGCTCAGCTCTAGCATCAGGGCCTGAGAGAATGTCTTTTGGGTTGTTCCCAGGGTTGGACTATAATGTTTCTATGTCTTTGCTTATGTGTTGAGCAGCCATCCCATAACAATCTGATAAGCCACCCTCCAAAGATTGACAGAAGTTAACCCACTGTCCTCTCTCAAAAGCCCTGGGAGGTAGGGGCTATTATCATCCACTCTCTGTTACACATGAGACATGCAAGTTACCCAGAGGTTGGGGTACCTGTTTAGGACACAGCTGGTGAGCCCCTGGGTCCAATGGCACTATGCTAGGTCCCATGCCTTTTTTGTTACTCCCCACACCCAGTCAGCTGCTCCCCCTTTCTCCGGTAAGATCAGGACACTAGGCCTGGCGTTCTGAATTTCGAAGTTCATTCTGGAAAACAGTGAAGTGGCATACCAGTCAGGCTGCTGGCCATGACACAACCCACCAAAGGGCCACAGCCAGGAAGGTCTGCTCAGCCCTCCCTGGGTAAACGCTACAATTGCTGTTGAGCAGGCAAGGAACCACTATGACGGCGTCTGGTGTTTTGATCATGCGCAGTATAAAGCCAACTGAATGCTCAGGAATATGTCTATACGGAAATTAAAAATGTTTAACCCAGCTCTTCCCAGCTTGATTTTTGGATCAGGAGATTCGGTCGCTGCTATTTTCTGTTGCCTAGATGGGGCCTGTTCTCTCTCCAGGCTGACAGCAGCAGCAAGAGGAGTCTCTGGTTTCTGTAGTTGTCATCCCAAATGTTCTTCACTGGGACTGCTGCTCAGTGCTGGCTGTCTCTGCGAAGCTTCCTACGCACGTCTCAGCACAGGCAGTTTGCCCATTGATGCTGAGGCTGATGTGGAGTCAAGGCTGAGGCCATGCTTGTGCATTTTTAACATGATCCCAAGTGATGCTGCAGTCACCAGTCTGTTCAACACAAGTTAGAAGAGATCCCCAGCTATGGCTCCCAACCTTGACTGTCGTAGCAGAAATGCCTGGGACCTGTTCAAAGATACTACTGCCTGGATTCTGTCTTCAGAGGTTCAAGTCAACTTACCTAGGGAATTGCCTGGGCAGCAGATTCTTCAAAGCTCCTGAAGCAAATCTACTGTGTAGCCATGGTTAATGCCTAGCACTTTTTTTTTAGAACAGTGATCTCCTCAGAGATGAAGGCCTTGTGAACAAAAAGAAAGGAAGGAAGGAAGGAACACATACAGAGAGAGAGAGAGAGAGAGAGAGAGAGAGAGAGAGAGAGAGAGACATGCACACAGAGAAAGAAAGAGAGAAAAAGAGAAAGGAAGAGGAAGAGAAACAGAGAGAAGAAAAGAAGGGAAGAAAAAGAAAGAAGAAAGAAAGAAAGAAAGAAAGAAAGAAAGAGGGAGAGAGGGAAGGAGGGAGGGAAAGGAAGCAAAGAAAGAAGGAAGGAAGACAGATGGGAGGGAGGGAGGAAGGAAAGGAAGGAGGAAGGAAAGGAAGGAAGGGAAGGAAAGAAGGAAGGAAGGAAGGAAGGAAGGAAGGAAGGAAGGAAGGAAGGAAGGAAGGAAGGAAAGAAGGAAGGAAGGAAGGACGAACAGGTTTCTCTTCAGTTGTGGTCCTGGACCACCAGCCCCTGCATCTCCTGGAAACTCGTTAGAAATGCAAACTCTTGGACCCTGTGTCAGCAATGTTCTATTACTGCAACAAAATACCTGAGGTAACTTAAAAAGAAGAAAGACTCATTTGGGGCTCACAGCTTTGGTGGTTTCCATCATTGAGTGTTAATAACTTGTGTTAACTAGTTCACTAGGCTTGTCTTTGTGACCAAATATCTAACCAAAACAAAGAGGGTAACGGTTTGTTATGGCCCAGCTTGTGGAGACTATAACCCTTCATGGTGGGGAAGGGATGGAAGGGGAGCAGCTCTTGCTTCACACTACCAGTTCAAAAGCAGAGAGAGAGAGAGAGAGAGAGAGAGAGAGAGAGAAAGAGAGAGACAGAGAGACAGAGAGAGACAGAGACAGAGAGAGACAGAGAGACAGAGACAGAGACAGAGAGAGACAGAGGCAGAGAGAGACAGAGACAGAGAGAGAGAGACAGAGAGCTCAACTGTGAGTGAGACAAGCTATGACCCTCAAGCCTGCCTCCCAATCACCCACTTCCTCCAGGTAAGCCCGCTTTCTGTAGGTTCTGAGCTTGTGGGAGACAGTTTACATCCAAACCACAGCCACCCTGATGTTTCAGGCCTTCGGTGAGGTAGAATATCGGGGTGATAAGTAGCCTTGTGCAGGTAGGGGGCTCCTCACTTCACAACTAGGATATGGAAAAGAGGAGAAAGGAGAGAGAACGGGGCTGCTTACCTTCAACCCACCTCAAGGCAAGGCCCCAACTACTTAAGACCTCCACTCGTGAGTGTCACCTCTGGAAAGCGTCACCACCTCCCAGCAGTGCCGGACTGGAGAACACGTGGGCCTTTACAACACAGTCTAGATTAAAACCATAGTAGGATCCATCCCAGACCCCAATGGAGGGGCCCAACATCCCTTGTGGTCCAGCCCTGTGTGATGCTAATACATAGTGAACTTGGAGAGTCATTGACTTCAGGGTGCCCAGAACACATCTTCTCTTTCTGTTTCCCCCATTCACTCCTTTAGACCCGTCTCTCCCCTCTCTCACACCTCCAGCACCGTTTTTGAGCTGTGACAAAGCACACTGATCGTAAGCAGAAAGCTTGGGGATAGGGATGACGCAAGCAATCCAGCTAGTGACGGCTGCAGAAACACTCGGGCTGCCTCGATCGTTGACAATGGATCGCTTTACTTCATTTAGGTATTGCATGAGCTACTTTTCCCATTTCTGTGACAGAATACCCTGACAAAGGTGACTTAAGGGAGAAGGGGCTTTTATTTTGGCAAGAGTTCCAGGATGAAGTACATTCATGGTAGGGAAGTCATGAGAGCGGGAACATGGGGCAGCTGGTCACACGGCATCCAGAGTGAGGAAGCAGAGGGAGACGAAAGCTCTTGTGGAGGCAGCTTTCTCCTTTCTCTGCAGTCTAAGGCCCAAGCCCAAGAAGTGCTACCACTACTTCCAGAGTGGGCCCTCCTACTCAGCATAACCAAGAAAATTCCTCACCGGCATGGCCAGAGGCTGACGTATCAAGTCAGTCCTCATAACTGTGTTCGTGTGGCGGGGGAGGGGGGTACCACCTAGGTGACCCCAGAGCCTGTCAACTTGTCATGGGCTGTCTCGGATAGCATGTCATCCCTAAGGGGTTGTAGAAGTGGTGCGACATTCAACTTCCGAGTCCCTTGATTGCACATGTTTGCTCTTCTCACTAAAGCCAATGATGTCCAGAGAAAACCAAATGGGAGCAGTTTTGGTAGATGGTTTGAGCAGTCATCATTTTAGAGTTGTTTGTGGTGCTGGATAGATCCACTTCATTCGAATATGTGTGAGCAGAAACAAAGCCACTGTATCTAAAGTACCAGTGTCATGGTGTGCATAGGGAGGTCAGACCATAACCCGTATGACTGGTCCTCTCCTTTCCACCATGTGGGTCCCGGGAACCGAACTCCAGACCTCAGGCTTTGCAGCAGCACCGTTAGCCAGTGAGGCATCCCTCTGGTCCCTGTGGGTTTATTCTTAGAGATGCTACTGACTGAATCCGTCACTGACTTACAATAAGGAGTTCCTGGGTCTCATTTCCATCTGAACTCCAAAGCTTTAAAATGCAAGGGTAAAGCCCATAAAATGAGAGGGAAGGGCTCCAAGCATTGCCACTCGGATGAACACTTGATTAAAGTGGCCACGCGTGTTGTAGATCCAAATTAAAAACATGCTTCTCCCACATTCATGTTGCCTGGATACTTGGAAATCCTTAAGGAAATCAAAACTGAGCCTTTCCTCCCCTCTTCATTTCCTTGGGTTCACAATCCTAAAGTATGTGCTCATGGGAAAGAACGTCCTGGGGACACCTCATAGTCAGCCACAAGGCACACAGAGTCATCCATATTGCAAACCCCAAATACCATAACATCACACCCCGGAACCCTCCAAAAGTCATCATTTATCCTTGCTCAAAGTAAACTCCTACATCATCGCTTCAAAGATGAAGACAGAACGCCAGCAGCGAATGTTCCAGGTGAGACAAGCGTGAATTCGATCGTTAGCAAGCTTGGTTCTCCTTTAGACAATCGCTGCGTCCTGTGACACAGCTAGGCTGGCCTGTGGTCGTCTTGTGAGACTCGTTTGTGGCTTTTGGAAAGGAGCCACAGAAGGAACGATGCTGTGCTGACTAGGGAGGGAGGCAAAGCAAGAGCAGTCACTCAGCAACACACCGGAGCTAGACCCGAAGCACCGGAAGTGATACTCAGGTCTTGTCGACTTCACATCCATGTATCATTTCCCTTGGCATTCTGCCCCTGTATGCCATCAATAAATCTTCATCTAGAAAAAAACAAAAGCTAAATTGTCTCCAGGGAGCCTCAGGAATGACTAACTGAGCCTCGCTGACAGTAATGAGACATTTCATCTCAAAAATAACTATAGGCATTATGCCGCCTTAGGGGACACATGGGTCAGGATAAGCTGTAGATGTTTTGCTTCACAGCACATATTTTTTCTCATTCTCACCACAATTACTTCTCTTCAATAAAGATACTAGATTTCTTACCAGACTGTTCATGGCAAATGAAAAACAATTCAAACGTCCAATACCAGGAGATGGGTTGACAAAAACATGCTATTAGTACATTTCAGTGAAAAATGATATAGTCAGGAAGTTGATGATGGAGTTAAAACATATCTACAGGTTTATCAAAGAGAATATATTAGATAATGGGCTTACATATAGCACATTATTACATATATATAGCTGAAATAACATTATGTGTATATTGTATAAAATTTGGTATGTATTACAATACAGGACATATTTTGTTATATATAAAATATGTTGTATTATTTCCCTATGGAAGTTTTGTCCCAGTTCCAGACTTCCTCGTGCCCTCGGATTAAATACTGCCCTGTGCTCTGTGTTTCCCCTTAGCATTTCCAGTGATTGTGAACGAACATTTAACTGCTTTACTCTCTGTGAGTCCCTGTCGCCCCCTTATCCCCTGAAGAGAACTCCCTTGAGGAGCGTGGCCCTGATAGTTTACAGGATCTACCTCCAGCTTTTGGTAGGCAGTTCCAAATTCATTTGCTGGATGAAAGGGAATAAATGAATGACTGGCGTTATTGTATAGAAAAGGGGCTAGGGGAACACAGAGTGTCAGCAGTGATATTTCTGTGGACAAAGAGATTATATGTGGTTTTCTCCTTCAATTTAATTTCTTGTATTTTTTTAATATTTCCAAGATAAAAATAACTTAAGAGAGATGGGAAATTTTGATCAGTGTCGCTCCAATAAAGCTAGCACCAGCTTCAGAATGCCAGTCTTACACTAAAGTTTCCTTCTCTTCCAGGGTCTGTGGGTCACCTGCTCTGGTCCAGACGTCAGGTGAAAGGTGAAGGGCAGTCTCCCTCTGCAGGCTTCTCACGTCAAGCCAGGCAGAAGGGTCAGTTAGTTCAGACCCAGAGTAGGCTGCTTTCATGGAGCACACAGGAGCCCAGGTGAGACGAGACAGAACACACAGGTCCTCTCTGACCCAGATGGAACTTCATCACTTGTGCCCACCCAAATCCATTGGCCAGGATAAATCACATGACCAACCTGAAAGACAAGGGAGAAAAGATGGCTCACCTGCCCCCTCTGCCCCATAGAATTGGCAAGCCTTTAACAAGGGGCAGAGTACTTTACTGCAGAGAGCAAGTGAAGTCTCCGTAGGCAGCCCAGAACCAGAGACCCAACTGGCAGTGGGACTGAAATATGAATCCTACTAACTCACTTCCTCCAGCAAGGCTCCGCCACCTAGAGGGTCAAATTTGAAGCAAGCTTTGATTAAGTACAGCCCATGAGGATGGATTCCGACCAGATCCATATCTGGGTTCCCAGCAAATGGCCGTTAAGTCCCATCTTGCAGAGGTTTGAAGGCAAACACATAAGGCTATGTATTTCCCACCAGGTACAATCAAGGGCACAGAGAGATCCTGATACACTTCCTGCCTGGGTACCCCTGCCCATACCCAATCAGGGTCAAGCATATAGCCTGACATGTTTCCTGCTTCCATCTGACCAAGCACATACAGTGTAGTTGGGTAAACAAACTTGTTTAGGAGAGTAAGCCACGTGACTTGGTATCTCCCATAAACAGTAGCCTCTGGCATTTCAGGAACTGTCTGTTCTTGGGTAAGGGGCTTACACGTTAGACATCTTTGTTTCATGGACCTCTTAGGCACAGTAATTAAAACTTAAAACATGTCTTTGGCTCTCACACAATATGGTTGATATAAAACTAAACAATAAAGATAATGAGAGAATACAGAAAGGGAACATGAGAGATTTATAAACCTAGAAATATGCATATTCTCCTGCCATTAAAGAAATTAAAATCTAAACTAAACTTAGATACCTTTTCTTTCACAAAATGACACATTGTTGGTAAGAACACACAGAGACAGGTACTGTTTTGTTGATATAATATTTTTTATCATTCATTTGAGAGTTTTATACAATGTAATTTGATCATATTCATCTTTACTCTCTCCCCTATGCTGTAGAAATTCCTACAGCCAGTAGCCGTTAAGTTACCTGCCCACTTGGGCGTGACCTCTTATACTATATATGCTGATGTAAAGCACACTTCCGGCCTCTCTTCCAGTGACATGATTCAGTTTCTGTTCATGCAGAGGTCTGTGAGTCTATCCCTAAATAAATAACCCTCTATTATACTCAATTCTGAGCTAGTGTGGGATTTCTTTTAAGCGTCAGTCTTCATCTGACACCCACATGGATACAAATTCCACGCCTTCTGGGTGGACCGGCTTAACTGGTCCACAGCCCAGAAAGTCTCCCACCCCTGCCCAGCTGGCTTGCTTTTACCTAAGTGGTTTCTTGTAAAACCCTCGCCACAGTGAACCTAACTGTGTGCATCAACTTGGAAATTTCCCAAGATCACACACATCCCCCTCCACTGCCACATTCCCTGCTGCGTGGCAACTTGCAGAGCTTCCAGTTTGTACTCCCAGTTCCTGAGTTCTGGGTTTCTGGCTCCATGTACAGAATTGACTCAATTGCTTTTAATTTGTCATGCAAAACAGATTTCTCAGTATTTAACCAGGACCAAGGAAAAAAAAACCAAAGTGGCTCAGGACTATTCATGGCACCAGGTCGCACCTCTAGTTGCAACCCTGCAACCACAACACCGGCCAGACAATAAAGATTATTACACCTAAAACACTTTACCAGACATTGTAATACGTAATTAATAACTGAATAAAACTTGAAAGTGATATAACTGCAGACAACATTACCATGAAAAATTTTATCAGCTTTTTTGCTAATAGTATGAACTGTATTCTGCAAGGCTTATGTTGTAATTGTGATACATCCACTTATTGGATATTGGGACTCAGTTTTTTTCTTCATTTTATATCCTTAAGAAAATGGTTTGATAACAGAGCCAAGAATGAGACACTTTTAGAAACAATACAGTCTTTACAGACTAATGATGAACAGCTAGCTGACAGGATTAATACCATCGAAAATTAAAAGTTACCTGAAAAAAATTAATACTATTAAAGGGTAACATTAATTACACAGACAAAATTGAATTCACGTCAAAGGATACTGAGAAATTATCTGAAAGAATTCATACTGTTGAATTTAACAATCAAAATTTGTTAAAAAGTTAAGATAGATTAGCAGATAAAGTATCTCTACAGGAAGGTAATCTGCACTCTATCCAAATGATTTTCAAGAATGAGGTGTTATCTTTAAAGGAAAAACTTCAGACCTTGGAATCACATGTGCAGAATGAAGACCAGAGGCTGGGTGCCTCAATGAAAACACTAGAAATATACACAGACCAGGAGATTCAGCCTTTACAAAAGACAGTAGTAAAAAGATTTGAAATAATTGAGGAAATTATTGGAGCTGATGAACAGGGAAAGAAGGTACAAGGACAGGATTTAACATCGCCAGTAACTGTCAGAGATGACTAACTCGGGGTTTTAGCTTCCTACCCTACAATCTACTCTGACAAAGCACCCAGTTCTAAAGGCCCAAAAGGATCCAAAAAAGGTAGATGGATACCTATTGGAATGAATGATCTAAAAGAAATTAAGGAAGCTATCATAACTTATGACTTGCATTCAGCATTTGTTAGGGAGATGATAAAGACATGGGCTTCTACTATTAAGGTGACTCCACAGGACTGGCTTCAGTTAGTTTCAGCAGTTCTGGACAATGGGCCTCAATTAATGTTTAAATGTTATTTCAGGGAAGAGGCTAAAATTTTAGAACAACAGGGAAAAGCAAAAGGACTTGAGACTTCCCAAGATCAAATTCTTGGTGAGGGCACTTACGCTGACCCACAGGCTCAAACTATTGACCCTGTGCCACAAAGCAGCCTTAAATGCTTGGAACAGGACTGAAGAGTGAAGAAAACTAATTGAGTCATACACCAGGGTTAAACAGGGCCAGAGAGAACCTTTAGTGACTTTTTACAAAGATTAACTAAGGCTGTACAAACAGGATGCTATACATAGACCCAAATGCTAGATGAATACTTATTGAGTCTCTGGCTTTTGAAATGCCAGCTTAGAATGCAAAAAGATACTTGGGTCTTTAAAGGTTAGATCAATACCAATGGATAAATAGATCCTGCATACAATGAACATTGAGACATTTGACTATAATACTGAATCTTGGGTAGGAGAAGCAATTTCAAGAGGAATGAGGAGACATCAAAATGCCAAATGTTTTAATTGTGGTAGAATAGGACATCTGAGAAGGAATTTTAGACAGGGAATTCTTAAGAATAATATCTCCTCTGGAAATGGTAAGAATAGGAGGATTCAGCCTTCAGAGACATCAAAATGCCAAATGTTTTAATTGTGGTAGAATAGGACATCTGAGAAGGAATTTTAGACAGGGAATTCTTAAGAATAATATCTCCTCTGGAAATGGAGTATAGAAGGCCGACATTGGACCAATGAATGCAGATCAACAAAAGACAGACAAGGCAACCCGATACCATCAGGAAACTTCTTGGGGGGCCTCTCAAAGGCCCCCACGTCAAAAGTGGTCCAGTCATTCCCAGTCACTGTCAAGGACATGTCTCATCAGGAAAATTAAAAAAAAAAACAGAGTCTTCTGTAAAAGACTATACTGTTCTAGATGATGGAATAATCATGGAGAATAAATCAAAAATTCCAGCAGGAAATAGGAAACATATAATCTTGCAGACTTCTATAAATGATCAAAGACCAAAGACATATAAATGGCATTGTAATTGTTGGTTTGATAGACACTGGTGTGGATGTGAGTATAATTACTCCAGAATCTTGGCATCCAAATTGGCCTCTTCAAGAGGCAGATGTTCAATTACTAGGAACTGGAACCATATCTCAAGTTAAGCAAAGCACAAGATGGGTTGACTGTCTTGGTCAAGCAGGTCAAAGAGGGAAGCTGAGGCCATATGTGGTTAATATTGCAGTAAATTTATGAGGCCGTGACCTGCTGTAGCAATGGAATACCCAGATTAACATCCCTTCAGTCCCAGGAACTCATAATTCTGGGAAGGCTATTTTAAGGTACTATACACAAAGGTCACCAGTCATTCAGGCTGTACAAGAACATAAAGCAACTAGCAAACCTTTAGCCCTACCTTTAAAATGGTTAACTGAGAAGCCTATATGAGTTAAGCAGTGGCCTCTAGCTGAAGATAAATTGCAGGCTTTAGAACAACTGGTACAAGAGCAACTATATGCTCACCATATTGAAGAATCAGCCAGCCATTAGAATTCCCCTGTATTTGTTGTAAAAAAGAAATCTGGTAAATGGAGAATGATGACAGATCTAAGAGCTGTCAATAAGGTAATTCAACTATGAGCCCTCTACAATTTGGAATTCCTCTGCATTCTCTATTACCAAAAGGATGCCTCTTATAGTTATTGATTTAAAAGATTGTTTCTTCACTATACCTTTACAAGAAAAGGACAGAGAAAAATTTGCCTTCACAGTGCCCACTCATAATTCTCAGCCTACTAGGAGATACCAGTGGACTATTCTTCCACAGGGAATGCTCAATAGCTCTAACCTATGCCAATACTTTGTAAGTCAGCGATTGAAAATAATATGTTAAAAAATTCCCAGATCTATAATTTACCATTACATAGATGACATTTTTCTATCTGATTCAAACATAGATACTTTAGAAAGAATGTTTGAAGAAGTAAAGAAAGTTTTGCCTCAATGGGGATTATAATTGCTCCTGAAAAAATACAGAAAGGAGATTCTGTTAATTACCTAGGTTACAGAATAGGTTTACAAAAAATTAGAACACAAAAGGCACAAATTAGGAAAGACTGGTTGCAGACTCTTAATGACTTTCAAAGAATGTTAGGAGACTTTTCCAGTCTATGACCAGCTGTTGGGATAACACCTGATCTAATAATTAATTTAAACAAAATCTTAGATGGTGATGAAGACTTGAATAGTCCCAGAGAATTAACAGCTGAAGCAGAAAAGGAATTGACAATTGTTAAGAAAATATTACAGGAGTCACATGTGGATAGGTTGAATCTAAATCTTAATTGTATTCTAGTCATATTGCCTTCCAGAATTTCTCCTACAGGAATTTTAATGCAGAGGGATGATATTATCTTAGAATGGATCTTTTAAACCACACAAACCAAGTAAAAAAATTAAAAACTTACGTGAAAAAGTCTCTGAATTAATTATAGAAGGTAAATTGTCAATTAGCAGGTATAGACCCAGCAGAGATTATAGTGCCTTTTATTACTGATAAAATAAAAAAAATATGTGAAGATAACCGTGGCAAAGAACTTGTGCTAATTTTTGGTAGAAATTAATAGCAATTATGCCAAAAGCGATTGACTTAACCTTATAAAGAGAACTTCTTGGATTCTTCCCCAAATTGTACATGATTCTCCAATAGCTGGAGCCTGTACATTTTATACTGATGAAAATAAATCAGGAAGGGCAGGTTACAAATCAGAAGAATTATGTAATGTGGAACAAAACCCTTATAATTCTGTCTAAAAGTCAGAATTATATACTATTCTCATGGTGCTACAAGACACTGACAAAATGCATGATGTCCAGACAGGACAAGCAGGATACAAAAAAAAAAGACTGTCAAATCTTGCCAAGACAGGGTAAGACAGTTTTGAAAAATTTCCTGCCTCTGAAAATGGACTGTCAGTTACTCTAGGCCTCAGTCAAAGTTGGTTGCTTCAACTTGCAAATGAAACTTTGGGTGATTGCCCAGGTAGCCAGTGTCCCTGTCATTTGCTGCATATTTTGAAAGTTGCTTGATTGCATTTCCTGCTTACTCAAGTAATATTATTTCCCTTCTCCTGTTTTCAATGGGGTTGAAAACTAGATAGTTGTAGTTACTTTCCTCTTATGACTGGGCCAAGTTATTTATTATACAAGCTTAAACTCATTAGGATAGAATAATTATTGAAACATTTATTACATACTTCTTGCTTGATATTGTTTATACTGGTTGTAATTCTAATTTTTATACCTGATATTTGTTCTTATTGTATATAATTTTGTATTAGGCTTAGAGCTTTCTTATTTAAAAAAGGGGGAGGTGCTGTAGGAATTCCTACAGCCTATAGCCTTTAAGTTACCTGCCCATTTGGACATGGTCTCTTATACTATATATGCCGATGTAAAGCCCGCATCTGGCCTCTCTTCCAGCAATGCAATTCAGTTCCTGTTCCCCATTTGTGCAGAGGACTGTAATCTGTGTGTCTACCCCTAAATAAATAACCTGCTATTATACTCAATTCTGAGCTAGTGTGGGATTTCTTTTAAGCATCTCTCTTTACCCCTAAATTCTCCCAGGTCCACCCCAAACCTATCCACATCCACCCCTCCCACCTTCATGTGTTCTTATTTTTTTTTAATAACCCATAATCAATGGTGTGGGTCCATCCACCTGAACATGGCTGGCCTGCCAAGAACCACACCCTTGAAGAAACAGACATCCCCTTCCCCAGAAGATATTAACTATCAATTGTCCTCTAATGAGATAATAACTCATGAGTCCTGCCCCCTACCCCGTGCTGGAATGCTGAGTGACTAGATCTTGTACAGGTCTTGAGTGACCACCACAACTGCTATGATTTTTCTGATCTATGGCCCCTCCTCTTCCTCAGTGGTCCCTGAGCCTTGCAGGGGGTGGTGGTATAGCTGTTCCTTCCATTTGTAGCTGAGAACTCTACTGACACTTAATCTTCGCAGTTTGCTAATTTAGTGAGCTTCTTCATGAACTACAAGCCACAACACAAGCCTCTCTGACAAGGTATGGAGATAAGAATTCAGAAGGCAGTTTAATACAAAGTACTCATATTCTTGATTGTGAACCTAACCTTTCATGATTGAGCCAATTCTGCAGCCTGAGGTACGCTTATTTAATGGTGCTAAGAGAAAATTGACACAAGAGGGAATATTTAGGAGGAACTATAACATTTTAAAAAATAAAGCATGGAAAGTCACTCCGTATTCAATAAAAGGTCAGTTTGTTTTTAAACAAGACAACCAAACCTACAGTATCTGTGGTTAATATTGTGAGTCTTAGGCCTTTCTTTCTGTGATAAAGACTACTAGCAACTCGGGAGGGGAAAAAGGATTTATTTCATATTACAATTTCAGGTCATACCCCATCGCTGAAGGACATGGAAACAGAAACTCGAGCACAGCAGGAAACTGGAGGCAGGAACTGAAGCAGAGACCTTGGAAGGATGCTGCCCTCTGATTTGCTTTCTGTGCCTTGTTCAGCTCATTTTCTTATCCAATCCAGACCACCTGCCTAGGGGTGGCACTTCCCGCTTATTCTGGACCCTCTCACATCAGTCACCTATCAAGAAAATGCATCTCAAACTGATCAGCAGTGATGTTTTCTCAATTCAGAGCCCCTCTTCCAGAATGACTCAAGCTTGGGTCAAGTTGACATAAAACAAGCCAGCACACTGTATTTTATGTTACCATATCCTAAAATTAGGTTCATCCTTAATTTTTCTTTTATTTAGAGAGATTTTACATACAAGATTTTTCAGTAGTTAATTCTTTTTTCCAAATATAAATAAATTTATATGTTTTTTTTAAAAAGAACTTTAACAATTTAAAGAAAATTAGCTATCTTCCAAAAAAGAGACACCATTTGCATCTCTGACATTTTTAATAAGTGACAATTTGGACGCCACATATTGTTTCTTCTGTTTTCTATGGTTATTTGATAATTATTGAAATATAAAACTATATGAAAGTATTAAGCAAAATTTCTGTGTGTGTGTGTGTGTGTGTGTCTGGTTACACACACATGCCACAACTTACATATGACAAAGCATATGCTTGAAGTTGCTTTTGTCATCAGGAAAACTCTCAACCATTTCTCTTGTCTACAGGATGCTGGTGCGATCATTCCTCCAGGCATTTCTATGCCTAAGGTAAGTGCAGGCTCAGCCCCATTCCAGTTCCTGCCCCGCTCTTCTTGCAGGGGGTTGTCTTCCGGTTTCCTCATGTCCTCCTTTCACATTTGGGGCCCCTCCATGTCCCTTGGGTTAAGAAGGCATCTCCCCAAACCTGCTGCAGCCCTCCAGTGACTTGATGTGATCCCTGCCCATTCTCCTAGACTGAGCTCAAGGCACCTCATGATGGAAGTTCATGCTCCCAGCAGAATAAGTTTCTTTGGTCTCCTTATTCCCATGATTCTTGCTTCTTACCTCCTTAAGAGCAATTAGATCTCTGCTTAAGATTTACTCCTGGACAATGACTTTTGTCAGGGGCCAAATACTCAACTGATATTGGCTAAACGAACAAACGAACTGAATTACATGGTGGGGGGGGGGATTATCAAGATACAAAGAGATTTACTTGTTACAGTTGCATGCGCTCACAACATGTTCTTTTAAATTTGAGAAATACTCTCATACGAAGCAAAGCTGTTAAAACAGGGGAAAGCTAAACTTAGAAATAAGTTGAGAACATTTAAGAAGCTCAAATTGCAAATAGGAGTGAGGCCTGCAGCCAGGCTTTACACTACAAGCTCAGTGCACCACGCTCTTACCAAAAGTGGTCTACAAAATCTAAACTGACTGGCAGGAGTTTGTTTTTTATTTATCACTTAGGTGACTTCAGTCTTTTGGGTTCAACCAGAATCCACTCAGGCAGCATGACTTCCCACTAATATTTTGCTGCAGACAGGGAGGGCCGTGAAACCCACGGCTGCTATCCAACGAACCCCCACTCAGTCACCACAATTGCACAACGAAGCAAAAGCAGCATGTAAACAAGACGGCTTCCACACGGAAGGTTGAGTCAGGATGCACAGCCGCATGCTGCAATCGGCATTGTCCTCTCTGTGTTCCGTCCCAGCGTTTCCAGGGCTCAGACCAACGCGCTCACCCAGTGGCCACTTAGCTCCCAGAGAGCAGCCTGCCAACATGACTTGGCAGTACGCCCTGGGGCTGCACTCATTCCTGGTGGCACTGGGCAGGATGCCAGGCATCACCCTCTGGGTACAAGACTGCAGGGCAAGGTGCCCAGGACTGAGAAACAAAAACATCTGCCAGAGTCACCGAGTTGCTGGTTGCCTGAGTTCACCCACGGAGAACTCAAGGACAGGGAACTGCCAGACCGTTTCCAGGATATGTCCTAGTCACTCTCCCTTGGAGGGACGTTGAGAGCTCCAGAACCCAAGCCCAAGGGTCAGCCAATACAAAATCAAGTGCACATACCTTCCCACTATCACAGGCAAGTGGACAAAAACTGGGAGCGGGAGCCAGGCCTCTCCTGACTCCTGTTAAGACATCAGACACTGGGTCCGGCCCATTCAGGATGAGAGCCAGGTCACCCAGGGCTACATAATGAGAGCATCTGTAAGAATCTTTTTGATGAATTTTGCTTTTTCAATGAGACACCGACAACAGCTTAGTTAATGTCTCCCCCACAGAAAACATTGGTTCTTGGGGTAGAGCTGTTTCTCCTTTTGTTGGTTTCTAAGGTCTCTGAATGACTCAGAGACACAAGAGTCCTGCAAGGTCCCTGACGCTGCCCTAGACTCATGGAGTGACTTCAGGCCTTCTGCTAATGTCACCCTTCTCTCGGAGAGGAGTATCAAGACATATCCAAATGAACTAGGCAGAGCAAGGTTTAGCTAAAGAAGAAGAATACCATATGTAAAGAGTACCCCCAACAAAAAGAAGAAAACAAATCTAGATGATCAGTGGGCAGCTTGGAGCTTGTAAAGTTGATTGCTAAACTGTGCTGTGTGACTATAAATATCAACCTGAAACGAGACTTCCTTTTCATATTTCAGCTTTTCCTCCAGCTCAGTCTCCTCCATACAATCTCCATCTTAGGCTATCTGTAAGTCTTTCCCCTTTGTCCTTGCATGCATATAATCCAGAGTTTGTTTTCCAAATGGACTTTTGGCTGGATGACTTGGCTCAAAAGCATAATATGGCAGAAGAATCCTGACAACCTACGCATGATGTATGGAGACATTCCGTTAGCTCTATGGATTCCACAGGAAGCTCGCTGTTGGGTTAAGAAAACATATAGGCAGCGTAGAGTGACATCAAACGTCCTTCCCTGACGCCAGCTGGGTGTTTGATGTGGTGACATCCTGAAGTCAATGGAAGCCAGTTACAACTGCGTGACTCACAGTTCTGGAAAGACTGAACGTGGACCCAATGAATGGACCCAGATTCCAACCAGCTGTACAAGAGAGATTATTTGTAAATAGTCTCCTCTCTGTGTTAGTCTTCAAACCTAAAGGAATCCTTCTGTGATTTAGACAGTTCAATAGTTCATTAAGCCACTGCTGTCATGGCTTTGGGTGACTTTAGCTCAGCTCTCTTCAGCTACTAGCGAATCCCGTCCATACTGATTCCCACACTTAACAGAATGTGAACCAGAAGCAATAGCCAACCAACCTCCCTTAGCCCCTCATCACCAAGAAAGTAAAAGTCTTTCTGAGTTCATTATGACGTGAACATAAATTCTTAAATTAACTGTGTCCTAGACTGGTTGAAAAGAAGGATTATCGATTGCCAGGATCCTGAAATCATTTGTTTTAGAATGAAATGGAGAAATGTTGCAGCAATGGTAATACTCAGTACATTTCTAATGTTGTATGTTCAAAAAAGTCATGGGCTAGCCTTCAGGTTGAAAATAATTCTCTTATATCAACTTATGAAATATACTTTTGATGACATGTATTTATGCTTTAATTTCATCACAAAATTGTCACACAAATCAGCAAGTGGAAATGCATGTCACATTGCTCCTTTCAACAGTGAAAAGAAGAGAGGTACTTCTCAGGGTCTCCTAGAGAAGCCCCTTCATTAGCACTTCTACCCACAATTACAGAACTTGGAAGACAGCAAATCACTTACTCAAATTATATATTTAGTACATTTTCACGTATCTATCATTCTCAAAAGGTAAGTCAGTTTTTCTAGTCTTAATTTTTCTTACTCCGAGATGCCTCTAACACACAGGTCTTGTCTAGACTGTCCATTTCCTACATTCGCTGAATTCCAGATGTGACCACAAGTGCATATTTTAGAAGCCCCCAGACAGTGACATTTCCTCTGGGTCAGCTACTGTGTTAAGTGCCTTATGAACCATAACATTTAACCTCACACCAACCATGTTTATGTAGAGTGTTGCGTTATACTACATATTACATTAAGCTGCTACCCTGTTATTAATCTCCCCCCTCAGGTGATATGACTGAGTCATGGAGATCAAATACGTTTCCTGCAGTGGGATAGCAAGCGAGCAGCAGTAACTACTGGGGTCCAGATTTTTTTTTAATCTCATTTTTATTAGTGCTCTGAGAATTTCCTACAGTGTATTTCAATCATATTGATGCCATCTCCCAACTTTTCCCCAACCCACCTCCCATCCCTACCCACCCAACATTATGTCCTCTCTGTTTTAAATGAATCCATCAAGTCCAGTTTGTGATGCCCATAGAATCCTGCATACATGGTCTTGCACTGGCGCCTGCTCAACCTACCAGGGGCTCTTAGAGGAAACAGATTCTCCCAGAGCTGTCCATCACCACTGGCTCCTCAGCTAGGTGTAGGACTTGGTGCCCACCTTCCCTCTCCATGCAGGGATTTTGTCGCGTTTGGACTTGCGTAGGTTTTACGAATGCTGTGTATGATCATACATATAACTACCCTGTTGTGTCCCAAAAACCTTGCCTCCACTACCTCTTTTTATACATAAGAAGGAGATAGAAGAGTGCCAGGATTAGATGATGCTGAGAACCAAGTAATGGGCTGTAGGATGGGAAATGAAAGGAAAGGTTGTTTATTTAATTCCAGGATGCTCAGCGCTGCCTTCAGGCGTCTCTTCCTCAGTATTCCCACACCTGCCTTCTTTTGCTCTGTCTTCCTTCTCACTGAGAGAACCCAGACAGTCTTTAGCAACTGTAGAACTCTTCTGAACTATTTTTTCTATTTTATATAAATATAAAATTATTTTTAAAAATAAAAGTCTGCTGAGCGCAGTGGCCTAAAGATACTGAATGAGACCTTGTCTCAAACACAAGCTATTTTAAAATAATAAAAATATAATATTCCCAAATTTTGCAAGAAAACCTTAATTCTAATCATCCCTGAGAGTAAACATATTAATATATTGAGAGTTACACTTCTAAAATTTTTGTCAATGCATACATTTTCTTTCATTAAAAACAGATTGTACTGTTTTGCATTTCATTTTATTGCATTTTGTTGCAAATACGCAACACATATTTTTGCAGTCATATTTGTATGTATCCATGTGTATATGGTAGAGTACGCACGTGCAAGTTCATAAGACTTGCGTGTGTACATGTATGGGAGTGATCCCTCGGGAGTTACTTTGGCTTTTGGTTTTTTAGCCAAGATCTGTCACTGTTCTGAAGTAGGTCAGTTGGGCTGAGTTGTGGGGTCTAACGCAGGCTCTCACGCTTGGCATGAATGCTGCTTGGCACCACTTTCCTGGCTGAGTTATCTCCCCAGCCTCCCGCAGCCATATTGCAATAGGTGTCTATGTTCCTGTCTCAATATATTTAAGAAGCGCTTCATAGTTGGGTGTCAGTAGCTGCCTGCTTTTGAACACTAATAAACAATGGTGTCTAACATTCTGTCTGCCTCCTTTAGATCATGATGAAGTCATGTCATAGCTGTGAATTCATACTTGAAGTCACCCACAGTACATTTTAGCCATTACTGCAGGTTGGGTCAAAGGGCTCGCATGCTTCAGGGATAACCTGAGCTCATCCCTGCACACATGGTGGAAGGAGAAAACGGATGCCTATGAGCTGGCCTCTGATCGCACATGATGTCACGTGTGAACTGGAGCACCGGCACACCTGCTCATGACAACAAGTGAATTCAAAATCTCCCAAAGTCAATGAAAATGAACTTCAAGTTAAAAAAAAAAAAACAATCAAAACTTGGCCCCTTTCCAAGAGTCACATCTTTTGTTGGCAGTTGGATTGGAACTTCATAGAAACCGTGAAAGAACATTGAATTCCACCCTGAGTTAAACGCAGTTTATTATCAAATAAGTTAAAGCAAGAATTTGTATTCACTAAGCCACAGCCGGAACTCTCATTTAATTCCAGCGTACCTCTCTTGTTAACTCACCATTTCCTCTCCAGTCAGAGGTGCGGCCAACAGCACACTCAGCATATTAGATGGAGTTCTCTGCTGACTTATCTAGAGGACACCCTACTGGTTCCTTTTACACACCTCCTGGACCCACACACCACACCACACCAACATCATTGCATGTTACCAAGACCTAGCTACGAACTGTGGAGGATTCCAGGCCTTTCTGCAACGACGTAAAAGTACCTTTGTTTAATGCGGAATTTTATTTTCTTGATTCTATCAGTGTCTGTTTCTGTTTGCTACACTCTCAGTTCTAATCATGGTATTATCTCGGTTTCAAACACATCTGTTCTTTGCGACTTTAACTGTTCCAGCTATATGATGATACAAGTCTCAGTGTTCCCAGTGTGACACATAACAATCCTTCACCAAATGCTCATGGCTGCCATGATTTATGCAAGTGTTGCAAACGCTTGTTCACATGAGGCCACAGAACGACTGCCTAAATGTCCTATTGGGGTTGGAAGAAGGTGATAAAGCTCCACCCCTCATTTGGCAAGGAAGCACCCATTTCTAACCTGTGTATTTCCTGAGAAAACCTTCAGCCTCTCCTGTCGGTAGTGGCCATGTGTAGATCCTATTCTCTCAGTACCTCTCCCCTGCAGCTCTGGTCATAGTTGTCTCATTCCCTAGGCGCTTCTTGCTAACATGATCATCAGTGTGCGCATATTTGCACATCTGAACAGTAAAGCGATCTCGATAGATAAAAAAAAGAATTCGACAAAAAAAATAAAAAAGAAGCTGGGTATCAGGGAGACAGACACACTGGCGTGTTACTCCTTCTTTTCCTTTGGAGAATTTTTTTTTTTTTGCCCAGAGCAACTTAAATCTGTGTACTTGGTTCTTAATTTCCTTTAAAGCAAGTTGTTCATTTGTAAGGGTGTGAGGGGTTTCCAGAAGACCAGTGAGAGGCAGACCAGCCTCTCGATCCCCTGCCCCTATTGTAGCTCCCAGAGCAAACTGGGAAGCAGTCACAGTCTCCCCTGCAGCTGCTTCTGCGGCTGCTGCTGCTTCTGCTTCTGCGGCTGCTGCTGCTCAATAAGGTTTTGGATTGGCTGCTCTCTCTTGTAAAAATCTGTCATTCCCACATCCCAGTCCTAAAAGCCTTTCCCAGGACTAATATACATGAATGTGCAAGGCAGATGGACTGAAGTATATACTCCAGAGAGATAACTGCACTTTAACAAAAACCTTCAGAAGGAAAGGTTTTGACCCAAATGAAAGCACTGAAGGAACAATGTCCCAGTGCCAAGAGGAAAGCTAGGGAATGGCATCTCAGGCAGATAAAGATCTCCGGGTGTAAACTTGGAGCCAGTCCTCCTGACATATTCCTCCTATAGGAAGTCTCATCCCAGGCAGTGGAGGGGATGGAGTAGGGAAGCATCCAGGGTTTTCTCCTGCTCTGCCCTGGAGGGGGAAACTGGCACTTCCTGGAGTTCAGCTATTGAGCTGCTGTTGTCAAGACAGTCACATTCGTGGTCTTGCTGGTCCTAAGAAAAGCTGTCAGTTACTAGAGTCCTTGTACCGCACCGGGTCCTGGACTTAAGAGCTCTGAATGGTCTCTTCTGTTGAGTCCTCCTAACAATTTAATAAACAAACATTGTTTGTTTACCTACCTTAACCAGTTGTAAAACAGGATGAAAAGTCTCTTGCCCTATATCTCAATCAGATACTCACAGGCAGGAGAGTCAAACTCTGGCCTAATTCCAAATCTTCTGCTAGAGCAGTCCTGCAAGACAGCAATTGTTGTGGTTTGGTTGTGAAAAGTCCCCCATAGGTTAGGTTTATGTGTTTGAATACTTCTCTGGTGGAGATGCTCAGGGAGGCTGTAGAGCTTTTAGGATCCTTGCTGGAAGAACTGAGTCCTGGGGGTAGGGGGTATCGTGAGTATTAATAGCCCCGTCTTGTTTCCTTGTTTGTTCTCTCTCTCTCTCTCTCTCTCTCTCTCTCTCTCTCTCTTTCTCTCTCTCTCTCTCTCTCTCTCTCTCTCTCCTTCCTGAAAACACAATGTGACCAGAGGCTCAGAGGCTCCCCACTCCTGCCATCATGCCAGATCATGCCTTCCCCTTCATAATGAACTGCATCCCCTCAAACTGTATTGAAGTGTGACTAATAAAAACTCAGAGACAGATTTTGGGGTTCAACTAGAAGGTCAGAAAAGCAAAGCAGTCAGCGACTGACTCTTACCTCGACCTCAGTCTGAAAATGACCTTCCAACCTCCAGGAATCTCAGAATGAGACTGAGCCTGAGAGCTGTCTCCTTCCATTGTATAATTCTCTCTAGTTCTGGGATTAAAGCTGTGCACCACTAGCTCCTGGTGTCCATGGCAAGCTGGTTTGGCTACTGGTCATAAGAACTAGAAAGTAACTAATATATACTTTGATCCCATTTTTCAGATGAGGAAAGTGAACCTCAATCAAGATGTGTGCTCTGTATCATAAAGTCAGTCAGTGATGGACCTGTTTTCTGTAAGCTTGAAATCTAAGCCCAAAGCTACTAGCTCCCTACCTGCCCTTTGGCAGGAGCCAGACAAACACTTTCTTCTCAGAGATCCTTTTTAAAACATGTAGATCATTCCACGAAAAACAACGTGGGCAGGAAATCAAAGCACACGTACCAGTAAGGACCAGTCCTCAAGAGAAAGAACTGACTTGGGTACCTGGTGTCTATTCTCTGTGATGAACTCTGTGCAGAAATCTAAATCTCTTTCTCTGAATTTTTGTTTCTACTAGAACCCAAGGTCCATTGCTCAAGGCCTGGTAGAAAGAAATGAATGTACTTATCGTTTTTGACCAGAACCAGGCAAAGAGACACCATCTCCATCTCTCTTCACCTGTCCATAGCAAACAAAAGATGGAAAGGGGCAAGAAAGATGCATGTAGATTTAGCTGTGAGTTCAGATCATCAGCGTTGGAGGCAATCCTTAAGCTACTGAGAGACAGGTCTATTCTTGGGTACCACTCATGTGGACGACTTTGCCTTATCCCCAGTCTGAAATACCCTGCAGAAATTCTAACCATAGCTTCCTTCCTGCCCATTCCAATATGAGGAGGGACTGACTTGTTGAGGGAAGAATCGATCCTACTGCTAAAGGGGGTGTTCCTTGTTCTCTTAAAGGAAAGAGATTAGGAGTATGGAGGTCAGAAATCATGGTAAAGCCAATACTGAAGCGAAATGCCAATAATGATTATTGGTTTTAACGCACGGCTACTCTAGAAGGGAAGAGCAGGAATAAGGGATGTGCCCATTCCCACAGGAATAAAAAACACACATGATAAGAGGGTTAGGAAGGTAGGGAGTAGACAAGAGACACAGACCACAAGCAATTGAGGGGATCACCACATTCCCCAGTCAGGGGTACATGGAGTCTTGGTGAAGTTTCATGGATTCCAGCCAAATATTCCATCCACTCACCTGCAAAAGTAAGAATAGTAGCTAGGAGAAAAGACCATGAATTTGGTGACAATAGGCTGGATTCAAACCCCAGATTTACCATAGAAGAGATTTTTAAGCCCTTTATGCCTCAATTTCCCCAGGACTGAAGGGATAAATATAATCAACAGAAGTATCTAGTACAAAGCCATGGTAGACACATGTCCTCTTACCTTGTGTAGATATTTTTTTTTCTTTTGATTTTCTGAGTCAGGGTTTCTCTGTAGTTTTGGAGCCTGTCCTGGAACTAGCTCTTATAGACCAGGCTGGCCTCAAACTCACAGAGACCCACCTGCCTCTGCCTCCCAAGTGCTGGGATTAAAGGCGTGCTCCAGAACCACCTGGCCTGTAGATACTCCTTAATGCGAGAAGACAGAAATACTACGTATCTCGTGCTCAAATTTCAGCAAACCATCTAACTCGCTGTCGTGGATAAAAAAGTCATAGCCCTCTCTCAGGGTTCATCTCAAGCCGTTTTTAATATTTTCAAGGCCCCAAACCATCAACCTTGAACTATGAACTCGACCTTGAAACACATCCTCAGATTATCCAGCACCAACCGCACACCTGGTGGATCAGTCACTGTTCACATTCTACTGGAGCAAAATATTGAACAGTGCAGCTTAAGGAAAGAAGGGTTTTGGGGGGCTCACAGTGTGACGGGAACATGGCCCACCATTATGTGGAGGTACGGTGGCAGAAGGACGAGACAACTAGGCTCACGGTATCTGCAGTCTGGAAGCAGAGGCAGGTGGGCGCCGGTATCCAAATCACTCTCCCCACCCCACCCCCTAAGTCTACCTTTGCGTCTGTAGAAGACAGGGCTCCTGTTGCCTCCCTGAGGAGAAAAGCATCAGAACTCCTGAGTGTGTTATAAAAATGGACCTGAAGCGACCCTGCCGCTTCACAGACGGCATCCTCAATCTCACATTCGTAGCCTCTCTCCACGAGGAGAAAGCTGAGTCCCCCAAAGGATAAGTAATACCTGGCGTCACATTCACCAACCCGTTTGGAATCTGCCTCTTTTGGCTCCTCCTTTTTAGAGGAGACCAAAGCAGGGGCATGTTACCAGGTGACTCCACAACCCAATCACAGCATCTGTGACAGAGAGAAGAGAGAGTGTGAGCCATCTGACCCGCTCTTACAGGTGTGAGGCTTACGGGGTGTGACTACCCAGCTTCTTTTATTTAAGAAAATCAAATACAAAAGGACACCCATTTCTGCTCATCAGTCCATTTGAAAGACTCCCTCGTGGGCGTCTTCCCTCGGGAGAGACCCCGTGCCCAAAGATCAGTCGAAAACACGCAGCCGGATGCAAACTGCAAGAGGTTTATTGGATAGGATACGCCCGTACCTGGGGCGACAGAGTCTCTCGGAAGACTTGCGCGCCTGCAGGTTGGGGATGAGGGGTTCTTATAGGAGAGCAAAAGTGCGGGTACAGAAGCAAAAAAAGCTTTCATTTCATTGGTCAATTTAAATAAGGCTAAGCTGAGTGGCACATTCCTGACCTTTTACCTAAATACCAAGGAGGGGGTTGTCCAGACCCACCTGGATACCAAGGAGGGGGTTGTGCTACCTGTTTTTCTTATCTCTTCCTGCCTTCCTAGCTTGGCTGGCGACTAGATGTCTGATTGCACAGCCCCTGACTTGTGAGAGCCCCGCTTTATACGTGACTCAGGCCTCGCCTCGCAATCCTCTCTTCCTTTGTTTCTATGGCCAGTCCATAAATCCCTGTCTTGCAGCCAGATAAGGCTGTCCTTGCCCTAACTTCAAGTATCTTTGTTCAGCATTCCGGAGGTCCTGACTAGGCTTGTTATCTGTTCATCTTTTGCAAAACGTTATAACTGTGGTTAAAGTTAAAACGAGTTGGGGTCCTTCACATTAATACCCCCAGAGGAGATTCCCCCGCTCCAAATTGCCACTGGAGAAGTTTTGAAGAAGCTGTTTTTGGGATTAACATTTTGTCAGCTTGGTCACCCAAGCAAATCAGCACTTTTGAGTATTCTTGTCTTCTTCATATGTTTTCTTCTTTCCAGGGAACAGATATATTCGTGTGTGTGTGTGTGTGTGTGTGTGTGTGTGTGTTCATGACCAGTCTGATTGTGTTTGTCATCATTAGGAGATACTTCTGATTTGACTGTGAGGGTGTTTCCAAAAAGATTTAACTTAAGAAGGAATCCTGACCTGAATGTGTGCAGCACCATTTTATGGGTTGGAATCCTGAGCAGACAGAGACAAAGAGAATGTGACCGTCTTCGACAGCTGCAGAGAGGTAGACTTGACAGAAAGAGCTGAAGTTTGGGGTTCTTACCTGCTCAGGGCCTCTGGATGTGATACTGTGTTCAAGGTCGCGCACTTTTATACAAGTTTCCAAAGAAGCTCCTTTTATCTACCTCAAAGAGGGATGCCAGCATTGCCTGAGGCATTAGCTCCACAAAATCTGGGTCTGCCTCTATGTATGTGGCAAGATTGTCGCCAAGCCCAGCAGTAAGTGGGAAGTGGACAGGCTGTCAAGTGATCAAATGAGAAGTCCCACGGCTGGCCCAAGAGTTACTACTGCCAGGTTCTCCACCTCTCCCTCCTCTTTGGCTCTCCCTGGGTGTTTTGTTTGGTGTGTGTGTGTGTGTGTGTGTGTGTGTGTGTGTGTGTGTGAGAGAGAGACAGACAGACAGACAGACAGACAGAACTATCCAGAACTATATCCACTGCCCGTTACTCTGGATTTATTAATATTTTTTTTAGAGCAAGAAGTTGAGACCTGAATATCGAATTAACTGGCCCACATTCTTAACCCAGATTGAAGTCATAACATGTACTCTTGATAGTAGAGTACTACCGATCTCCTCCTCCCTCGGCCCCACCCGTGCCAGGTGCACCCCAAACCCTGTAGGCATTTGGTACCTTACTTCTCTAAGCATTCCCAAACTGTGTGTATAACCGTCGGAATGAGATCTACACAGCGGCCATTCCTAGAAGGCCGGCTCACACATCCTCCTCCTGTTTTCCTACCTCATTTAAAATTAGAGCAACTCGTGGTTGTTTCTCATGGGCAGGGGAGATTATTCTTACTCTCAATTACAGGGACCAAAATAGGCAGAAACTGCTCTGGAAATACAGAAGAGGCAGGCATTTGTTTAATTGGTCTACAGCTGTGTCTTCATGAAAATTAGTGAGGGAATAAGGGTGTGTGTGTGTGTGTGGTCTCCAGGAGTCCTAAGCTCCTTAAGGCCCACCTTCCTAAAAAAATATTCTCCTATCCTTGCTTCTATGATGCAACTGACTGTTGAGTCAAGTTTTCTTACAGGACCTCGGAGCCAAACCCAGGCTCCTAGAGCCTGCTTGAGAGCTAAGCTTATCTTCAGTGGCCACGCCCCTTCCTCATGGGCAGCCCCAGCTATCGTGATAGGATACCAAGAGGAGAACATTTCTGGTTGCCAGGCGATTACTAAACACTAATGCTGGCTCCAGCTTTGGAAGAGCCACCGGAAGCATCCTTGGGGGTAAACTACACACGACCGCAATTCTTCAACTTGTTGGGAATATGAACTACAAAGCGATATTTCACAAGCCACTTAAGCAATGGCTGGTCTGCTTCCCAAAAGTGATACTGCTGGGGGTGTGGGCCGAGGGCATATACGAGAGTGATTTTTCCAGACCAAGAGAAAGACTGTACGTCCTAAGCTCGATATTCCTTCTGGCTCCCATCTTCTCTGTGGCTGTTTTCCACACAGCTTCAGGAATTAACCTGACTGTAGTTAGGGGCTAGAGAAAGGACCGACATACAGACACACAGAGAGAAAAGCTGGGATTGGGTGGGTTGTGCTTAGTCTGATGGAGCAGCACTGACTATACAACAACCTGGAACCCCCTTGCTTTTATTACAAACAGCACCAGCATGAGAAGGAAGAGTTAGTTATTGTCATAGGAGAGCAATGGGAGCTCTGTGGGAGAGCAGGCCCAGGCTGCAGTCATCTGGGAGGAAGCAGCCATGGTTGCTAATTTTTGCACACACAGGTCAGTCAGCAAGCACTCATACTTGAACCAGAGTAAGACCTTGTGATTTTCCTCTGAGCATCATGAGGAAATGGGCTTTGTTAATCCAATAGGTCTGAGGCATTGGGGTCCTTGTGATGGTTGCACCCATGTCAAACAATACACATTCACTAGGACTTCATCTGTCGTTTATACACTAACTTGGGCTTCCTCACTCAGCTCCTTGCCTCCTGTGGTGCTTCTGATCCCTTGTTGTATGTCCACTGGGTATTTAAATAGTTAGTACCTGATGTGTTGGCTTTCTTGTGCAACCAGAACAAAAGTACCTGAAATCCATCAGCTTGAAGCAAGACTTATTAACCGGTTCACAGTCCTGCAGTGATCAAGGCTGAGTATTCTGCTTGAGGTCTCACACAGGCAAAGTCAGGGTGTGAACTGGCTGGGTTCTTACCTAGTGGTTCTAAAGGAGAATCAGGTTGTATTGTTGGCAAAAGCTGTCTTCTTTTTGTGGCTCCTCTATGGTCCCTTCCATCTTCGGGCCTGCAATGGTTGATTGCGTCCATCTCTGATTTGACTCTTTCTGACTTCTTCTGCCCTCCTCTTCTGATACTGAAGGCTCTTGTGGTTACCTTGGTCATCCATGAGTTAGTGTTCTCCTTTAAGTCAGTTTATTAGCTATGGCAATGATATTTATAAATTCTCTTTGCCACATAGCTACAAGAGATCAGACTAACACTAGGGACAGGAACAGTGAGATTCCCAAGTTGTGCCCACCCCAGTCCACTCAGGAGCCCTGTGATTTTCAGGTACCCCACACATGCTCCCCAAACCCCAAAAGTTTTATCTAATAGGCTGCAATGACAGCTTTAATATTCCACTATCTTAGTCTAAAAACCCTGCTCCCCTCCCCATCTAAGCTGAGCCTGATAAGGTTCTGGGGCATTCCGTTTAGTCTAACCCCTCAGCCTACTCCCTCCTCTGTGGACCCAGACAGTGGCAGAAACAAGTCATCTTCCCCCCACGTACAACCGTGGGACAGGTATCAGGTACTAGTCATACCATTCCCTTTCTAAGATGGGCAGGAGGAGAATAAGACAGAAAGCACAAGCCCAGAGCGGCGCCGAACCCAGCCTGGCAGCCATCGTTAGGTTCAGTGCCTGGAAATCATTCTCCATGGCTCTCTCCACAGTGCGGGCTGAGTCATCGGGTGAACCAAGGAGCACTGTGTTCCAGGCAGTGTGCTGAGGGCCTGGCACACCCTGACTCATTTAGCCCTCTCAGCTATCCTGTGAGACGCAGTCACTCCTCCGTATCCACTGGGATCCTGTCCAGAATCTCCGTGGGCACCAAGATCTACAGAAATCTAAGTTCGGAATGCAAACTGGCATGGTGAATTTGCACATAACCTACACAGGCTAGCTGACATGGCATATTTGTATGTAACCTACACAGGATAGCTGACATGGTATGTTTGTATGTAGCCTACACAGGGTAGCTGACATGGTATATTTGTATGTAACCTACACAGGATAGCTGACATGGTGAATTTGCACATAAGCTATACAGGCTATAAGACATGGTGTATTTGCATGTAACCTGCACAGGCCTCCTGATACGGTGTTTTTGCATGTAACCTGCACAGGCTAGCCAACATGGTATATTTGCATGTAACCTACACAGGCCACCTGATATGGCATATTTGCATGTAACCTACACAGGCTGTCTGACATGGTGTATTTGCACATAACCTACACAGGCTAGCCAACATGGTGTATTTGCACGTAACCTACACAGGCTAGCCAACATACTTTACATCCTCTCTAGAAGGCTTGGAATGCCAGACACAAAGTCAGTAGTTACTGTAGCATGGTGTTTAGGGAATAATGACAAGAAGAAGCCGAGTTTTCAATACATATCCAGTTTGTTCTACCTGCATGACTTTGATCTCTAGTTTGTTGAATCTACCTGTGCAGAACTACAGATAGAAAGGTCCAATTGCTCATTGCTACTATCTACCCCCAGGTTGCCAGTGAAGACATGAGAATATGTGGGATAGAGAGTTTGCCCTGCGAGGTGCAGTCAAGGTAGTGGAAGCCAGCCTCAAAGACCATGGATACTCTTATTCATCTTGCATCATAATTCAGTGTTGTTTTCAAGCCACTGAGATCTGCTCAGGAAAGTAGACTTCCTTGAGACCACTAGGCTGGTAGTGCAGACCTATAATCCCAGGACTCTGGAGGCAGAAGCAGGTGGATCTCAGGAGGTTTAGGCTAGCCTGGTCTACAGAGCAAGTTCCAGGACCGCCAAGGCTACACAGAGAAACCCTGTCACTAAAAACATAAATAAGTAAACAGACAAACAAATAAAAAAGTAGACTTTAGGAAATTACTCCAGACTTTTTTCATTATTTCTTCTGAGGACAGTGTACATATGTCTGTCTGTGTGTCTGTCTATATTACCACTTACAGCTCAGGTGCTGAGCAGGAGGTTAAAAATCCACTGGGCATCTGGGATGGGATCTGAAGAGGAAAGAATCCCAAGTCCTAAATGTGCCTGCAAAATACTTCTCCAAAGGATTTTACAGAATGCGTATCTGCACATCCAGCTTTCTCCCATTAACAGATAATTGCTTTTAGAAAAGAAAACCGGCTTCATGACCAGAGACGCTCTTATCTCTGACTATTCTTTGGTCTTTGCCTCCGTGCAGGAACACACTTCTTTAGTACTCCCTTGGGGTTAGTGCTCTGCTTCGGAGAGGCGGAAGTGGACTTGGACTTATGTGCATTGACACCCAGTTCCATCTCTTTGCAGTGTGACCCTCGGTGGTTACTTACCTAACATCCCTGAGGCTATCCTGTAAGGATAAAGCATGCTAGAACCTGTTGTATAAAGGTTTTGAGGTCATTAAATGTAAACAAACTCCACGTGCCTGGGAATCAGCACCACACTTGGTTGCTTTTGTACTGCAAATCATTTTCCTTGCTTTTATCTCTCACCTTCGGGTAAACGGCAGGTGATACAGCTGGACAGTTCTGTGACTCAAAGAAGACTTCATCTTGCTCTTATTATTTAGAGAAGGGATGGGTTAGAAAATTACCACTGTTATAATATGTAAAGCACTTTGTCACCCATTTTAATAACGACCTGACCTGAAACAGCAGAAATGCTTATTGAATTTCATATGACAAACTTACTTTTATACAAACCAATTTTGTTTGAATTTTTCAGGAATAATTCATTAATACGCAATATCTTGCAAATCTCTTTCCCTTGTTTACATATATCGTGTAATATTTTTTCTATATTTTAAAAAATATATATTTGCATATAAATAATTGTCTATAGAGTTTGTTCCAAGCCGAAATAGAAGTTGACTGCTAACCCTAACACAATGAAACCAAATTTGCATAGTTCTATCATGGAAAAAAAGGGGGGCATAATAGAGAAACTCAAACATTCTTAACTACACAGTTCATATCTATCAAGATGGATACCACTAAAAACTATAAATATTGGTGAGGATGTAGAGAACCAGAGATCCTTATGAAATGGCCCAATTGTTTGGGAAAACACGTAACAATACACTCCAATACTTGCACTTCCAGTATAAGTACCCAAAAGAATTGAAAGCAACTTGTGTAAGGGATATTTGCACACACACGTTCACAGCAACTTTGTTCACAATATGCAAAAATGGAAGCATCCCCTGGGTATACCGATAATAAATAGATAAAATGTACTATATACATGTGGTGGAATGCTATGCGGCCTTAAAAGGGAAGGAAATATTGTCACATGCTATACTCCAAATGAACTTTGATGATGCCACGCTAAATGAAATAACATAGATAACAAGCCAAATGCTGTATTGCATGAAGCACTTAAGTAATAGTCAAATTCACAGAAACATAAAGCAGGGTGGCAGCATCAGTGCTTGGAGCAAGGGGCAAAAGACGATTACTACACAGCTTGAAAAGGCCTAGATATTTGTTTCAATGCAGCGTGAATATATTTAATACTGCAAACTCTCTGCTTAAAACCAGTTAAGTAGCTAATTGCATGTTCTTATCAAAATAACAGTTATGGAATATGGAAACTCAAGAGCAAATCCTAATATACATTACAGACTTGGGCCAATAATGACTCCTCATTGGAGGTTGATGGGCTGTAACAAATGTACCTTTCTGGTGTATTCTTAGCAGGGAGTTCTATACATGTAGGGCCAAGGGATTATAAGGAGTCCTCAGCTTGTCATTCCTTTTGCTACAAACTCTGAAAAATCATCTTTAGTAACTTCTGAAATCTATGCAAGCAGAAATAGCCAAGGATACTGTCAGAAAGTCTTCTGTGCAGTAAGAATATCCGCACGTGGCCTGAAGTGTGCAGTAACACAAGGACCTATGGCCAAGCCTTACTCCTCAGGACTCGCTATTTTGAAACACACTGGACCCTTCATTTCTCCATCTGTGACATCAGTGGCCACATGAAGTGACCATCAAAGATCATCCGTGGTTTTGTGGGGGGTCCTCTTGCATGATTTTCCTTGAGGAAAAGTTGTAAAACAGGTGACTTAAGTCGGGGGCTTGCATTTATGATTCATGGTTGTGTGATATTTCCCAGATATAGCAATGTGACCAGATTATTTCTCAATTCCCATTCAGCAATAGCTTGAATATCAATATCAAGATCCTAAAGCATTCAACTGACCTTCCTTAATGTTACATAGTGCCCAAAGCCAAGTCTCCACAGATTTTAAGCATACATGTTGCACCGGCTGGCTTCTTTGACCACCATGGGGTGAAACTAGAAATGAAGGAGCCCCAGGAACAAAGCAAACCTCCATAGAAATTACACTGCTCGCTCTTCACCAATGAGTCAATAGTTCACTTGAAATTAGAAAGTGTGTTAGGAAAACAGCAGTTTGGATGTGGGGAACAAGAAGCTGAGAAGTTTACATGTGTAAACCCACACAACTCAAAACAGCAAAGATCTAGAATTTACAACTTTTTTAATAGGAAAGAAAGAACAAATTAAGCTCATACTAAGAGAGAAATAAATGACAAAGATGGGAAAAATTAGAAAACTTGTAACTAAGGGTTGGGTGTGCTGTGTATCAAAAGACTTGCTAGCTTCATCAACAAACACTGCTAAGAATCTGACAGTCTTGTGCAAGAACGAATGGAAGGCTTTTCTTAAACCATACATGAAAATGAGCACAGGATGGATTGGTGGATCAATGGATCGATGGATCGAGATCCTAAGGATAGGACTCAGAACTTAGAACTCCTTGAGCAATAAAAGGGAGCATCTCATGACACCACTTGTGGCAATGACAGCTCCAATATGGCACCAAATGCAATGCCAACAAAATCCAAGTTAGTGAATGGAGCATCAGGGCACAGAATCCACTGTAAGAAACAGCTTTGTGGAATCAAAGAACATTTGTGAATCACATAACCAATAAGAGCTCGATATTCTAAATGGCCAAGAACTCCTAACACTTATAGGAAAAATATCAAATAACCCGACGAGGAAAAGAGCAAAGGGATTGAAGAGGCTTTTCTTCAAAGATGGTACTGGAGGGGCTGGCGATATAGGTGAGCGGTAGAGTGCCTGGCCTTAATACACAAGGCCTGGTAAGCTCAATCCCCAAAACGTAGGTATCCAGAGGTGGCCAGGAGCCAAGCAGTGGTGGTGCGCGCCTTTAATCCCAGCACTCAGGAAGCAGAGGCAGGCGGATCTCTGTGAGTTCAAGGCCAGCCTGGTTCCAGGACAGCTAGGGCTATTACACAGGAAAACTCTGTCTCAAAAAACTTAAACAAACAAAGCAGAGGTGGCCAGGAAACACACTGAGAATTACTCAACAGCATCAGCCTCTAGGGAGATGCAGATAGAAATTATAAAGCAGGATCAGAGAGATGACTCAGAAAGTGAAAGTGTTTGCCCTGGGATGTGAGGACCTGGGTTCAGAACCGCAGAAGGTGCAGTAGTGCCCATCTGCAATCCATACAGCAAGATGGGCAGAGGAGAGGAGAATCCCTGGAAACCCATAGGCCAGAGAGCTGGCAGTGTACAGTGGCGAGCTATGAGACCCTGTCTCAAAGAAGGTGAAAGATGAGAACCAAAGCCAGACATTATCATCTGACCTCCACATTCACACCATATCACATGAGTGTGGCCACTCATGAACATGCATGCACGCATGCACACACACAAACACACACACACACACACACACACACAATTTAGACTTTTTTTTTGTTTTTGAGACAGGGTTTCTCTGTGTATCTTTGGCTGACCTGGAACTCTCTCTGTAGACCAGTTTGGCCTTGAACTCACAGAGATCCACCTGCTTCTGCCTCCCGAGTACTAGGATTAAAAGTATACACTACCACAACCCGGCAACACACACAGGTTTTTAAAATATTTAAAACCCACAATATCACTTTATGCCCATACTTTATGGCTAACAGTAACAAGTATTAGAAATGATGTAAAGAAGACAGAATACCAGTACAGTGTTGGTAGAATTATAAAGCTGCCATGAAAAACAGTATAGCTATTATTCAAACACAAGCACATAATATGGAATCACTCTCTGTGTGTGTGTACCCAAAAGGGCAACATCTCTAAGAGATTTGCACACCCACACTCACAACAATAGCCAAGAAGGAGAAGCCATCCCAGCATCCATTCACAAAGGAAGATAAGCAAAACTATGATCATACAATGGAATATTATACATCCTTAGGCAGGAAAAACATCCGGCTACACATTACAAAATGTCTGAATTTGAAAGATATTTTGTTAAGCATAACAAGTCAATTATAAATAGAAAATCGTAAAGGGCTCATGACTCCACTTACACGAGATATTCAGAGTAGTTACATTTGCACACAGATAGGGTAGAGAGATACAGCTACAGGGAGTAGAAAGATTTGGCAATGGGAACCGCTATTCAGTGGGGTTTTCCAGTTCTACAAGAAGAGGACATTCTACAGATGTTCTTCACCATCATGTGAATGTGTTTACCACCTCCAAACCACACACTTAAAGACACCCAGCCAGCCAGGTGTGGTGCTGTGCATTTTTAACCCCAGCTTTTGGAAGGCAGAAGCAAGTGGATCTCTGTGAGTCTGAGGCTGGCCATGACTACCTCAGTGCTTCGGGTTGTCACTGAGCCTGGATGGGACCACTTGCTTGGCACCTCTAGCCCCAAACACACAATATTCTTTACAACTTATACAGTGAGACCTCTGAAGGAGGTAGTAGAGCCAAGGGCACACCCAGGAATGACCTCAGAAGTCACAGAGCCCAGCAGGTGCCAGGACATGTTGGATTCTACCCCCTGCCTACCACCTGCAATCCCACCAGCTGGATGCCCAGGTCACTAAGCCAACTCAGTCCATCAGCAGAAAACACTGTCCAATACCTCCAGTCAGTCAGAGATGGACTCTGTCCCTGCTTCTGCAGGTCTCAGGTGAAATTCTTTCCAAAGTCCTGTGTCCTCCCAATATATACATTTGTGTAAATGTGTGTGTATGCATGCACATATTGTCTTAATCTAGTAACTTAGTGTAACGAGTCCTGCCTGCTCTCCTAGTCACGGCATCAGCCGGCCAGACTGTTCAAAGACTTTTCCAATGAATCTTAGACTGCTGAGAAAATCTGTTCCAATTGTCACCAGGATCTCATAGTGTCTAGTTTTTTTTTTCCTCCCCTGGGAACGATGACACCTCTGAAATATCGCATCTTTCCAGCCGTAACACCTTGTGCCTTTTCATTCCTTCCAAGTGTGCCTATGTTCTCAGCAATGCACGCAACTGATTCCAGCAGTCCACGGAGGCCTCCTATATCCTGAGTGACCTCCGTGGACATCTGACGCTTTCACCAGGCCTCCGTCTTGATGTGAACAATTGCAAACATTCCCAAAACTAGAGTAGTTTGGTAAATCCTTATGGGCCCATCCGCTGTTCAACAATTCCCAGCCCCTCTCCACATCGACGTAATTATTCTTGATTTACTCAATACTCATTTTTGATGAGTATCGTTTACTAACAATGAAACACAGATTTTATAAGTGATTTGTAAGGTTCTATAAGAAGCCTTCTGAGCCTGAAGAAACTCTGCCCACCTCCAACTGTCCATCCTGCTTGTCCATCACCATCAACATCACTTGTCAGAAGCGTTCTGTTTCACCCCCTTTTAGGAAGAGAAGTCCCCTGCTGTCTTCCCAGGTTTACTAACAGCCTCAACCTCCTGCTGGATTGTGGAAAGAGCCCAACGGAATCCTTTTAGAACTTGGGGAAGGAAGACGTGAGGACGTTTTCAGGGAAATTTGTCCCCATGGCCACTAGAGTCCACTGGAGGTCTGCCGGGCCAGAGTCCTAACTGGAGATACTTCATACAGACATTTGAAACGAGCACAGAGCGAGCCTTACCCAGGCTGTCCGTGCCAAGCCAAGAGCGTTTGGACTTCCCAGTGTCAGTGCTGTTGGCATTTGGGGCCAGCTAATTCCAGCTTGAAGGGCTGCCCTGTGCATAGCAGGGTGCTATGACATAGCATCACTGATCTCTACCCTCCAGCTGTGTAAGCCAAAGCACATTGTCACATGTCCTAGGAGAAGCCAAAGCCCCTCTGGAGGAGAGCTTATAATGGAGAGTAAGGCCAAAGAAGGAAATTTGCAGAAACTGCCTCCTGGAAACCCTCGCACGGAACCAATGCGCCCATCCTCCTTAGAACAAGCTGAGCATCCAAGTGTCATTGGTATGGTATCAGGAGTCAGTGACAAAGGTTCACTTGATTTGCTCTTGCTTCAGCAGATGGGTATAGAACACACATTCTTAAAGGAAGGGACCCACCAGTATAAATAGATACAGGAAGGTTGTGGCAGCTACCTTATGGAATTGATTCATATGCAATTACGATAGCAGTAAATCAGGGATGGGTTCTATTCTTGGCACTGTCTTGATTTCTGGAAGCCTCCATTTAAAGACATGAGAATAATGAATGCTCCTTAAGAACTGAAAGCAATTTATTTAGGTCTAAAATAGCTCAGGGGCAGAAAGTACTGCACAGAAGCTTGCAGAGGTGTCTTTCTGAAACAGGATTATTTTTCCTGGATTTCACTTATATCCTGTATTTTTAAAATCCTTGGCATCTTTGCTTATAATTACAGAAAACAAACGATGAAGGTCTGATGCAACAGAGGGATATATACCTATATATTACATATATAGCATATAATACATATAATATCTATTAGCATCTACATGGCCCGCGATATCTTTATCTAGGTTGGTATCCTAGTGATATGCTGCTTTAAGAAGGCCAGCGGATGAACAGCATCTGTCGTCAGGGGATAGTTGAGATGTGTGGCAATGAGGTTGGTAACCTTTGATACCCCACATTTTCTAGGAAAAGGAAAGCTGTGAGTCTCATTTAGCTGGATCCCAGGTGGCCATGTGCTGAGCTCAGGGCTCAAACTTCACTATGGGCTGATCCAGACCATCTGGGTACCGACTTCAGCACACAGAAAGGCTGTCAAGTTAACATGAGAAAAAGAGATAATGAAGTTCTAACCCCTTGAGGGAGAAAGGAGGATGGGAATGGAAGTGTGAGGGAGTGAAGATGGAAAACCCTTCTGACATACGAGGTTGCATACTCGTAAAGGGGATTTCCACAGAAATAGCTTGTGGGTGTTAAGGCCTGTGACCTACCAGCGAATGCTTCTACCATACTATCTATCTATATATCTATCTATCTCATGTCCAGAGAGGCTCACACTGCTAGGGAGCACCCATTAGATGTGAACCCCTTCCAGGAACAGCTAACTCCAGTTCAATGGCATTGCAGACATCGGGGGATGGGGGAGTGGTTTCACAGCTTTGTAAAATAGAAAACAGTAGTTATCCAATATCTAAAACTTACATAAATTAAGCATATAGCATAGATTACAGCTTATTAAAACAGTATTTTCATCATGCATAGTAAAACACATCTGCAGTCCCAGAACTCGAGGGGTGGAAGCAGGAACATGACAAGGTCAGAGGCAGCCTGGGTTACATAGCAAGTTCAAGGACAATTTGAGCTACACAGAAAAACAGTGCCTCAAACCCCAAAGGCTGGGAATGTAGTTCACTGGTAGATCACTTGCCTAACACGCACGGGGTTTGATCTCCAGTACCACACAAAACAGGATTCATTGAGTAATTACCTAGACCCACACAAGAAGTCCTGGGCTGTGTTCCATTCGGTAATCACTTTGTTTCCATAGGGAGGTAGATAGTGTTGATGTTACTCAAAAAAAAGAAAAGTGAGGTCCACCATTTGAGCTCTGAAACACGGTACTGTGACCAGGATTGTAGTTCATGAGAGGTGGGGTAGGAATCTGGGACCATGGGCAGGGGAATGGCGCTATGTGGCACTAGCTGAAAGGTTGGCTATTCTTTGCCACAAGAATAAGCCTCTTCTCTCCCACCACCAGTTAAGGAAGCATCCATGGAAAATTAGGCTCATTAAGTTGCTCAAACCCTTACTGCCTTCCAACGGAGAGAAGACTTAAAAATGGAGAGATTTCACGGTGAATCCTGAAAAACAGTTGAGTCCTGCCATCAAACCCTTTAAAAAGACTTGTGCGGGAAAGAAATGTAGAATGTTAAAGAATTTGAAAAGGCCTGAGAATAGAGGGCTCCTCCGATGCTTGTCTAGACACTGAAACTCTAGCTTTAGACTTCAAAGGGTGCCGGAACAAAACTTGAATATGCTCAATAGATTTCGCTTAGACCTCAGCGGAAGTTCTGGGAATTACCAACTTCAATTCCGCTTTGAGAAAGAAAGTCTGATCCGCCAGCGAATGGACTGAACAGCTTTCTGGAAGCCAATTAAAAGTACTCAGGGGACAGAGAGTTGTGCCCTCTCTTGAGGGAGAAGCCCATGGAACGTTTGCTTCTATGATTCTCCTTGTTCAGAGAGGGCAGATAGCATCTCTGTTTGCCTACCATTCACCTGATAGCATGGGGACTAGGGCTTTGAGCTTCCCTCTCAAAGCCGTGACAGCATTGGCCTCTCTTCAGAGAAGATAAGAAGTATGAGGACGTGGCCTCGTGTATTAGTAAGCTCCCTGTCACTCTAACCATCTACCTGAGGTAAATGAATTTACAAAGAAAGGGTTACTTCAGATCCCAGTACTAGAGTTTTCAGTCCATAGCCACCGGTCACTTTTGCTTTGGGAGCTGTGAAGAGGCAACACACCCCACTATTGTGGGGAGCATGTGGTGGGCAGAACTGTTGTCTCAATAGCCAGGATATAAAGAGAGAGAGAAGGGCCTGAGGTTCCACAATCACTTCCTTTGAAGGGAATGTGCCAAAGACATAGGTCTCACCTCTGAGCTCCACATCTTGATGTTTCCACCACCTTCCAACAAGACCAAACTGGGGACCAGGCCTCTAATAGTCCACTTTGGGGAGTGGACACTTATGATCCAAGCTAAAGTGCTGTGTAAGTCACAAGTACATGGGCTGTCTGCTGTGCCTGTCTGTCATATCAAATCGCTAACGAGCTTTTGGATGAACCAACCTATCTTTCATTCCCAGCCTTGCATTTTCTTACTTTTATAAAAGGAAGGGCCATATGGAGATCTGTATTTGTTCACCTTTGCTTTTGTAATGAATTATTGCACCTCTGGTAGTCAAAAATCCCCCACAAACTTGCTATTTTTCACTTCTGGAGGTATAGCTCAGTGGTAGGTAGAATGCTTGCCCAATGTGCAAAAGTCCCTGAGTTCAATCCCCAGCATTCAAAATAACATTGCATCTTCCTTTTGTACCCATGATCTTCCTTCTCGCAGTTCTTACTATATTATTTATGAGCCTGAACTCTAAATATTGAGGATTTTTATCAGTTTGGTACAATTTAATTTACTTTTCAGCACCATATATATTTATAATAGCATATAAATATTTAACATGATCATAATAATGGCTCCATTGGCTCATAATAAATTCTTTGCTTTGTGTAGGGACGATTGCCAAGCTGATAATCCAGAAACATGGAAACCCCCGTCAAACTTGGTAACTGGTTGGTCCCAAAAGAGTATCATCCTTCTAATTACTGGAAAAGTTTGACCACTTAAGTTTAGCCGTCTTAGAAGTTAATCTTCAGAGATAAACATCCTGAAATGTACCTCTTTGAAAAAAGATAAGTAAAAGAAATATTCTCTGCCAAACAATTTGTTCGTTGGGCTTAATCTTAAAAGATCTTAAAAGTCAAATAACTCTGAGGAGTTCTCAAGATCTGTGTGTGTGTGTGTGTGTGTGTGTGTGTGTGTGTGTGTGTGTGTGTGTGTTAATCAGAGTCAGAAGGGCTTGCCGGAATCTGAGAGCTGCAGACAGGATGGAGAGCAGGTGTGAGTGGCCAGCAGCTGAAGCAGATGTGCAGCATAGACTCAGGATGGAACACTGAGTGACACATGGCAGTTTAGACATGAGTCAAAGGGCAAAGGTCCTCCCAGGATCAGCTCTGGGCCAGCACCACCACCAGTACCTGGGAGCTAGTAAAAGTGGAAGTCCAGTAACCCAGCCCTGCCCAGTGACCTCGAGGACCAGTTCTAGGTGACCCTCCCTGACTGTGAGAACCCCTCTCTGTCACAGTGTCAGAGACAGTGAGGCCTACGGCGGCAGTTCCTTCAGAAGCCTCCACTCATCTGAAGCAGGGATTGTTAGTCATGATAAAGAATTTCAAAACGGGTCAGTATGGGCAGCTATAGAGTTTATGAAGAGGTTTTGACTTACTTAGATGAGAAAGAGATAGAGAAGAGCCCTTAGGAAAAATATTGTATTCACCCAAGTGTGGGGTGGGCTTCTCAAGAGAGCATCGTGCCTATGTGTCTTAGTGGCAGTCATATATATGTATTGTTTAGGTGGCTTCTGAAGTCAGTCACTTTGTTCCAATGATTGAAGGAGCTTCTGGGGTGGGGGCGGGTATTCTTTGTTTTCTTTGCAAATGAGATCAGAGGGTAATTCTAAAGCATATTAAGCCCAGGCAGATACAGAAAAGCCCTCTGCCCTCCTCTGCCCTCTGCCCCATGCCCTATGCTGAGGCATCCTTACCACACCAGAGCACAAGGGAGTTAAGATGTGCATTCCTATTATAAACAAAGTTTGTAGTACTCAAAAAATGAAAAGGAAAGCAACAGCAGCAGCAAGTAAAAGCAATCACAGGCCTATGTCTGGCCAAGTGGTCCAAACCCAAGGTCACATACACTTAGCCTTAGGCATGGCTTGTAGCTATTTTAACATTCTTATTTAAGTCACTTGTATGAGAAAAAATTATTATCTCTATGTAGGCAATTTTCACAGCAATTTTTGTTAATTGTGCTGGAATTCCTGGCTCTCAGCTGGTGAAAGACTTCAGCCAGGCTCGGGGATACAAGATGCCCTTCCCTTGTCTTGCTCCCATAATCTCCTTTTCCTCCCAACTCAACATAGGATATGTCCAGTTATTAGAATAATACGGTCAGAACTGGTGGCCATGGGGGGAAATGCACTGAAGGAGAAGAAACCGAAGGAAGAAAGGTCTGAAATGAGTAGTGAAAGTGTAAGTTGATTGGAGTTCTGAAGGCTGGGGGACCATTGCTTATCTATCGCTGCTGCTCCTCTCTACAAAGAAAACTCTGTCAGTCAAGTGATAATACATTGCAGGTTCTTACTTGGGGGTTTTAATTTTACACTGTTGAAAAGAATCTTCTAGACTTCTACAGATCTTTATCACTTTGCCACACCAATAAAAGAGAACATACAAGCAAAATAATTTGCTTATTTGATTGAGATATCCTAACACTTATCTCCATTCAAGATATCAGATAATTCTTGTAATGCACTTGCCATTCAAAGGCTGTCTAGAGACCATTTCCTGTCATTTTTCTATAGGATCTTCTCCTAAGAGACTAAAGTATAGTCTACGAGGTTGGATGCCCAGGCACAGACCCCATGTGTCTGAAGACTGCCACCTGGACGATAGAAACTCCAGGATACTTCTGAGCCTGAGCATGTGCCAACCTGGATGGTGGTGTGCCTCTTAAAACTGATGGCGTTGAAAAGAAAGAAACGGGCCTCCACTTAGGGAGGAAGCAGGAACAGTACGAAGGAAGGGAGGAAGGAAGGAAGGAAGGAAGGAAGGAAGGAAGGAAGGAAGGAAGGAAGGAAGGAAGGAAGAAAGAAAGAAAGAAAGAAAGAAAGAAAGAAAGAAAGAAAGAAAGACAGGAGCCATCAACGCCGCCATGATGAATTCTGAAGTAAGAGTGACGGGGAGATGGTGGACAGCACATGGCTCTGAAGTTTTCAATCAGACTGGCTGAAGAGGCAGCCATGTCCTTAATCAAGATACCTGAGGAAAAGAGTGGATGTGAAGAGGAGACAAGTAACAGGAAAGTGGGTTTACTTTCAAACTTTTTGAGTGGGAGGTCTCCAAGAGATAACCAAATAAAGGTGACAAGTAACAAACACAAATGCATCCTCAGGAGATACAGGCTCACATGGGGTGTGTTCTAAATCAAGGCAGTAAAAGGGTCATGGAAAAGGGCAGAGGGGAGTGAATATCATTTTCCTTGAAGGACATTCAGAAGAGCTAGAGAGTATTTCTGGGAGAGTCAAAACAAAACTGAGGAGAGAGAAGGAAGGAGCATTTAGAGGGGGAAATGTGAGATTGTGTTTCCACACCTTACAAGAGCCTCGATGACAAAACTTGCCTTGTGTGAATTCTGCATCCCCAGAACAATGTTTAGCCCCATAATGGTTACTGAGCTAACATGGAAATAGTGACCTAAAAACCAACACAGTGAGCATTTTATGAAAAAAGTGGTCAATGATATCAAGTTCCACCATGGACAAATAGAATAAAATGATTGCTAAGCCCATGGTTCTAGTAACTCTCATTTAATTTACCCTAACACCAGCAAGTTATAGGTGGAGAAAAGAAGTCCCTAAAGATAAACAGATGCCTCTGTCCACCAGCTGATGGATGGATTAAGCCAGAGGTAGAAATGTGGTCCCTGACTCCTGGCCTGGGTTTGTTCCCTTGGCTAAGCTTCTTTTGGAAGCGCTAAACTGCCCGATTCCGGAAGCATTGGGTAGGGTTTTGTGCCACCAGCAGTCACATCACCTCCACAGATCAAGAAAGCAGTGAAGAAGGGAACAGGGGTTCAGCAGGTATTCCAAGTTTCACACTGATATTGGCCATCACAGATGCCCATTCCCAGTAGAAGACAGGAAGTAGGTGACTTGAGTCTCTAGGCCATCTCTCTCTCTCTCTCTCTCTCTCTCTCTCTCTCTCTCTCTCTCTCTCCTTCCAGTTTCAGATGGAAAAAAGATTCTAAGAGCAGGTGGGGGGCAGGGGGAAGCAAACATTTGTCTGTAAGGCACGGCTGTTCGGTAGATGTTCCCACCAGATCCTATGTAAAGATAAGCAATTGCTGAGTTCGATGAGCTCAAAGCAAAAGTACCCACATTGTTCTTTTTGGTGATAAGTTGTACTGTTGTCCCTTGAGCTTGTGACAGCCTGGCAAAGGAGTGAGATATCATTATCAGTAACAGTGGCTCTAATACCAGAGCTCAGAACAAAGTAGAGCGCTCTTCCTTTGGAGACCCCGAGGCATTCTAAGGGGAGCTCTGTCTCTAAGGTTCAAGATCGTTTCAAGAGAAACAGTGAACATGATGTTTCCCATATTTCAAAATCCAAAACTTTCAAAGAGTAGGCTTCGCCCCTCATTTCCCTTTTTGTGATACGTACAGCCCTGAGGGTCAGCAGGATGAGGCATGTGTGACCATAGCCCTGCGGCTTCCGTGTTTTCATTAGCAGAAACATGCATGGCTGTGAAGCAGTTTCCAGAAGCCCCCATGTAATGGTGATGAGTAACGGGGCTTTCCCAACAGATATCCCAGCAAAGGTGCCAGAGGTGCATTCATTTCAGATCACAGCCCTAATGAGGCGGTTCCTCCAGGGACACTTCCCTAAAGAAGAACTCATATTCCTTCCTTAGACTCCAGGACGCCCACATGTGCCACCTCCTCTATAGGTTGGGTTTAGAAATGGATCTCTAGCCTAAACGTCTGAACTGAATGAGTCAAACCAATGGCAAGCCTTCTACTAATTGGTAAGAGTGAATCTTTTCTTCTACTATATAAGTTGCGATGTTCATCTACTTTTATATTCCATGGCAAGAATTAAAAGACTAATAAAAGAGAGAGAGAAAGACAGTCAGAGAAGAGCTGACAGAGGAGGAAAGCAGAAAGAGTCTAGCTAGAATTTTCAGTATAGAAGATGCTCCAAATAGTCCAAAAAGCAGATGCAAAGCCATGTGAACATTATTGCCTGGTGACTGAAAAATCATCAAAGGTTTCCCTATGAAGCAGCAAGAAGGCCCTGAATGACACATCACGTGTTCACTGTCACCCTCTCTCCAGACAGAGCTGACAAAATATGCTGGGGAAGAAATACAGACTGTACGACCTCAGAGCCCAGCCTCACAAAGACGGGCAAGATTTCACCCTAGAGCTAAAGGTTTATATTAGCATTGATATCATTCTCATAATAATTGATTATTATTAATAATAATAATATAATTGCCCATTAATAATTGCTATTCTGCTTTATTTGGAAGCAAAGATAAGACAACAGCCTCAGGAAGAAATGGAGAGCAGGACCATGGGCTGAGTGATTATCCGCAAAGTTCCACTCTGATCCCATTTCCCTCCGAAGTAAACAACATCGAGCTACCTCCCTCCATCTCGAAAGTTAGTCTAGGTACAACAGGCATGGCTGGTGTCGTACTCGCTTTTTCTGCTATGATAAAATACCCTACAGAAGCAACTTAAGAAGTAAGGCCTTATTTCCGGCTCACTGTTCAAGGGCATCATTTACTCTGGCCTGGAAACCGCGGTCCCAAGAGCTGGAGGTGGCTGGCTGAGTTACATCTACAGTCGGGAAGCAGAAAGAGATGAACGCTGCTGCTCAGCTCACTCTCACCTTTTTATTTAGTCCAAGACCCCAGCCCGTGGACCAGTGCCACTCTCACTGGGCAAATCTCCCCACCTCAGATAATGTAATTTAGATAGGCATGCCCACAGGCTTGTTTCCCAGGTGATTTTGGATCCTGTCAAGTCAACAGAGTTAGCCATCACCAAGAAGTTTAACAGAGATAAAGAAGAAGCATGGTGAGGCATGTTGTATATCAGAATAATTAGTATTTCACCTGATGTCACTGTGCTAGATCAACTTGCCTGGCCCAGCCATTTCCCCAGTCAGTGTGAATCTATGATTGCTGAATTTAAGCATAATCATTCTAATGGATATTATTTTGTTTATTACATATACCAATGGTATACATTGCTATATGTTATAAAAAGAAAATTCTATGTATAAAAAATGCAACCAGATAGCAAAATATCATGCCAAGTAAAATACCAAGTAAACCATGAATGGTAAGGAAACTCAGGCACTCAGGTAGCTACAACTCTGGAAATAGCAACCATAGGAATTGAAGAACCAGAGCTGCTCAGAGGATCTCAGAACACCATATCCAGATAGAGGAACCCATCTCTTCTAGGATCCCACACTGTATTTTCTAAACATCATGTTGCAGAGTGGGGGTTTGTCAGAACATTGAAATGATAGAGACATAAACATGTTGAAGACAAAATGTCCCCCACAGGCTCACGTTTGGAACACTTGTTTCCTAAGGGTATAGAGCACTTAGGATGGTGCTTCTCAACATGTGGGTCATGACCCCTTTGAAGGTTGCAAGTCAAATATTTACATTATGATTCATAATCACAGCAAAATGACAGTTATGAAGTAGCAACAAAATAATTTTATGGCTTGGGGTCACCACAACATGAGGAACTGTCTTAAGGGTGGCAGCACTGGGAAGGTTGAGAACCACTGATTTAGGAGATTGAATCTGGCTGATGGAAATCAGTCACTGGGGCAGGCCATGGAAGGATATACACGTTTCTGGTTCTAACTGGCTTTCTCTGCTTCTTGTCCACACCATATCAACAACATTCCCCTCCTGCTCTTCCCAGCATGCTTTGTCCTCCATGATGTACTGAGACTCTATGAAACCATGACTCAAAATAAATCTTTCTTTCCTTACGTTTATTCTGCCAGACATTGCATCGTAGTGACAAGAAAACTAATTAACATCATGAGTTAAGTTAAATAAGTTGGTTAGTGGGGCGGTCTCAGAGATTTCCCTATTGGGTCCAATAGAACCTTCAGAAAGTATACAAGTTGTTTACTGTTTTAAATCCAGTAGATATTTTTGTCTACTCGGGATGAAAGACAACATCTTCTAAAAAAAAACTGTTATTAAAAGAGCTTGGAATCTGGATTCAGCACAGCACAATGACGTAAAGGAGAAAGGCTGGCAGGGCCCTTAAGGACCATAGAGATGTTTTGGGTGCCCATATAGAATAGAGTGGATGTTATTAGTGTTCCCTGAGATTTAGGCGCTGAGGCAGAGAGGAATGGTGGAAGGAGCTTCAGGTTTACTAGAGGTGGTTGCTGTTGTCTGTGGTCAAGAAGAAAGGCTACCCACCCTGGATCATTGGACTATCGGCAGCAGAGTTAACAGAAAGCACAAAGAAGAATCTTCAGCGGGCACAGTCAAGGTTTATTAATCTTCTTTGCATCTTGGGACAGAATGGAATCTCATACACATGCTGTGAAGATGATTCTGACCCCTGCTGAAGAGGCTCATGTGAAGAACAAATACATTTTAGGAAATCCACAGAGAGCAGTGGTTTTACAAGTCTTCACTGGCTAAGAAGCAAAGGGCTTTCTGTCAGGGACGGTGTGTGTTGCGCTCCTCATCTGTTCTGTGATTCAGCCAGAAGCTCTCCGATGGCCTGAGGGAAACATCCATTTCCTAAAGTTAGAAGTAGGAATGGTTTCATAAAACCCTACAGCTATACCCTGCTGTTGAGCGATGCTTACCTCCTGTAATCATAATGTGCTACTGGAAAATGGCTCCACCATCCCTGAGATGCTACCGTCACTATTACACAGACTCCTGTTGCCCTGCACCTGATGTCACTGTGCTAGATCAACTTGCCTGGCCCAGCCATTTCCCCAGTCAGTGTGAATCTATGATTGCTGAATTTAAGCATAATCATTCTAATGAATATTATTTTGTTTACAAAAAGAAAATTCTACCTATAAAAAAATGCAACCAGATAGCAAAATATCATGCCAAGTAAAATACCAAGTAAACCATAAATGGTAAGGAAAAGAACTTTCTTCAGTAATAGAACACATACACACACACACACACACAGAGAGAGAGAGAGAGAGAGAGAGAGAGAGAGAGAGAGAGAGAGAGAATAAATGTATATATGTAATATATACTTTTCAGTATGGAAGTCTCAACCTACCTGGGACTGTTAAGCACTTGAAATGTAGCTAATGAAACAAAGCAACTGAACTCAATTAATTAGTTCATTTCAAAATAAACAGCTACTTAGAATTAACCTGCGTATTAGCTGGCAACAATTATCCCATATACACTCATAAATTTTATCACCAAGACATAGATAACAGGCATAGCATTTCCCCAGTATGTTGGGTCTTGAATTGTGTTTTCAATGTCTGAAATTCTCTGAAAAACCACATAGGTAGGACTAGGCTGTGAGTCATCTTCCCCAGGAAGTCCCAGAATTCCACTCCGACTTTGACATGCTAACTAGACACCAAGGGCACCACTCACCAGTCAGTGATAAAGGCCACGCTATCCTTTGTTCTCTTCATCGGCAAATGGCATGTCACAGTTTCATCACCACTAAATTTCCCAAGTTCAAGCCAGTTCCCTTTGAGTCCCAGTGTAGGTGTGCTCACAGGAGCCAGCCAATGTCAAACACCCAGCTGTTTCTTTTAATCAACACGCATCTGTTGCTACTAGATTTTATGGTTAACCAGACACCCTTGCACATACGTGAACATGCCATTACCTCAATGACTCCATGAGGTAGCTAGAATTTTATTTTATAAGTGAGAAAAATACAGTTTACCTGAAGAGGCTTAGGTGCTCAGAGTTAGACACTTAGTTAATGGAAGTTAACATTAGTCTTTAAATTATTTCTCATGGGGGCTGGAGAGATGGCTCAGTGGTTAAGAGCACTGCTTGCTCTTCCAAAGGTCCTGAGTTCAATTCCCAGCAACCACATGGTGGCTCACAACCATCTGTAATGAGGTCTGGTGCCCTCTTCTGGCCTGCAGGCATACACGCAGAATACTAAGAATACTGTATACATAATAAACAAATATACCTTTAAAAAAATTATTCCTCATGAACCATTCTAACAAACCAACTTAGAATTGGTGTTTTCTTAAGATACTTAGGACCCATAAAATATTAAATCAGTATATTCTCAAAAATCAAAAAAACTATACATAACTAAGGAAAGAAGCTTATTTTTAAAAGATTTGTCCATGCTTGTCTTTGGACATGTGACACTTGGAAGAAGTATTTCGTGATAATGGGATAAAGGGAGAACAAATTATTCACAGACACCTTCAATTCCTATTATGCAAGAAAAATCTCCCCTGGACCTGGCATAATTATGTGCCTCTCACGTGAAAAATCCACACTGGTGTGTAAATAACCAGCTACGGATTTCATTCGCCCAATTATTTCTCCTCTCCTGGGTGTGCAATCAATTTGGCGCTTTGCACTGTCATTTACTTAGACACAGCGGTGCACACAACTGCTCATCTGTGCATCTAATTCAGGCTGGGAGCCTCCAGCGACAGTCAGTGAGCCAAAGTCCTTGAATCAATCCGTCGACGCGTAAGAGATGGGTGTCTCTGACTTTAGCTCAGACAACAGCAGAAATCAAGAGGGTTTTTTTCCCCCTAGTGGCTTATTGGTTCTTGAACCATCATTTGGCCTTGTAGGAAACCCACTAAGACTTGTTAGCTATGACCCAGAGTTCCAATTCCAGGCATTGCCAAACGACGATGATGAATAGGGTTTTGCTGAGGGGCCCCTGTACAATTCAACAGCGATGGGCAGCTGTTAGCAGAGTTGATTTCTCGTGAGTGCTTTAGGTTAAAATATAACCCGCTTGCAGTCAAGTACATAGCGGTCATTTAATCTGTAATAAATTTGAGTAGTTAATATAAACAACATTGGACAAATCTGAAGAAAGCATACCATCATATCATGACAATACTGCAGACAAATGTGACCGTCATGGTCATCTCAATGGCCCTGTCAAAATGGAAGGATAAGAAAAACAAAGGAAGCTGGGTGTGATGGAACAGAACTGTAACCCTAGCATTCTGGAGGTAGAGGCAGGAGAACATAAGTTGAAGACCAGCCTAGGCTACATAAGAAAATCTACCTTTAAAAGTAAATGGAGGAGAGAGAGATACAGAGAGACAGAAAGACAGAGAGAGGGGAGGTTTTATTTAAAGCACAGAAGTAGTGATAGCCTGGGACCAAGATACATATCTGTTCAAAGGCAAAGGATGGGTCATCAATAAAGACTTCAACAAAATGACCAGGGACATTGAGAGCCTAGGAAGCCTCAGAACAGAGAGGCTTAGATACTGAGCACGCTCAGAACACAGTTGGGGAGACATGGTTGCTGAGCACTGCCGTGAAGGCTGGTTTTGGAGAGAGATTAGAAGCATGGGGTAAAGAGAGGCTGGAAACAGCTGTGCACTTAGGACCATTTATCCAACCGCCAAGGCTCCAAGACAAGAATGGTGGAGCTGAGTATCATCATTTCCAAATCTTGCTCTGGGGACTTTTTAGTATCAAAGAGTCGTAATCCCACACCAAGGGTTTGGGAGTAAACACTTGAAATAATATCATGTCAGGGATTGGCAGGGTAGACACCTAGAGAGCAGCATTGGATAAGGAGGCCAAAGTCTGAAGTTTGGATCTAGACCTCATTAACCTAGAGATGCACTTAGCATACTGAGTCTTGATTTTCTTGTCTGGTAACAGTTATCTGTTTATCCCCTGGAAGGATCCTCTCAGTTTGGATTCTTTTATCATCATGCCGTTTATGGCTTAGGACACCAAGACACTGAGCAATCGGTTAAACAGTTCACACCATGTTGGTGAAGAACTGGCATTAGAGCAGAAGACCCTGGCTCTGGGTACTAGGTTCTCCAATCCCCTGACGCTCCAGCTCTCAGAGAGGGATGTGGTGCTGACCAAAGAGGGAACCTTCCTTCCAGACAAGATACTTTATTCTCGATTCTTATTCACACTGGATGATAAGAAATGTTCCACTCACATAAGTTACTCTGTAAACTGGCAAAGTTTACTCAAATTAATATTTGAAGCAAACTTCTGTTCCCCCAGATTAATAATTTATAGGAACCAAGCTGTGACTCCACCTGGAAGACGGCTCAGGCATGATAATGCTTTAGCAAACTTCAAGGCTAAGAAGGATACCGAAAGAGGTAGAAACGGTTATTAAATCAGGCACACAGAGTTGTCAACGTGGATCCAGACTCCAAAGGCATAGAAAATCGGGAACTACAATCTCCAATCCAGGTCAGACTCAAGTGCGGGCTAATGGAATTCAGTGATTCAAGCCCATGAGCCCACACCCCTCTTACACAGCCCGTCGGGCTCCTCAGCAGATTCCTGAGAAGGACATTTGCATTTTCTTTGAAATCAGGTCTTACTAGTGCGTTTCCGAAGACGCCGTAACATATTTCAAAATAAAGCCTGAATCATCGCTGTGGCAGCCAGGCGTGTTTATTTCAGCAGGATGTGTACGGTGACTGTTTCCCATTTGTCATCATGCTCTGGGCTCCGGACGCATGCACGATGGGACGATGCACGCGTCCGGAGCCCAGACGATGCACCCTGGGAGACAGGACCTGGCACTAGAAAGTCATCCTGAATTTTTGGTTTAAGAAAACATTCGCGCACAGATATGGGCAGAAATGTGTATACCACAGAAGGCCGGTCTGGGGAGGGCAGTTTTTAAACACTCCTTCTTAAGGTTCTGAGAATAAACTAAAGTGGCAAAAAGAAAGATAGCAGCTGAGCTTCGAACTTGGTGCCTACAAAGGTGCAGATGGATTTTTATAAGACAGCATGAGGCTAAATAAAGCACTGGAGAGAGGGTGAGCGTTCTGTGTCACCAGAGGAAGACCTAATGCCAAGGAGAAGGACCCTTGACACATCTGCTTCCTTTATAAAGGTCTAATGTCTCATAATTAAGCCTCCCAATTTTTGCCTTCTTTTCTGTAATTCTTAAAGAATCTCTCCTTTCATCCTCCTGTGAGCCTGACTGTGTGCTCACAGCAGCAGGTCGACTATACCTGGAGAACTAGGGGAAAGACATACTAATTCTCCTTCTCCCGACTGAGTACATAATTCTTTGGTACGGAATTCAGAGGCAAGTTTGAGCACGGCCAGATGAAAAGGCAGAGGCATGTTAACCTAAAACTGTGGGGCAGCACTCCAGGATGGGGACAAGGGAGAACCCATTTGAAAAGGCTACAGTAAGAAACAAGGAAAAAACATCGAGTTCTCTGTAACCCTGGCTCCCAAATTTCCAGTTTCAGCCTCAATAGCCTGCCTATACTTTGTTTTATGTTAAACGCAATAAGCAATTATATTCTTGCCCCAAATCGTCTTTCCACTTGAGCTTGCTTTGTGGAGTTTGTATTTCTAGTAACAAAGTAAATAATGAAGTATAAACAACATTGACATTGCAGAGAACTTACACCTGGCACCAAAACCAATTTCCCCCTCCTTCTATTTGCCCAAGGATCTTCTGGTTGCAGGGAACCAAAAGAATGCCTACCTTTCCCTTCAGTAGCAGACACTGTGCCTTGTGGAGACTTTATGTCCCTCTAGCCAAAGTCTAGAGCTGGTTGTGCTAGGGATTAAACACAGGGTCTCAGACTTGCTAGGCAAGCACTCTACCACTGAGCTACACGCCCAGCTCTCCGTGAGAAATATTTAAAGACAGGTTCACGTTCTGTCGTTCAAGGTAATGACTCTTCTGCCATAAGACATATCCGGAACAAGTTCAGTTGATCATGAACAAAAGTGAGAAAAATAAATCAAACTCCAGAGGGGTTCACATGGGATCACCTCCACCTACCAACCTTCAGATCCTGGGACCACCCTCCTTGTAAGCTGCAAAAGCTGACTCTTGTACCCCTCCCTGCATCCCGGACCCACTGTCCACCAGCAGAGTTATCACAGCATCACTGAAGAAGGCTCCCAATTGGTTCTCTTTTTTTTTTCACTTATGGATCTTCTTTTTTAATTATATTTTTGGTTAATATGCAAGAAATGTGTTTCATTCATGAAATTTTTTGCATATTTATCCTTTACACTTTGTTTTCTTTACACCCCTCATTGCCCTCCACGTCCCCCCTCTCCACCTCTTCCTGATCCATCTCCCAAAAAATTCTCCTTCTGCTTTTTATGATATACACTTCCCATCACCTACTCTTCCCGGCTACCCTCCTCTTGGACTTCTTCCTTCCACCTCAGAGTTCCTCCCTACCTTCACACATATGTACATACACATTCAAATCTATATTCCAAACATGACAAAAGCAGGACTTTTGCCTTTCCAAGTCCAGATTATTTCACTTAACATAATAATATCCAGTTCTATTCATTTTTCCGAGCATGTCATAACCTTATTTTCCTAAGTTTCTAAATGGACTAAGGTTCCATTGTGCATGTGTAGCACATTTTCTTTATCCATTCATCTGTTGATGGATGGTAGGTTGGGTCTGCATCTTGGCTGCTGTGAAATCTGCAGCAGTAAAGATGGGCATGCAGTCGGCTCCTCCTAAGTGACGACCTCAGAATGGAGTCAATCCGCAGAATTGCCTTGGACTCCTATGCTCTTCTCTACTCACCTGGCAAATGCTACCTCAGGTCGCCCTTCCTGTCGTTGGGATCAGCCGTACGTGTAGTCAACCCTGGGAGCGTTTTGGCTTTCCCGATTGGTGGTGATCTGAACACAGATTCTTGTGGAAGGCTGAGAAATGTGTCACCTCTCTGCAGAAACACTCTTACCCCGGGGGACGAGTGGTGACCATAAGGATAAGGGTTTGAGAAACTTCTCCAATACAGCATTTCAAGTTTGCTTCTACTTGGTAAGAATTCAGAATCACGGAGTCAACCTTTGTAAAAATCTCCAGAAGGAATTATCCATCTATCCAGAGTCCAAATTATATCAGCAAACATCCCCCTCGCCCTTCTGCATCTCCATCCCGCAAGGTGTGCTATCCGAGAACACGCAGCCTCTGGATGTACAAGTGTTTCACTGTGGAAGTACCTTAAAGATCAAAAGTCGAGTCCAAGACATGACCCTGGGGAACAGTGGGAGTGTCTTGAAGTTTGAATGAGTGGTATATTGTTTAAATCCAATGCAATGGTAAGATCCTATATAGCCTACACACACACACACACACACACACACACACACACACACACACATGTGAGCGCTCATGCATGCATATATACACATACACAAACACATATTAAAGCACAGATGAAATTTAACCTACGAACCAGGGATGGCTAGTCAAGGGGTTGTCTTGAAAAGTTTCCACAAAATTCTACAGAGATTCCTTCTTCAAAGTCACCCTAGACAGTCTTCCTGGCCTTGTGCGCACACAGGGCTGAACCACAAACATGCATGCAACACATTCTAAAGGAATCCACATCTAATCCTTTTCCCATTCACCCCAAAGTGAGAATCTGGTAAGTGTTTATCTAAAGAAGTATACAAAAGGTATTCCCCTTCAAGAATTTACTTTAGACTCAAGGACATAATGTCTCTCTACCAAACAGTTCAGAATAGCATTACACTTAAGAACACATTAAAAGAAGTTGTAAAGGCAGCGCCAAGAGCTGGCTAGATATTGCCTCCTGAAAAAGCAGGAAATCTAATCTAGATTCAGAAGCTTCAGTGGTAGCCACGTCATTGAAGACCCTGGGGGAGTCTGGCTTCCGGGGCTACCATCAGCTCGAAGGTTTGCAGGGAATCAAGAGTTTCACAGTCTGCACAGTTTTATCTTGAGAATTCCCAGCAACGGTATTGCACCTTGCAAATTTTCCAAGGAGTTGATTCCTTGCATTCAGGGCCACGCACAGACTCCTTTGGACTTTTCTGCATGAGGAAAGCATTGTTGGGAAAAGGAGCCTGAGAAGCGACCACTGGAAAGTGCACTTTGGCTGAGATAATTGCTCCATTTCTTTAAAATTGTGGACTTTCAAGGTGACCGCACGGAAAAATTGTGACAGACATTTGACACTGAGAAACTTTGCCGTGTATGAGTGAATTTTTTTCGTATACCCACCCCCAAACACTGGTTTACTGACTAACAAAGGAGAATGAGCTAAATCTATGAGAGTATGTCTGTCAGTCAAGTCCTCCCTTTCGTGGCAATGTTCTTATTCTAAGGCACCAGGATAATCACTGTGTAGTCATGTGGATTCTCATGTGCATAAGCAGGTCTGTCTACAGTGACAGCACGGCAGGCCATTTGCATGGTCATGGGGGTGCTCTGGGAACACATGCATGCAGACTCCTCCATTCACGACGAACTGAAGGACATCCCAGCCCCAGTCAGTAGCTACACAGCAGCCTTCTCATCCCCAGGATCAGACTCCTCCATGGCCCTCTCTGTCTCCAGTAAGCTCTGTCCAGAAGAAAACTTGCGACAGTGGAGGATATACATCCTTCGAGAAGAGTCACAGGCCAGAGAAAGTAAAAGATGGCTTTCGAAGCACTCTGCCTGGCCCTGACTGCCAGAACCCTGTGTTATAATTTAGCATGGCAAGGATATACTGGGACAACTAGGTAGAGAGCTTTGGAAGGCTGCCACTCCCTGGCACTCACACGGCTATGGATCCAGGGCGCTGGCAAAAACTCACGGGGAGCATGCAGAGTTGTTCTCCGTAGGCACTTCTTATAGTTCCAGGATTTCTCAGGATCTGACTTCCTAATCAGATCTCCATGCTATAAGGAAGGAGCCTGCTTCCTGACTTTCTCGTCCCCCCTGCTTTCTTTTTAAAATGTTGTTTTGCAAAGGAATAACAATTTCTTGGTGGGGTGAGGGGTCAGATTGGTTTCGGTTCTGCCATTTCTTGCTTGGGACACCAGGGATACTATTTTTGGCATGGCTCTGTCACCTAAAAATATAATAATATCCACAACGTTGGGTCCTTGATAAGATTCAGTAAGACAACGGAGGTGAAAGTACCATGTCTTCCAAGTAGCTTGCCCTAAATGAGTAATGAATCCACATAATGCCTTAAGAGATCAATCAGATGCATTTTCAGGGTGCTCGCTGTGCATTAGACTGTGAGAGTCTGTGTTGTTAGTCAACTTTCCATCACTAACACAAACTCCTGAGACAGCAACTTGTAAACAGAAATGGTTTGTTTTGGGGGTTGTACTCAGGAACAGTTTTCTTCCTTCGTTGGTTAGTTTGTTTGTTTTGAGCCTATGGTAAAGCATCTCATAATAAGTTGGATCCCTGGCAAGGCAAAACTGCTCATCTCGTGGCCGAGGAACAAAAAATAAAATGGATGCATCCACAATCCCCTTTGAGAGCATCCCGTAATGATCTAAAAACCTCACACTAGTCTCTACCTCTTTTTTTTTTTTCCTGGAATTTATTTGTTGCCTCCAGGCCCATGTTGGGAAGAGCTCTCTGTCTGTTCCAGGCTGATTTTCCAAACATTAACATATGTCAAGATCTCATGAAAAGCCAAAGATGTAAAATTGTTCTTCATTCTTTAGGAAAAGGAGAACAAGGGGAAACCATTCACAGTGCTAGGGAAATGTCGGGATGTAAAGACTGGACAGCAAGCAGAGGGAGCTGTGACTTCTGGGTATGATGAACCATAAGCCCCAGTTGGAAAAGAAGCTTCCAAGGGAGGAGTCTGGGTTTTCCCCCAAGAGAGTGGTAGCAAACACTTTTCACGGTCCACCAGTTACGTGATGCCTTCTTTATACCCACTCTGTTTAGTTTTTTAATTAATTTTTTTTAGCTCTACATTTTTCTCTGCTCCCCTCCCTGACTCTCCCCTCCCCTTCTACCCTCTCCCAAGATCCTCATGCTCCCAATTTACTCAGGAGATCTTGTCTTTTTCTACTTCCCATGTAGATTAGATCTATGTATGTCTCTCTTAGGGTCCTCATTGTTGTCTAGGTTCTCTGGGATTGTGGTTTGTGGGCTGGTTTTCTTTGCTTTATGTTTAAAAAACACTTATGAGTAAAATGCCCCTCGACCAAAGAATGGATAAGGAAAATGTGGTATATTTACACAATGGAGTACTACACAGGAAAAAAAAACGAACACATCTTGAATTTTGCAGACAAATGGATGGAGCTGGAAAACATCATTTTGAGTGAGGTAACCCAGACCTAGGTTTTACCTCTTAAAGGTTCATTGTCACTCAAAAGCATATTTCAAAAGACCAAGTTTTTAATTAACTTATGACCCAAATTAGAGCAGATTTCAAAGCCAAGTGGAGAACTGTCTCCATCAGTCAGTGTATATGCCAGGTGAAGAGACAACACGTAACATGTGCAAAGACAGTAGACTAAAAAGTACTGGATGGCATCTAAAACAGATGTATAGGACAAATGGCACGGGGATCTCATAGTGGGAAGCAGGGACATCAAGGAGGGAGGAATTCTCACAGAAGCCCAAAGGCTGAGATGGGTTTTGATGAGATAAGACTATATCACAGTTGGAGCAAAGTCTCAGAACTGAGAAAACACCCCTGATAAAATCAGGCTCTCGGGAAAGCATGAGGCTTTCCATGCTGGGCTGGTTTGAATGCAAATGGCCTCCACTAGGGGCCTATGCTTGGATACTTGGTCCTCAGTTGAGGAAACTGTTTGGGAAAGATTAGGAAGCGTTGCCCTGTTAGAAGAGGTGTATCTTTAGAGGTAGGATTTGATTTTCAAAAGACTTATACCATCCCCAATATTCTTTCTCAATCTCTGCCTCCTGCCTATGGATCAAGATGTGAGCTCTCAGCTGCTTCTCCAGCTACCTACCGTCATGTCTTATGCTGCCATCATAGACTCTACTCTCTGAAACCGTAAATCCAATTAAACACTAAGTAACTCATACCCGAATCAGCCCATTTAAATTTGAGCAACCATTAAAACTCATGACCACTTCTAGAACACAGTGAAGAAAGAGCAGGTCTTTACTCCTCCTGCACAACGGTGTCTTTGATTTCGTGTAGGAGAAAGCACATCCAGGGGTGTCTAACTCCAGAAAGAGAGCAGAAGGCAAGGGGAAAAAAATATAACACGTGGAGAGAGAACCAGCAGTGTTTTCTGGGTTAGCCGTCCTTCCAGTGTGTAATTATGACTCCAAGAGCTGAGCTGGCCATTTGGATGGATGATGGTCCGGGTCAAGCAGCAACCCACAGAGGAGGAAATCAACGGCCAGACAATGGGCTGCCTTTGCCTGGCTTTTCTCTTAGAGGAGGTTTGTGTCGCCAGCTAAAAACTAGATACTTCCTCGATACATCTTAATTTGGTAGGAAACATCCAATTCACAAGGCTTCAGCAAAGCCTAACGTGGTGCCAACCACCCCGGTCCTGGAATAAAACACAAGACTGTATTATTTTCATTTTGTATGAAACACTGAAAGTTCAGGGCTGGAAAATTGTGTGTGGGCTGATGCCCGATGGTGTAGCCAGTTATTATGTAGTGAGTCACAATAAATTTCCAGAGCTACCACACCTTAAAGCTAAACTCACCCAAACCAGACAGTAAACTATTAGCAGATATATTTTTGTAACCATAATTTCTAGCCTTTTAAATATTATTTTAAAAGACATGTAGTATGGCCAGTTTTATAAACGTTTATAAAAGTTTTTTTTTCTGGCATCAATGATTTAGAATATTTATCTCTCCAAAAACAATAAAAAATAAAAATAAAAACATGCTCTGGGGGTATTTTAAGGAATTTTTTAACTGACCAACTTGATCAACCAGCATACTGGTGGGACAGTGACTCTGTCTTGCCAGCCAGCCTCAGCTCTACCACAAAGGCGTCTCAGAGAACTCCAGTGGCCATGGCAGTATCTAGCCCAGGTACCATAAAGGAAGTCCCTTCGCAGCAAAATGAAGCAGACTGGCACCACACAGGAAGAGCTGCTGGTGGCAGACATCAGGTTCTAAGAAAGGTTGTGGAGAGCAGGCCTGCCAAGCATTTCCCTGACTCAGAGCCAAGGGACTGACAAACATATAGAGCTCAACCAAGACCCTCCAACCTCAGACCCGACTCCAAGTTTGGGTACCTTCAAGGGCACACCTTGTATCTGCGGGGATCCACAATGGAGTCACATCTGTCTGTGCCCCTAAGGACCCTTTGTAAACATATAGTCAAAGAATTTCTAAAGGGTTTCATGAGAGACTCAACCTAGAAACCTCATGATAGCCTCTAAGTGGATGGGCTTTTATCACTCACCACTCCTGGGGCATGCTGCTAGGTCAGACAGATACAGAATCCTCATGTGGGCTACGGGGTTAAGGGCTATGACTCCAAGTTTCTGAGCTTGGGGCTTCACACAGACACAGTGCTATTCAAAGGGAGGGAATGTAATGAGTAATTTATAATGTGTGTTTTGCTGCCCCTTTGTTCCCATTTCTCAAAGGTCTCAAAGGTGTCACAAAACCCATTCCTAGAGCAACATCCTCCCATTCTTTTTTAAGCGTGAAATTAATGGAGTGAAATGATTGTTGTGACAGCTTCCAGAACCTCCCACTTGGGGGTGGTGAGGAGTAGAGCGCAGGCCTTGATCTGGTGGAGGCAAGTCCAAGGGCTTTCTGTCAACAAGAGCCAGCCAAAGAAACCACTCAGGCAGGGCAGAGGCCGGCAACAGGAGACAGAGGAGAATATTGGCGCACCTTAGACAGTGTGTGGAGCTTTTCTTGGTTAGGAGCAAACCGTGCACATACCTCAGCCCTCGAAAGGAATTGAACGCACAGAACTGGAGAGCATGAAGAAGCCAGAAAGGTGTCTGTCCTCTGCCCAGGCTTGTTGTGGCCCTGAACTGCACAGCATAGAAGAACTGGATGCACCTTCCCTGGCTCTCCTGGGACTAAATGTCAGGGATGGAGGAGGGAATGGTTTGTCCTGTAAGAAGGTAGACAGAAGGCACAGCCTCCCAGGCAGTCAAGTCTCCCTTGTGAACAGAGGCATAGAAATCACTCTCTCAGTGTTCTAGGTGGTGGGCCAGCATACTGGACCTGCTTGTAGAAGGAAATCCCATCCTTTCTCTGTAGGATTCCTCTGAGTCCAGCGCTCAGTGTTCTACCTTGGCCAAGTCCAAAGGTCTGAGCTCTCGCTAGATGTTCCATATTCCATGCCTTGCTTGCCCATCTCAAGGGCAGCGTCTAGCTAACAAAACACTTCCTCCCTCTCCCTGGATGCCCTGTCCTCCCAAGATCCCCGTAGTTCCCGTCCTCAGAGATACTCTCTGTATTAGTGTTGTCCCCATACTAAGGCTTTGGAGAGAAGGCCTCGCTATCCACCAGCCCTCTTTGGTTCTAACTGGCCTTCCTCGCTTGCTGCATCTGCACAGAACTCCTGTACTGCGGGTGTCAGCAAAAAATATCCACAACTTTTGGTGGGAGATGGCAAACCCAGAGGGTCGACACCCTGTCTCTCCCAGCAGGCCCACCTGTCCCACAGACCCTTTCTAACACGCAGAGCACACCCAACCAGACAGTTTCCTTCGTCTTTGTTGAAAGAATCGTGGAGCCTCTTGTGCTCTGCTGACCGCTGAGTTATTTCTTTCCCACAGCAAGAATGGAAAGCTATACGGTGAATGGACACTTAGCCTGGAACCTGGGTGCTTGCCTTCTCAATCAGCCTTGCTGTGGAAAAGGTACTTTGGCTTCCTGAGCCAACGACTCTGTCTTGGCACCCTTGGGTGAGAGAACAGAATGCACGTCAGGCACCCTGAGAGGGCAGCCTCGGCTGTTGGCCCTTCCTGCCACAGGCATACTATAACTCTACTTCCTGGATGGCTCCTGAGCTAAAAGATGCCCTGCTTCACGGTCTCCGTCGTGTGTCCTTTCTCCAGGCTTGATCATTGGGCTCTTCCAAGCTTTAGCTAATCAAAGATATCCAGACCTTAGGCAACCCAAAAGTCAGTGCTTGTCCAATAAACTCATGAACAGTTGGGGGTGCCTACCACTCATAAATGGGGGGGGAATATGGGTGAAATGAGTGAAGTTCTACCAACAATCCTGAGAAATGACTTTCCACTCTCAAACCCTATACCTAAGCATCAAGACACTTGTGATGTGGGACTCTCCCCTGTGTGCTGTGATTGCCATTAATGAATAAAGAAACCACTTTGGACCTGTAGCAAGGCAGAACTTAGGTAGGTGGAGAAGACAGAAGTGAATTCTGGGAGGAAGAAGGCAGAGGCAGAGAGAAGCCATGGAGCTGCCAGAGATAGTCGTGCTGTAACTTTGCTGGTAGGCCACGACCTCGTGGTGATATACAGATTAATAGATGTAACATGAGGGGCTGGCTTGTTGGGGTTTCTGTCCTGCCCAGTACCCCACAGCCAGCAATTCCCAAAGAAAATAGCACAGAGTTCTGCCCAGACCACCAGAGAGGAAACATGTAAACTGCCCAGCTGGAAAAGGTACTGAGCCATTATGGCTAACATAGATAATGATAATGGATTCATATAAGTTACAAGGACTAATAAGAAGCCTGACCTAATGGGTCAATCAGTTTATAATCTTATGGAGTCTTGTGTGTGATTTTCTTTGGGGTTTGCCAGCTGTGGGGTACCGGGTGGGACAGAAACCCCAACAAGCTGGCCCCTCATGTTACAAATAGAAATGGGTTAAATTAAGATGGAAGAGGATAAAAAGTTAGCCAATAAGAAACTAGAGCTAATGGGCCAAGCAGTGATTTAATTAATATAGTTTCTGTGTGATTGTTTGGGGGCTAAGCTAGCCGGGCAGCAGGAATGAATAGTGGTTCATTCCCTCCGAACACACTTTCGATCTTAAGTAAGCTTAAACCAAGGAAGAAATATGTGGATTTGCATACCTGTGTGCCCTTGACTTCAATCAAGACACACTGGCTCCGAGGTCTCAGTGTCTTCATAGACTCTGCTTCTGTCTCCACCTGGTGGACAGGTGCTCTTCAAATGCAGGAGGGCCAAGGCGCACAGATGCCATCGTACCAGCAAACATGGTCTCAAGTCGGCTTGCTCGAGAAGTCCATCTCTAAGCCACAACTGGATCAAGTGGGCTCCTCCATGGCAGGGTGGACCCGGCTTAGGTTGTAGAAAATGTTCTCCACAAGAGAGATCTCCCCCATTCCCAGGATGGAAGTAGATACTGCTCAGGCAAGAACAGTGTGACCAGGAGCCAGCTATGAACCAAGTCTGCAAAAGTCACAGCGGTGTGGGATGCCCAGGGCACACAGCTCTCTGAACCCAATGTACTTCCAACATAAAGATAAAGAAAAGGCAGGGATCATGAGTAAGAGAGAGGAAACACTGCAAGGGGCATTTCTTTCATTGTATAGAAGGCTAAGGTCCTTTCGACTAGGTAAACTCACATTCCCATAGACTTCGCTGCGATTATCAAAATATTCCTATGACTCACAAGATAAATGAGAAAAACATACAGAAGAGTCAAAGACACACTAACGTTAGATTGTAATCACACCCTGTAGTTCTGGCCACTCACGGACAAGGTTTCCTGCTGCGAGCACAAGATGTGGACTTATTTCCCTCCACAGACCGCCCCAGGTGAGCCTGAAGATGACGACCACCTTTGCAGACTAAATGAGGTCAGGTTTTCACACAGGTGTCTCCTGACAGCACTGAGTCTGTCTGCCAAAGAGACATACTGGCCCTTCGGCTCAAGAATCCAAACTGGGGGATGCTGAATCATCCAATGAGCCACGAAACAGCTTCTCAGGCAGCGCTCTCTCTAGAAACCGACACCAAACGCTCTTAACTGGATGACGATGCATCCCTCGCTAGAATCAGTCGTCTCTCTGCACTTGAACACCCAGATGCTCTGCCAGGAAGCGGGGCATTCTGGGTAGGACTCCCTGTCGGAGAAGAGCTCAGGCATAGAGCCTTCCTTGGTTTTGCGGGGACTAGGTTCTCTCATCCTGGCATCTCCGTGTCTCCAACTGGCCCCATCTTGGGAAGAGCGAACCACGGAGCACCTGCCATGCGACTGCCATGGCATCACAAAGATTTCTTCAGAAGGTTCCAGTCTCCCAGCACAGCAGTGAGGTATACAACAGTTGTGTACATCCTGGAAACAATATCACACTGGAAAAAAAAATCGTCAGGTTAACATTTCCATAGAGGAGAAACACAGGAGTAGACAAAGTGGAAGCCACGGTTTTCTGGCTAAGAAAACAGGAATTGCCAAAGCTGTTTCTCTGCAGTAACCAAGAGTAAATACTTCCAGGCATGCGTGGTGGCAGATCTGACTAGAACTCAACTGCCCTAAACCCAGAAGTGGTGTTAAGTTTCATTACTCAAATGAGAGAGAAAAGCCAAAGACATCACGCTAGCGTCTGTCTATAAAAGCCAGGAGGGAGCGGTGAGGAGAAGCAGGGACAGCCCCATCTGCCAACTTAGTGGCTTCCTGTGTGCACCCCAGGGCTGGAAGTGTCAATCACCAACATTCGATCTGGTCAGGGAGTGGGGTGGAGGTAATGTCAAAAACACGAACTGGGGAAGAAAAGCAACGGAAGGGAGTAGAGGGAATAAAACCAGACATGGGGGCAGCTCCTGAGCAGCATTTCTTCCACTTGAAGGGTTGATGGAGGCCCCACCTGAGACAGCAGGCGGGCACGTTTGAAGGGCTGCTCAGAGGATGTCCTGATGAACTACAACTAGAACAAACCGAATTTTCAAGTCCCCTTCAGGAAGTTTGGCAGTTTCTGATGAGTCATTGACAGACAGGCAGTGGTTAAAAGTGAAGATACTGATCTAACTAGACAGAAAAAGAAAAAGAGATGAGATGGGTGAAGGCTGAGACCCAGCTCATCACCATCAGTACTTAAAGGCCAAGCAGAATAAGAGTCCCCATGACAGATAAAGTTAGAAAGGAACTCTGTCAACCTACATCACTAAAGCTATGGGCTCCCAGCCAATGAAAGATCCTCTCTCTCAAACAGCAAGGTGAGGGGGTAAGAGATGACATCTGAGGTTGACCTTGGGGCTCCCCCCACACATCTGCTTATGCAACGACACCCACGTGTTCACCCACACGAACACACAGAGAAACACACAAGTCAAGAAGTCCTATGTCCCCAGGATCATGCGGCTGACAACAGGACAGATATCCAAGCTCCTGTCCCTGACTTTTCTGCCCCGGTTTTGAGGATTTTCTTTTCTCTCCAAAGAAAGAGATGTGTCCTCCTCTATTTTAGTGGAAAGAGGGAAGCCAGGCTTCCTGTTTGGATATTCAAAGAAAGCCGTCTTCACCAGGCTCCTTCTGTGCGCCAGGCACCAGCCTACGGGATTGCCACACATTCATCTTTTTCCTTACCAGACTGTGATCCTCTTTGGAAAAGTATTTATGAAGCAAAAGCTTGCAACGGCTGCATCTTTTTGGCAAAGGGTAGAAGGAACACACCGGAGGCCTCTGCTCTGAACCACAGGAAATACAGCTAGCTACATCCATGAGTCCAAGCCCTGGAGACAGAGGTTGCCATTTCAAGTACATTGTAAGCATTTTTGAGCACCAAGTGCATGTGAAATTGCTCAAGAAAATAGACTAGAAGGGGAGAGAATGTGAGGGAAAGGATGGGAAGAAGAGAAGGAAAAGCAACAAGAGATTGTAGGAGTCTTTGGCAAGACTGGTGGTACCTGACACTTGAACCAGAAACACATGACCTTCACAGGAAATCTCTGGGACTCAGACAGCCTGCCTTCCTGGCACAGAAGATGGCTGGCACCTGGCTTTGATAAAAAGCCAGCCTGTGAACCCAGCCTCGCTCCAGAATGGGCATAAACCAGCAGGCTCTCTCCAGCCCAGTAGGTGACGTGGGCATTCTGCAGCTGGAGCTACGATCTCTATTTTCTGTAGCAATGCACTAGTCTATGTTTTGTTCATTAAAAATATGTTGGGGGGAGAGGTAGCTACTTAAGATGTTCAACTTGAAAAGCATCCACTGCCCCCTTCTACCCAACACGCTGGTTTTTCAAGAGTCTACTGACATTGTACAAGCAGCGCCCCTCCCCACCCCTTTGACCTTCTGCTAAGACAGGGCCCTGGCTCCGTGGCTCTCTGTCAGTCTCTAACATCAATACCATTTGTGTATCCCCCATTCGTTGTCTGGACTTAAGCAAAAACTGTTGTCTGGTCATTTATGTTTCCTAAACTTTAACAGTAACCAGCAAACATCTGTCTGAAAATTCATCTAACTGAAGGCTTCAAGATACAACCATGTTTTTTTCTCCTTTCCCTGGTCACCAATTTCAGCATTTCTGCTTGTCTCCGAGGCTCCCTCGATCAGCAGTTATGACCTCCAGCTGCCTTCCTCAACAGCTACAGAAACCAGCGCAGGCCTTTTTCCACATAAGATCACATTTTCGGAAACCACTTCCTCTCCCTACTCCCCTTGACCTCTGTGGAGCAGTTGGCTGCATTAACCACAGCGTTCTTGACACTTTCTCTGTGTACATAGGTGCACTGAAGAGCAACGATTCCAGTAACCCTGGAGATGAGCCGGAGCCCGGTGCTTTCTCACTACGGGGACGTTGAGGGAATTGCTTATAAACTGGGTCGGTCTGTTCCCACAGCTGTAAAAGGAAAACAAAAAGCCTGGCGTCACAGGAGATGTGCAGGAAGCGAAGCGAAGCTAAGCGCTCGCAGTGCATTTAGAAGATACAGACTCCAGGAGAGGAAAGGTTCGCCCCGTTCGCTTTGTATCTGCATCTCTTTGGGCTCTGCTAAATACCGACAATGCCCACAATTCATTCCTTGGCTGAGTCATTCCTCAGACCCTGTTCTCATCCATCTACCTCTCTCTACCCTGGGTAAAGCCCTACCCACGCTTTTCATAGTTCCCACTCGCAATATCGCCCTTGAAGGTATGGCTTTGCCTCAGTTTCTGGATCTATAAAACAAAAGGCTTGGCGTGTGAATGCTAAGTCAGGTTTTCTTCGGTTCCTTCCTAAATATGGGGACTCACGTTCCCTGCCTCCTTCCCAATTTTTTTCATATCTCTTTCTTCTTCTCCCTCATTCTGAGGCTTCAAATAGAATCTGAACCATCACAGATTCTAATGGTGGGGCCATTCTAGTAGGAGACTGTTCCTTTTCCCACCATCATCAGATCAGCTGTGGTCTCGAAGATGAGGGCTAACTTGGGCACTTCTTAAGAACGATGTTAAGGACTCTTAAGGAATGTAGATCAAGGCCAGGTGTGGTGGCACGTGCCTTCACTCTCCAGTTCAAACCCACGTACACATCTCGCCTTTGCTACCGCAGTGTTTCCTCCCTTGATTTCACTTGCATCTTGGGTTCGCTAATCTGATTTGACCACATCTCCCAAGCATTCACCAAGGGCCCTGCTTCTCTGGAATCAGAACCTCCCCCATAATTGAGATGCACCCCGAAGGTGGCTAAGTCAATTCCCTGTTTCTTGAAGACCCTTGAGTATTCCTCACTCCAAAAGCACAAAGGGTAAGCTGAGGTAGGACAGCTCGACCTCCCTAGGTCTGGTCGTCTCGCTCTCTGTTCTCTTCCAGTTACACCGGATATCCAGAAACAGGTGGACAGGACAAGGGAACAGCCTCACTTGTCTGTTTGCTCCTGCGCACCAGGGAACTCTTGCAGTAGCAAACACAGAGAATTGGGTTGAAAGTAAAACAACGCAAAGGCAAAAGTAATGAAGGGTTGAGACCAACCCTTAAGGATTTCCTAAATGGCCCCATAGTGCTACCTCTACTAGAAGGCAACATATTTACAAACTTACATCTCTTCTCCCAAGTCCTTGTTGGATAGTATTTCTCAATGACTTTTAATTCATCTACTTATTCCTCTCAGGTGCCAAGGTGGCTCTTGAGTAAAGAGCTGCCCATCCCTGTTGGCCTCTGGAAGACCATGACTATGGGAAAGGAGCTAGCAGGGAGTGGGGATACTGATCGGATTCTGTTTCCAGGACTGGGCTACAGTTACACAGATATGCTTGCTCAGCCTTAATTCATTAGAGAGGAGCCCTAGAGATTGGTACAGTTTTCTGTGCAAATATCACTTCCATTTATTTAAAATATACGTTCCTTCCTTGGACTGTTTTCCAGCAAGCCCTAATTGTTGCAGGCTGGATTGTTCAGAGCCCATCATGTTTGTTAAAAAGGCAGGGAATACCATGGTATTCTCATCAATAGCTCTTTCCTCTCTTCCCCTTCCCTCCCCAAACCTTCTTTCCCCTTCCCTCAACCCCCTCACTCTCACTGAGTTCCAGACAAATAACCAAGAATAAAATGGGTATGAATTATAAAAACACCTCCACCATTGGCTTGCCATGACATCCGGCAAAACTTCCTTGTCTGCCTTACACATCAGTTTCTTATCTGCCAAGCAAGGATAATAATACCTCTCCTCCCAACCTATCAAGGTTGTTAGAGGGGATTAAATGTTCACAGACAAGGTAAGCCCCAGTGTGTCTTGTGTTTCAGTTCTAATTGTCCATTGCTCACTTTTTCTGAGCAGGGATTTACATCAGGGCCTGTCTCAGTTACTTGTCTATTGTTCTAACAAGAACCATGACCAAGGCAACTTATTTTAAAAAATTTAATTTGGGACTCATGGTTCCAGATGGTTAGAATCCACAACCACCATGGTGGGGAGCATGGCAGTAGACAGGTAGGTAGGTGTTGGAGTTGCAGCTGAGAGTTCATTTCTCAATGTACAAGCATGAGGCAAGGAATGGCATGTGGTTTCAAAATCTCAAAATCCACCCCCAGCGACATGCCTCCTCCACCAAGGCCACACATCCTAATCCTTCCCAAACAGTTCTACCGGCTGGGGACTAAGCCTCTGAGGTCCATTCTCATTCAAGTCACCACAGGGCTCGCACCAGCAGGAAGAACAGCATTCAAATAAGAATCATGAAGATGCATGGATCCCTTGATGCCAACCTCCCTGGCTCCCTTCTCCCACTCCAACCCCTCAGGCCTCTTGGCCCTGCTTCAACCCACTCTTTGAGGAAATTAACTAGCTTTTCCTTGGCTAGTCTCCTTCCTCTGAACTGAGCATGCTCACTGACTCACTGAAAACCAAACTTTGAGGCTCCCTCCTTCTCTGAAACTCTCAGGCCATACTCTCTCCACCTCTAGTCACAGAAGCCAGAGGCATGTGCTATTCTTGGATGAATAGGATGTGAATAGAGGGTGGTGAACACAGTGGCTCTCTTCTGTACAGCTTCTCGTGGAAGTTCTGCCTTCTTGCCCTTACCTTCTTTTTGGCGCTTTACCTGGTACAGACTCGGGGACATTTCCACTTTCCTCATCATCTCCCTCCACCCAGGGAAGCAAGATTCTGTAGCCAGTCACTTGTGTTTGCTGCCTGAATAAATAGCTATATCTGCTAAACTGTGTTTGTCTCTTCCCGGTATCTCTGCAGGATATTTAAGTCTGCAGTCATTAGTCTACAGAATGGCAAGTTCTTTCTCTCTAGGAAGTTTCAAATATTCATGGGCTGATGGCAAATTGTTTGGAAGACTATCTTGTAAGTGATCTTTTCTGTTGAACTTTCTGATCAAAAAGCAATTACTGTTCTCTTGAGCAGTCCCAGTGTGGGGAACTTCAGACTTAGTCCTGATCAACAAGGTAACTATTACTCCAGTTTCCCAGGTGATGACTCTGACATCAAAAGAACCAAGAAATGGGGTTCATCAGATTGAGTCTGTATCACTGATGGGACTGGAACACGGGACTCACAGTCTCTTTTAGTGGCTTGAAAATGGGGCAATATTAGCTAAGTGGTGGTAGCCCATGACTTTAGTTCTAGCTTCAGGAGACAGAGGCAGGTGGATCACTGTGAATCCCAGGTCAGCCTGGTCTACATATTGAGTTTCAGGATTGTTAAGGCTACACAGAGAAACCCTGTCTCAAATAATAAACAAACAAACAAACAGAAAAACAACATAACCAGGGCTGCATGAGTCCTGTCTGTCCTGGCCTACTAATGATCCTCAGCTTCCTGTGTAGCTCTGGAATATGACCCGAACTTTCTCACCAGGATCTCCTTCCTCCACTGTTTACGCTGTTCTAAATGTACTTGGGAAATGTTTAAATTCCTTCATTTAATAAACACTTCCTGAGCACCTAGTAAGTGTTGGACGGCAGTACAGAGGACACAGTGGCTAACAAGCTAAGTGGGTTCCGGATCGCATGACTCCCACTCTCATTCCTTTTCCTGGCTCCAATGGTTCCCTCTCTTCATTACACCTTGCCTTTCCTGCCATCCCCGCAAACCAGACAAGTTCCCGTTGAACCACCAGAACCCAGTTCACAATCGCAGCTCCTCCTCGTTCCTGTCTACAGCTCCCTGGGGGTGCCATTGCCGACATTAGTAATTAGTCTGAAGATCAGAATGGTGGTATGTCAGCTGTGACCCATGAGTCCACCGGAATATCCAGCCTGAACTGCTGCCCTATCTCACTGCGAACAGGTAACTCCCCAGCAGTGGCGATCCCCAGTGCCGTACCAACACTGAAAGGCGATGGCGCTCCCACCTTGTCCCCCTCAGACCCTTCCCACTACAGTCACGCCGACCAACACACACGGATATGACCAGGAGCTCCTGATAAAGGAAGAAGCTTTTCTCAGTTATCCAGAAGACTCAGAACTCAGGTGAAACTTAGCAAACCCCCGGGATGTGAATGAGTCATGTAAGACATGGTCCGACCTCCATCCCGTATGATGCCCTAAACACAGTCCCTGTTCAAGAGCCTTTCTGCTTGAAGACTCAAAAGTCATTTAACAGGTGCTAGTGTCATTGCCCTTGGTTTTGAGTTTTCTCTTTAATTGCTTTTTAATTATTACATCTGGTTAGTGGTGTGTGTGTGTGTATGTATGGATGTATACTTCACAGCTCATGTATGGAGATCAGAAGACAACTGTGAGAGTCAGTTCTCTCTTTCTACCATGTATATACTCGTGGGATCAATGTGTTTTACTTTATAGATGTTTTATTTTTAATTATTATGTACGCGCATATGTGCACAGGAGTGCAGTGCACACAGAGGCAAAGGAAGGAGTCAGATTTCCTGGATCTAGAGATACAGAAACTGTGAGCCACCTAATACGCTCGCTGGGAACTGAACACAGGTCCTCTGGTAAACTGATATGTGCTCCTAACTGCTGAGTCATCTCTCCAGCTGCATAGGATAGTTCATGTTTACGTCTTAAACAATTAAGTTGATCTAATGCATTCATTACCTCACATATTTGCGATAGTTTGTGGTCAAAACATATGAATGTTCTTTTACAATTTTGAAATATGTAATAAATTATTAACTATAGTCATCACGCTATGCAACAGAAGCGTAGCAAATGTATTCCTTTCTTTTAGTTATCATTTTTCCCAGTCTAACATTCCTAAGATGCATGCGAATATTCATTATTCCCTTTCTCTTCCTGGTTTCCAGCTTACAACACAACATTGTAAGTTGTAACACAGTATTGGTGTCAGCCAAACTATGCTTGTCTAAAGCTCATAAAGTCCTAATGGCCAGTGCCTCAGAATGTCACTGCATCTGGAGATGACACCTTTGAGGGAGTCATTGTGCTGAAATGAAGTTATCTGGGTCAGCCCTAGTCCGCTATGACTATTGTCCTTGGAAGAAGAAATAAGGGCATGGACCCGAGAGCAGAAAGATATGGTGAGCATTCTCAGGCAAGACAACCGGGTGTGAGCCAAAGAGAGAGGCTGTGCAAGAAACCAACCCCACTGGCTTCTTGATCTCAGTCTTCTGGGTTCCAGAATTGAAAAATAATAAATAAATAGATCCCTATCACGACAGCCAGCCAGGCTGTGACACTTTATTACAGCAGCCCTAGCAAATGAATGTATCAGTCTCCCTTGCAATAAAACAGTGGCTATAGCAAATAACACAGATTTTCAGTGTGTAGGCGCTACCTCCAAGTGAAATGAAACTTCTTGATGTTAGTGGATATGACCTTTATTCTTGAGACTCCCATACAGCTCAGCACATTTGCATATATAATAGATAGGCACCAATATTTAGAACCCACTCCTAAAGTGACAGAATGTGCGGAAGCATTCTTGGTCTTCACCCATGCCAGGATTTCTCGATCTGAGCACATGTCCTATACTGGGTTATTATTTCTAAGATAAAACATCATGACCAAAAGCAAGCTAGGGGGGAAAGGGTTTATCTGACATATACTTCCACATCCATAGTCCATCACTGAAACAAGTCAGGACTGGAACTCAAACAGGGCTGGAACCTGGAGGCAGGAGCTGATGCAGAGGTCATGGGGGGGGTGCTGCATACATGGAGAGGCTTGCTCAGTCTGCTTTCATATAGAACCCAGGACCACCAGTCCAGTGCTGGCACCACCCACAATGGGATGGGTGTGCCACCATCAATCCCTAATTAAGAAAATGCCTGGGCTGGAGAGATGGCTCAGCACTTAAGAGCATAGCCTGGTCTTCTAAAGGTCTTGAGTTCAATTCTCAGCAACCACGTGGTGGCTCACAACCATCTGTAATGAGGTCTGGTGCCCTCTTCTGATGTGCAGGCATACATACAGACAGAATATTGTATACATGATAAATAAATAAATAAATATTTAAAAAAAGAAAGAAAATGCCCTATGGCCTCATCTGATGGAGGCACTTTCTCATTTGACATTCCTTACTGTCAGATGACTCTAGCGTAGGTCAAGTTGACGTGAAACTAACCAGCACAGCATTCAACGATGTTCAGACTTTTCCCTGAAAAGAGATGTTCTGAGCACGGCAGGGTGTTCGCTGCACCCTGCCCGCGAGATGCCAGTAGCAGCCACCTGCGCACTCACGCTCCTGTGAGCCATAGTGTCCCCAGACACTGTCAAGCTTGTCCGAGGATTCAAGTCACTCCTGGCTGAGAACCCACTGGCTGTGCTCTTTCCTATCTTCTCCTTGGCCTCTCACCTCCATCTAAATGATTTCCTGCTAATCTTTTTTTCAAGTGCCATGCAATTTTGAAGATTTTCTTAAAGAATGATTTCTATCATGAGAAGGACCCCAGAAAAAAATGGGTCACGGTGACAGAGTAACTGTCTGGTGTGCCTTGGCATTGGATCTGGTGAGGTTACTTTGTCAAAATTATCTACAGTAAGAATAGTTTCTGGATTGAGACAAGTCCAAAGAAAAGACTGCAAAATGTCAGGACCAGGGTTTCTGCCAAGCCAGAAGCCAGCCCTCTGGTCCCAAGATTTTACCTTCTGGTCACTGATCATTGGCTACGGTCAACACAGACAAGGAGTTATTTCCAACTCTAGTAGCGACAAACTATTTTAAGTGAATTCATGGTTTGGTGTCATTTCTTAGTAGACAAATTCCCACATCACAAAACCCACCAGTGAAATTGTCACTAATTAGCACGCTCGTTAGCAACCCCAAGAAAGAAAGTACTGACTAAAAGAGCCGGATTCCCCAAACAGTAGTCTCCTCTTTGAAGCTGGCCTGCACCCTGGTGCTGAGAATGGACATAAAAGACTCCGTGGCCTTGTAATTCCCTAAACACTTTTGCAAAAGCACCTCAGGATTTTAGGACTGTCCTTCAGAGTCCATCAACGGATGGGGAGGTCCTGCCTGTACAGGAAGCTAAGATGAAGATTTCCCTCTGCTGCACATCTGGGGAATGCTGAGTCACGTGTGTGAACCCACTGGATCCAGCCTGACAGTCTAGTTTAGGCCGGTGGCTGCGGGGCTCCTACCGCACAGCACAGAGGGAAAAGTCAAGGCTGGAGAGATGTGAGCCTGGAGCCGTCACGGGAAGGGCCACCATGCCAAGGCAGCATTTGGATTAGTACAGCCCTCATCGACTTCCCGTCTTGAGAAGTAATTTTGTCCAGTGTTTCTGGGGAAAACAATAATGGTAGAAACAGCAATGGCACTATCGGAAGTCCCAGCAAAGTATTTATGTAGGCGTCGTGACAGAGGGTGATAAAAATCTACCAGGGCAGAAGCACAGAGTGCTCCCGCACTTCTCTGGGAGCGAATGAGAGACCAACCTTTCATATTGATGTAAAACTCAGAGGCAACCCTCTTGACACTTTCCGTTTCCAGGTTCTGAATTAATCACTGCACTGTTTACCGCCGCAGACGTACGAAGCAGGGCAGCGAGACGAAAACATTGCCTGCCCTTGGACTTAGAAGGAAGTCTGGGCTGTGTCTCACACCTGCTCCCTCTGCCTCGATTCTGCCCTGGGTGACAGATGCAAGCTCCTTCAGACATGACTCACTGCACTGCGACCCACAGGCCACAGACTAAATATGTCAGGGGGAGTTTTCTAGGGGTCCCCACAGCTTTCCCAATCCCTCCCAGCTAAGCAGCACCTTTAGAGTTTGATGCTTTTGGGGACTGGGGAGGGGTTGATAGATGCAAAGGGTGCATCTCTTTCAAGAAGGTGTTTTTAGTGGCCATCAACCCTCATGTCCAGTGCAAACTACCCATTAATTCTTATCACGATGTTTTATATTATCATCTATACTGTTTTCTGTGACCTACTAAACCTCCCATGCACGGTTCATTTTCCCATACACTCCTTATTTAGCTAGAAAAACAGATCAAGATGGTTTAATGCTTACGATAGCTTACTGCTATTGTGCTAGGTAACAATAGCCGCAGCATTGTTTTAAATCTGTTAAATTTAAATTTAAAAAATTGTTTATTTACCTGTGTGTGCAGGTACCCCAAAAGCCAGGAAGGGGCATGATAACCCCTAGAAATGAAGTTGTGAGCAGTTGTGAGGCACCTGATATATGGGTGCTGGGAACCGAACTCTGGTCCTCCGGAGGAGCAGCTGGTGCTCTTCTTAACCCTGAGCCATCTTTCCAGCCCTAGCACAGACATCTAAATTCCACATAAAAGTAAATTCATGCATTTATAAACAGAAATAAATAAAAAGAAGTGGAACTAGGTACTCAGGCTGACGGTATAGAGTGTACTAAGGCTCGCTATAATGTGAGGTTGTCTTTATCCACTACCTTTGGAAACAGAGTTAGAAAGTCATAGTCCGTTTTCTTCCCCTTAAGTATATTCTGTGTCGCAAAATCCTTCACCCCATGAGCAAGTTACAAGCGCGGACCTTAAAAGACTTGTAGGAATCGGGCTGCAGAGATTTGCTATCACACAGCTACTACCCCCAAAATGCAAAGTCTCACTCGGAAGTGAAGCCTACTCTCTTGAACAGTGCTCTGCTAAAGGGACTGAGCAGTCCTGACAGAAGCCTTAGGGCCCCATGCATCTCCCAGGGACCCAGGTCCTTGCCGACCACGCCCATAATGATAATGACTCCTGCTGGCTTCTCCCTCCTCCTTTCCTTTCTCTTTCTGTCTTCAAGTCAGATTTCCACAAAGCCAAATCCACATTTCCAAGCGTACCCTTCTAGGTGGTTCCCACCATTCCCATTCCCAAGGAGGTTGCTCTCACCTCCAACAGCCGTCTCGACCCCACCCCAGAGGAGAATTAAAGGGACTACAGGAGCCACTTGCTGCTTTTAAAAATGGATAAGAAAGAAACTGAAGTTTGTGACACACTGCACAGAAATCAACCAGATCCCTGCCTTAGGGCGCCAACTAAAACCTGGAGAGTCTGCCCCTGGGAGGGTGGGGAGGAAAATGAGCATGACTAGTGGATTACAGCCCCACGGGAAAATCCTTACAACACTTGGAAATTGGAGTCCTTTCCAATATCTAGTAACAACTAAGAGCAGAACACCGATCACACTGCATCAACAAAACACGTGTTCAGTGAAACAATCTCCACCTACTTTTTGCTCACGTCTGCCTGTCACTCACTTCCACTTTCTGTGAAGATATGAGTCACTTAGAAGCATGGTATTTTGTATTGCAGAGACCATTGCCAAGTTCTTGCCATCGTTACTTCCATTTAGCACAATCCAGCATTTATTGTTGATGATTTTGGCCATCATAAAATGAAGAAACCTATGACATAGCACCCTTTACCCCAAAGCCTTTACAGAATTTTTGGCACGTTCAGAATCATCTAGCACCAACATCAAATGTGCTGGTCCAAAACATATTTCCTAAGCAATATGCTATGATTTGAATATGATCTTCACGTCTGCGCTGGCTACTTTTATGTCAACCTGACACAAGCTAGAGTCATTGGAGAAAAAGAGTCTGAATTGAGAAAATGCCTCTGATCCATAAGATCGGACTGTAAGGCATTTTTTAAATTAGTGATCAATGGGGGAGGGCCCAGCCCACTGTAGGTGAGGCAACCTCTAGGCTGGTGGTCCTGGGTTCTATAAGAAAGCAGGCATAGCAAGCCATGGGGGAGCAAGTCAGTAAACAGCACCCCTCCATGGTCTCTGCATCAGCTCCTGACTCCAAGTTCCTACCCTGGATAAGTTCCTGTCCTGACTTCTTTCAGTGATGAACAGGAATATGGAAGTGTAGGTCAAATAAACCCTATCCTCCCCAAGTTACTTTGGTCATGGAGTTTTATCAAAGCATTAGAAACCCTGAGATAAATATTTTAAATTCATATTATTTGGTTTTGCTTTTAGTGTTTTAATAGAAAGTCTCACTTTGTATAACAGGGCGGCTCAAAACTCACTGTGTAGACCAGGCAGGCTTCAAACTCATGGTCTCCCTTCCCCAGCTAGCGGAGTGCTGGAATTGCAGGCATGTACGCCATGTCTGGCTCTCCGTATCTATACTTTTTGAAGCAACTTAAGTGGCTGCATATGGCAATGTGATGCCCATATCAGATGCCAACCCTGGAGTATAGTGGTGCAGAGATTTCTGTGATGCACCAGGAAAAAAGTTACTATGGATTTGAATCTTAGCTTTGTGCTTAGCTCATGCCATGGTTTTAAAGGTGCATTGGAGCTATCTTGGATATTTCCACCCCAGGCATAAAAACTGGTGAAAATAACACTTACTCCATTTATCCTGAAGACTTTTTGTAAAAATTATAAGGCTGGGTCAAAGTATTTAGCATGATGCCCAAGAAGTGCTAGGATTAGAGAAATTATACCTACTATCATTATTGTTATGACTGCTATGATGATTCCTAAGGGCATCTACCTTTGCCAAGCCACACATACAACTCATTATGACAACGGATTATAGCAGGTAATGCTCTTAGGCATTTTCTAAACAGATAAAACTTTGTATCAGCTGGTGCTCTGGTAATTTGAAATTTAAAACAGCGTATTTATTTTATAGGCAGAACATAACAATCTCTTAATTTATATGCCGATAGCATCTTTCATTCTTCACGGCTCCTTTAGAAGTTTTCTCTGCCAACAATTAGTTATGCTTTCAGCAAATGCCAGAAGCCACCTAGAAGACTGACATTCCACAGAACTTTATCCTACAATAACTGCCACCCCCCTCCATTGATCACTAGCTAAGAAAATGTCTGACATCTGGATCTTATGGAGGCATTTTCTCAGTTGAGGTTCCCTCCTCTCTGATGACTCTAACTTGTATCAAGAAACTAACCACTACATACGCCAACACAGCTGGCAGTGATGTGGTATTTCAATATGAACTTGGCAGATGGGAAGCTCACCTATTCTGTCATGTCTGTCATGCCTCTCAACACGCTGTCTAATTGTAATGGATGAATGCCAGGCTCTAGGTACAGAAATAAAATACACGCCAATCAACAAGAGTGCTTTAATCCAAACCCTCCTGATTAGTCTGAAGTAAATAAATATATGTATACCCTGCTGATGTAGCTTGAATGTGGCACAATCAAAATCCAGTGTCGCCAACATGGCAGTATGAGGCAGGATGACCTTCTGGGGTATGTGGGTCATAAGGACTCCTTTCTCATGGGTAGGATTAGATGCTCTTGTAGACAAACTTCTCCTTCTTTGACCATATAAGGAAAAGGCATTTATCTCCTGAGAGGACAAAGCATTCAGGGCACTCTTATGAAAGCAGGGACAGCTCAACCTGCAGCACCCCAAGCTAAATCTTACTAGCCTCTGTGACAGCAAGAAATAAGTGTCTGTTCTTTAGAAATTTCCAGTCTCAGGTGTTTGGTTTTAGCAACACAGAAAGCAGTCAGACGCCTGCATCTTCTCAATCAAAAGAAGCACAAACCGAGAGTTGTGAGAAGATACTCTGTGTAACCTTAAAGTCTTCCTAGTACCTGGCAGAATACCTTCGCTACTACTGGTATGCTATAATCTTCTGTAAGTGTGTGTGTGCACAAGTGTGTGTGCCGGTGGAAGCCGGAGGTCAGAGGTCAACATCAAGCATCATCTTCTGTCTTTTTCCATCTTGTTTTTTATTGCTTGTTTGTTTGAAACAGTGTTTCTCACTGAGCCCTGTACTCACCAATTAGCTTCTGATGGTTCCAATTACTTGTGAATTAGTCCCTACCATGTTTATGTCATTGAATCAGTGCCCTCCATCCTCCCAAAGACGAATTTGGAGGGAAGAGTCCTTATTTTACAGTTTGTTTCATTTATCCCACCTTGTTATAGCCCTAGTGAGTTCCCACAACGTTGTGTGTGTGTGTGTGTGTGTGAGTGTGTGTGTGTGTGTGTGTGTGTGTGTGTGTGTGTTTAAATATATTTTGGGCTTAATGGTGAAGTTCACTGGCTGATCTCCCAGAGAACTAAAGTTCTTCCCAGAAGAAGTATGGTGGCTCACAGTCATCTGTAACTCCACTCCCTAGAGACCTGACCCCCTCTTCTGGTCACCAAGGGCCCCAGGCACACACATGGTATATATTACAAGCAGGTGTGTTTTAGTTAGGGTTTCTCTTGCTGTGAAGAGGGCAGGCACCATGACCAAGGCAACTCCTTTAAAGGAACACATTAATTAGGGTGGCTTACAGTTTCAGAGGTTTAGTCCATTGTCATTATGACAGGACATGGTATCATGCAGGCACCTATGGTGCTGGAGAAGGAGCTGAGAGTCCTATATCTTGATCCGCAGGCAACAGGAAGTGAGCTGAACTAGGTGTAGCTTGAGCATAGAAGGCCTCAAAGCCCAGCCCCACAGTGATACACTTCCCTCAATGAGGCCTCACCTACTCCAACAAGATCACACCTCCTAATAGTGTCTCTCCCAATGAATTTATGGGGCCAATTACATTCAAAGTACCACAAGGAAAACACTGATGCACATTAAATAAAAATGAAATTTAAAAAAAGATCTGTGGTGTGTGTCTATTTATATATGTATATGTTGTATTGACCAACGAGGCCCAAAGAAGGTGTCTGTACCCTTGGAACTAGACTTACAGAGTTTGTGAACTCGGGTCCTCCTGCTTGCAAGCCAAGCACTTTACACACAGAGCCATCTCCCAACCCTGGTGGTTTGTTTTTGTTTGTTTGGTTGGTTGGTTGGCTTTTTTTTTAATTTTTTATTTTTTACAATGAGGTGGGGTGATGGTGAGAGACTGAAAAGATAGTTCAGCAGTTAAGAGTACCCGTTATTCTTCCAGAGGACCCAGGTTCAGATCCCAGCACTCACGTGGCAGCTCAGTATTATCTGTAACTCCAGTGCTAGAGAATCCAACATCCTCTTCTGGTCTCCACTGTACATGCTCAAAAAAATCCATACACATGAAATAACGATAAACTGTGAAATAAGTAAATCAAGCAAAAAAAAAAAAGACATGAAGTTGGAAGGGGGATGTGCTGGTGGAAGGGTCTGAGAGGAGTTGAAGGGAAGGAATGTGGGCTGGATATGACTAAAATGCATTGTTTACATCTACGACATTCTCAATGAATAATGTATCATTTTCTTCAGAAAAGCACATCTGTTGAGCTGGAAACCACATCTGCATATTTAGGATCCATTCTTGTCACATGGATTGTGGCCGTAACACTGCTGAAGAAGGCCACATAGTTTTCTCACACGTACAGAAGACCTTTCAGATGCCGCACTGCCATGGGAAGGAGGAAGGAGAAGCCTGCTAAGACTCTGAAGAAGTTACCAATCAAAACTGGCTCACCAGAAGAAACGTAGTTTGTCTCACTTAGGGTTTCTATGGCTATAAAGAGACACCATGACCACAGCAACTCTTATAAAGGAAAATATCTAATTGTGGTGGTTCACTTACAGTTCGGAGGTTTACTCCATTATTGTCATGGCAGAAAGCAAGGCAGCAGACAGGCATATGTGGTGCTGAGAGTTCTTGTTACCTGAAGGTAACGGGAAGTAGTCTGAAACACTGGGCATGGCTTGAGCAAATATAAGACCTCTAAGCCGGCCCCCACAGTGACACGCTTCCTTCAAAAAAGCCATATCTACTCCAACAAAGCCACACCTTCTAATAGTGCCTTTCCCTATGAACTTATGGGAACCAATTACATTCAAATTACTACACAGTCTGTGTGGCTTTTTCTTGATGCTTTGTCAACTTTCCACTCTTACAACCCTTTTACATACTCTTAGCAAATTATCAAAGTCCCCTAAGATTACTAATTTTGTAGGTGACACATATTCATATTTACTATATGACAAATTAAAACTAATAATTCTTCAATATCTATGGATCTACTTAAAAATAATAGTAAATTTTGCATATTAAAATAATGTGTTATTTTTATGAAATTGCATTCATCAAAACAATAAAATTAGTGGAAAAGCGACATTGTTTTCTGTTTTGGTGATTCTCCTTAATGTCTGGTTAAGTCGGAGAGAGAGAGAGATTCATTAACAAATGCACTTTGGCTGACATGCCTGAAGAAAATCCCGTCTCACAAAGACATGTAAAAGAAAAGGCAGGCAGATTTCAATAGCCCTTGAGATTGCCAAACCTCAACAATTGGTGGTTCTTAATGCTTAGCTGCAATGAGGGTCTAAAACTATTACATCAAAGCCCATTAGTCTTTTTGCAATTTGAATTTTGTAATACCAAAATTGGTAATTTTTGGTCAAATCTACTGGCAAATCTTTGAAATGCTGACCCTTCCAGTATACAATGCCAAAAGCTAAGTTTATTCCCATCCTTGTTGCTGTCAACGTCAGAGCCTTAAAGTATTGGAAAGTTGCCAAGCTTTTAGCAGCTGATGCAAACATTCCAAAATCCCAAGTCTCACTTAAAGATTTGAATTTTACCATTGACCATAAACACTGCCGTTCGTTTTCCCTGAAATGTCATGCTCGGGTTTCCCATTTTTAAGAATACGTCTGCCGATATATTCAAGTCTGAATCACACAGCATGGCTGTCAGTCATCCTTTCTAATAACTGTGGCACTTTACAGGGGAGGGGCCCGAGGGGAGCAGCCAGCTGGCTCAAGACTCAAATAATCCCGAAAGTGAGGTTCCTCAAGAGCCTGTGCTGATTCATCCAAAATGTAATTTGTGCTCGTAAAACACGCTTAAATAGTTGTGAAAAAGTAATGACGGATGGGTTGGTGAAAGACATAATGACAGTCACTAATTACAGTGCCTGGTTCAAAAGAATGCGATGAGTGTTACTACAGCCCTGCCTTTGTGAATGCCAACCTTAGGAAAGGAACCATTATGAAAAGTATTTGGGCCTAATGATCAGATGCAGGACCCCACTGTGAGAACTGCTGTCAGGAGAAGAACGGGCCACACTCATCTTAACCTAGGACTGAGCAGTCTTACAGTCCCTGCGCTTCACTAGCCACCCCAACGACGTATCGTAAGTATAAATTCATGTAGTCAGCACCACTTGACGGCAGTTCCACGTTTCTGGGCCATTGAGACCAGCGGTTCACAACTGGCCACAGCAGCTATTGTTCGATGCCAGGATAAAACAACCCCAATTACCGATTTCCCTTTGTCCTTAAAAGCAAAAGCCGTTTCCAATTTTCTTTCTCCACAGCCCTCGGGTTTTAGAAGGGGGCGGTTTGAATAAGAGTGATCCCCATAGGCTCACAGATTTAGATGCTTTTCTAGAGTGGCATTGCTTCACAGGGATTAGGTGGTGTGGCTTTATTGGAGGAAGTGTGTCCCTGGGGGTGGGCTTTGGGGTTTCAAATGCTCAAGCCTTGCTGGCGTCTAATCTGGATGTACAGCTTCCAGATCCTCTCCAGCCTGTCTGCCTGTGCACTGTCCTGCTTCCTGCCGTCATGACAATGGACTGAACCTCTGAAGCCTGTAAGCCTGCTCCAATTAAATATTTTCCTTTATACAAGCTGCTATGGTTATGGTGTCTCTTCCCAGCAATAGAAAGAACACTAAGATAGAGCCTTTCATCAACTACTCCTGTGTGCTTAGTATAGACTGATTGATAAGCCCAAGGGCTAGAAAGAGATTCAGAGATTGACCGCAAAGCACACCACACAGGGACTGTAACCTGCTGCTTAGCACAGGACTTTCTTCCTCCTATCGCAAAATACACCCAGTGCATTGAGTGCTTTTAGATAGTTTGTACAGCAAAGAAAGTGTATTCCACAATACTTTATAAGGCCCTCAGCATTCCAATTGCAAAGATAGAAATACGATGGGAAAGTAAACACTCAGAGCTTCATATGTGGAATTTGTATGAATATGTGTGTCTGTGTGAGCAGGCACAAATGTGTGTCATAGCTCTCAGAGGTCAAGAAAAGGTCATCACAGCTCCTGGAATTGCAGTTACAGGTGATTCCAAGCCATGAGAGGCAGGTGCTGGGAAACCAAACTTCAGGCCAACGAAAGAGCAAGTCCTCTTGGCAGCTGTGTCCCCTCTCCAGGCCTGTATGGAGGTCCTAAAACCGGTCCAGATCCCGTCAGGAATTCCGCTGGCCTGACTGGCACTCAGAACAGTCTGTCTCCTGCACTAGCTTACACCTGTCAAAAACAGTATTTAGTCATTCACAGCTTCTACTTTAAAAAGAATTCTAGCCATATAGAAAACATTGAGTAAATAGCATAGAATGTTCCCATATACCCAGTCAATGCAGGCAGAGGGTTTTCTCTATTACTAACTTTCTGCATTGCTGTGGTACATTTGTTATAATTATAGACTAGACATTAGATGCATTTTACCAACTAAAGCTCGTGTTTCCACTCATATTCCATGTGTGCATAATATAGCTTTCTAGATTTATCAATTTTACTACTTTCAACACCCATGTTTCACTCAACACTTTTATCTTTTCCCTTCCAAACTCTGGGCATTCACTAGCCTTCTGCCTTTTCCAGAATGTCAAGAGCGTGTGGAGTCAAACACTACAGATCTTTTGAGACTGGTTTCATTGACTCAGCAATAAGCAATAAGTTAAAATATCAGGGAAGCAGAGTTCGAGTCCCTTTATTGCTGAATAATATCCCATTGTGTAATATTTGTCCTCTTGGTCATCTATGGAAACACATCTGGGTTTCTTCCAGTTTTTCCATGACAACAAATGGCCATTATGAACATCTAGATGGTGCTTTGCATATGGCTCAGAGTTGGGACTGTGATTGCTGAGTCATTTGATAAGGGCGTGTTTGGTTCAGAGGGATGAATTTTGCATGCTTTCTTTCACATGTGGAATCTAGATTTAAATATTGTGTAACTATTTATGTATATATACATATATATCATCTATATAGATATATACATTATATGATTGAGAGTAGAAGGGAGGCTGTATGGAAGGAGGAAAGGATCTAAATGGATGGGAGAAGGAGAACATGGGGTAATGGAGAAAGATAGATACTTTGTGTTTGCCATTATGTGGGGAATGTAGGTTTAAGGGAATATGTAAACGTGAAAAGAGAAAGCCCGCTGGGCTGGGTGGAAGGAGGAGGCCAACAGGCGGCAGGGACAACAGGAGATAACTCATGGGGATACGAGGAAAGAACAAAGTCATGTGATCCACACAGTGTCACGGTGAGATGCCTTGTTCTGTAAACACCTGAAAGGACCCAGTACAAAAGCCAGGCCAGGTGGGGCAGGCCTGCAATCTCAGGGAGAAGCAGGAAGAACAAAACTTCAAGGCTAGCCTGGTCAACATAGTGAGAACCTGCCTCAGTGGTTTATAAAACCCAAGAGCACTAGAGACACAAATCAGCGGTACATGGCCTGCTTCGTGTGCGGAACACCCTTGGCTCAATGCCAGCACCACACCAACCATAAAAAGAAAGGAAAAGCAATTTAAAAAGACTATATTGGGTTGGGGACGTAGCTCAAGAGCTAGAGTGCTTACTTAGCATCCATGAAGCCCTGGGCTCAGTTCCCACAACCCCATCAACTTGTCATGGAAGTACTCACCCTTAATCCCAGCACTTGAGAGGTAGAGAAAGGGGGATCAGAAGTTCAAAGTCATCCTCGGCTACATAGCATGAAGGAGGCCATCCTAGACTCTAGACCTTATCTCCAAATAATAACAGTATCCATTCAGACAGTTTGTAAGTATAGCAAAGAATGGAAGGTTTCAATGCATTGCATTTTGTCCCAGCATGCAGACGGACACACAGACACAGAGGATGTGAAAGTCCTTCAAACCGCAACTGACTAGACTATCTTTCCACACCAGGGAACTCTCTCTCTCTCTCTCTCTCTCTCTCTCTCTCTCTCTCTCTCTCTCTCTCAGCATTCTACTGTATAGCTCTGACTGACTGGTTTGTTGTGTAGATCAGGCTGTCCTTGAACTCACAGACATCCACCTGCCTCTGCCACCCAAGTGCTGGGATTAAAGGCGTGTGTCACCGTGCCTGGCTGGAGGGACGCATATACTTTCAGAGGTGGCTAACACAGGGTGGATAACTCGAAGTGAATGTCGTCCCAAGTTGTTTCCCAGAGCTCACAGAATAAATTCATATTCACTAATGGGGCCAAATGAACCTCAATCCCCAGCCTCACCCCTCTTCTTCAAGGCTTTCCTCTTTTCTCCTTCCTCTAAACAGCTGTGTACCTTTACCCAAGTGTGCAGACTCTTTTACTTTGGGCCTTCCTGCTCCTTCTGTCAACATCACCTTCCCTCTTCCCTGAAGGGCAGTTTAATGCGCTGTCAGAATCAGCCCCTTTTGGCAGTTCTTGCTTCATGTTAGCAGCTCACCTCAGGCCTCTGCCCTGAAGCGCCGGCCCTCTGGACCCGTGCATCTACCTCTCTACCTTTCTGGTGGCAGCAAGCTGCACTCTGGCAGCAGCCCTGTCCTTGCTCACAGCACCTAAACTGCAGCAAAGAGAAGGCTCTGAGATGTTTGACTGAGCAAGGTATCCCTGGACAGCAGCTCAGACTGAGGAAGCAGTGGACCCTAGTACACTTTAGTGGTATAGACAGGGAAGCTTAACCTAGGGAAACCAAAGGGAGAGGCTTGGGCAAGGCTATGTAGAAGGTTTCAGAATCCTGAAATCCATGGCAACCAGAGAAATTACTGTACTCAGAGTTGACAGTGACGTCCTTCCAGGGAGTTGAGCAAGTCGTCTCCGACCACCCTTGTGCAAAACCCTCCATTCAGTCCCTGTCTAGCCCAGGGTCAAAGCCACGCCCTATAATGGCAGAATACCCTCCCAGCCTCCATCTCTACCTGTCTACCACTCTCAATATCTTATAAACCCAATTATAAACCCAATTCCAGCTCACTTGCTCCTGTTCCTTTCTGTTCACTATACACACCCTCACATCAGGGCCTTTGCGCATTCTATCCTTTGCCCCTGGAACACTCTTCCTCCAAAGCTCCCGTAGTCACTTACCCATTCCAAACTCTCCAACCTTCACCCCTTTCCCTCCTTCAGAGCTTTGTTCCCACATTACAACCTCCTCTGCTCAGAATCCCCGAGAAAAAATGCCTTCCTCACAGTATCTACCCAATAGTGTTGAAGGGGAGACAACAATACCCCACGTAATGTTAACCTCAGAAGGAAGGATTGCCTAACCTGAGCCAGGGCAAGGCTAGGAAGAGAGAATGAGGGATACAGACTCACAAGGGCCCCGCTCATGGGTGTGGCAGCCTCCTTCAGGAGCAACAACTTCCCCATGGATGTGGCAGCCTCCTTTTAGAAAGGAAGTACAGCTGGCCCAGGGGAGCGGTCCTGGAGGTGGTAACCAGTGCGTTTTGGATCTGTTGCTTTCTAAATCATTTAACGTGGCAGGCCATTAGCAAAAGAGAGCTTCCCTGACCAGCCTTGCGGTTGCCTCTGCCAAAGCCTGGCTCCTTCCCGCCCACACCTCCACTCTAGTTAGCTGAGAGCTGAAAGGATAGCGTTCGCTTCCCGACTCCCAGCTCAGAACTCCTCCAGCCTCTCCACAAAGCTGCGACTCCCTGACAAAGAAGAAGAGGTGCACATTCAAACTGTTTACGGTGATTATAAAGTGATGTACACGCACGGAGTCGCAGATGTTTCTGGAATCTGCACCAGTACTGCTTTTAGGTGCATTTTTTTTAACATAGTGAATGTTTCCGAAGTTACCCTGCAATGGCCAAGATAAGGCTCCTAGGGCTCCCCTGCACAAGGCCTGCTGGCACATGAACCACATGCTCAATTTGTATGAGGACCGCAAGAATTCTCGACAATGACCAGGAACCTCTGGGAGAAAACTGTTAAGGGTCAACCCCAAAGAAATTTGCTATCGGGCTGTGCAGCTTCCCACTCTGCCTTGTGCTGCCTCCCCCACCCATGCCTCCTCCTCTTCTTCCCACACACTCCACTCTAAGCATAAGTAACTCCTACTCTTACTTCAAAATTTGACTCAAATAGCATCGTCATCTCTCTCTTGAGGGGTCCTTTAATATCCATTTTATAGCACAACGAATTGATACGTAGTCAGATGATAAGATAGAGGGATTAAAGAATAGAAACAATTGTAACATAGAGGCAGAGGGCCTACGTCAGTCCCATGCAGGCTCCCTGGTTGTCGGTTTAGTCTCCGTGAGCCACTATGAGCTCAGGTTAGCTGATTCTTTGAGTTTTCTTATTGTAGTTGTGTGGCTTAGTCCTCGTGTGAGAGTCCTAACAGTGGGAGCAGGGGCTGCCTCTGTTTTGGGGACCCTTTCCTCCCACCAGATTGCCTCACCCAGCTTTAGTAGGAGAGGAGATGCCGAGTCTTACTGCAACTTGATATACCTGGCTGACTGATAGCCACGGGAGGCCTGCCCTTTTCTAAAGAAAAAGGAGGAGGAGTGGATGGGGCCAGGAAAGAGGGGCGGGGTGTGTGGGGGGGAGATTGGGAGGAGGGAAGAGAGAGGAAACTGTGGTTGGGATCTAAAACAAACAAAGAAAGAAATAAATACCAAAAAAAAAAAAATATGAGGTGGGAAAAGAAGAAATAACATGTAAGAGTAAAGTGAGAAGACAATCCTCTTACAAAGGGTGGTGGCTAAAAATAAGAGATAGTAACAGCTTTCTGCTGCATAACAAACTGCTCTAAAATTTAAGGATATAAAACAGCCCTTGGTGTAGTTTTATGGCATATATATATATATATATATATATATATATATATATATATATATAAAACTTTTGAGTCCTTTTCTTGACTAAGCTGGGTTCAGCCGATCTTGGCTGAACTTGTTTGTGCAGCTGTTGACAGCTGGTGGGGTGGCTGCGGCTCTGTTGGCTGAGGAGAGCAGGGACCAGGGACTCAGCCAGCGGGGACCCTTGCCACCTCTTTCTACCTCGCTTTCAGTCTCCCACTGGCTGCCTAAGAGTGTTCACCTGGTAGTTGAGAGCTGCCAGCAATAGGAACAAAAGCTGTGTGGCATCCTGAGACATAAGTTCAAACTTTCACAAAGAAACCAGATCAAAGGGGCTGGAGAGATGGCTCAGAGGTTAAGAGCATTGCCTGCTCTTCCAAAGGTCCTGAGTTCAATTCCCAGCAACCACATGGTGGCTCACAACCATCTATAATGGGGTCTGGTGCCCTCTTCTGGCCTGCAGGCATACACACAGACAGAATATTGTATACAAAATAAATAAATAAATAAATAAAAGAAACCAGATCAAAGAAGGCAACAGGAATATTCTCTCTCTCTCTCTCTCTCTCTCTCTCTCTCTCTCTCTCTCTCTCTCAATAACATTTGGAGAATTTTAAGGAAGAGGGATGGAACTGGACATCAATATATTAAGAGAAATTAGCCAAACTCAGGAAGACAATGCCATGTTTTCTCTCTTTTGTGGAATCTAGATTTAAGTGTGCATTTATAAAAATGAAATATATGCGCATGTGTACACAGATATGTACAGGTCAAATAGGAAGGGGAACATGACAGGGTAGGAAGAGCTTAAGTGAGGTAGGAAGGAGGGGGAAAAGACCCAGTGAAATAAATGGGATGTGACCTCAGAAAGTAAAAGAGACCCTGGGGGCAAAGGGACAGGCGAAGGGACACCTGGGAGGGACGAGGAGGAAGCACAATGGCCTGGGAATGGGATGCCACAAAGAAGCTCATTGCCTTCCACAATCACTTCAAAAATTAATCAGTTATCCACACTCCGTAAATAAGTGCGATAAAAAATAGGATGATGCATGACACGGCTCGGCAGGGCAAGGCGCTTGCTGCCCAGTCTGGGCCCCAGTTTTGATTCTCAGAACACACGAGGTAGAAGCAAGGAACCAACAGTTCCCTCTGAATTCACAGGTGCTACATCAAGCCCTCATACACACGCACACGCACATGCACACACACACCCATGCATGTACACACAAAAATGCACACACAAAAATTCTTTAATAAAGGTAAAAATGTTTAACTAATAAAATAAAAGAAATGACGAGGTAAGATAGAAAGGATGGAGGAAGAGGATCTACCTTTCCAGAAAGGGCCAGGAAGCTAGGCAGCCATGCTGGAAATCCACCTCAGACCTGAGCTAGAGAAAGATCTCAGGCTGTTCCCTCCACGCTGCTCTCAAGTCTCAAGTTCTCCTTGTAATTTTGTATGGGTGTGTGTGTGTGTGTGTGTGTGTCTGTGTGTGTGTGTGTCTGTGTCTGTGTCTGTGTGTCTGTGTGTGTGTATGTCTGTGTGTGTGTCTCTGTGTGTGTGTCTGTGTGTGTGTCTGTATGTGTGTGTGTCTGTGTGTGTGTCTCTCTGTGTGTGTGTGTGTGTGTGTGTGTGTGTCTGTGTCTGTGTGTGTGTGTCTACCAGTGGTTGTAAGCTACTGGACGTGGGAGCTGAAAGTTAAACTGAGCTGCAGTGCACCTAGACACTGAACTCGCTCGGCCCTCTTGTGATCTTTTATACATCAGTTATCCATAATTCATACCCTTATTTTCTTCCCTACAAGCAATCATTCTTTTTTAACTTTTGTTAAAAAAGTTTTTGTGTCCAGGTGTTTAGCCTGCAGGCATGTCAGTGCACCACAGGATGTGCGCAGTGCCCACAGAGGACAGAAGGGGGCATCAGATCCCCTCGAACTGGTGCACCTGTAATTGTGGGCCATGATGTTGATGCTGGGATTGAATCTGGGTCCTCTAAAGGAGCAGCCGGTGTTCATAGCCACTGAGCTATCTCTCCAGCCCCTTTAGCATCCATTATGTGTTCATTATACATTTGTTTGTTTATGTTCCTCTCCGGGCCATGTGGGTGACTTACTTTATACAACAGGTATTTCAAATATTTCTCACTGTGTTACTCCTTTTACAGACTTACTTTTTGTGCCTTTCAGATCTGTCTCTGATGCTGTGATCCACCTAACAGCACTTCTGCATTTTATAGGAACACCCCCCTCCATCATGATGTGTTTAGAGAAACATTGTTGAATTTATCTAGCTGCTGTTCTATTTAAGGATTATGAGTTTATATATCTGTTGAATTTGTAGGAAGATATCTTTAAAGCTTAATAATTTGCCTGTTTTCTTTGTCTTTCGTTTCTTTTTTTAATATTGAAGACAGATTTTTTTCATACAATGTATTCTGATTATGGTTTCTCCTCCCAGATCCTCCCCACCTCCCCACCCACCCAAATTCACATCCTTTCTCACTTTCTCATTAGAAAAAAAAAGACATCTAAAAATAATAACAACACATCAAAAAACAAACCAAAGAAGGACAAAACAAACAAACAAAAAAGGGGACCAAAGAAAAAGCACAAGAAATACAACAGGTGCTCTCTCATGCTCTCTCTTTTTTTCTCTCTCTCTCTCAAACACACACACACACTTTTGCACACATAGAAAACCCATAAAAACAAAATCAGAAACCAAAATACCTGAGCAAAAGATCCTTAAGGTAAAATAAGCAAATAAATAAATAAATAAATAAATAAATAAATAAATAAATGCCCAGACAAAGCATTATGAGACAAAAAATAAAGCCCTCCAAAAATACCATTGAGTTCATTTTGAATTGGCCATCTACTGCTGAGCATGGAGCCCGCCCTTGAGTGTGGTTTGTGTACCTAGTGAGACTCTATTAAGGAAAACTACTTTTTTCCTTTTCGGGTGGCTGTCAGTTGTAGGTAGGGTCTGGGTTGTAGATGGAGGTTCATGTCTACTTCCCCCCTCAGCCGTGGGCCCCCATGTGGCTTACACTCATAGTCTCTGTGAGTTTGTACGTGTGTCCATCCTGCTGCATTTAGAAGGTCTTGTTTTCTTGGTGTCCTACATCCCCACTGGCCATTACAATCTTTCTGCCTGCTCTTCCCCAGGGTTCCCTGGGCCCTGAAGGGAGGGATTTGATGGAGACGTCCCATTTAGGACTGAGGTTCCAAGGTCTCTCTCTCTCTCACTCTCTGTATATTGTCCAGTTATGAGTCTCCGGATTTGTTCCCATTTGCTGTAGAAGGAAGCTTCTGTGATAAAGGCTGAGCAAGACACTGATCTATGAGTACAGCAGAATGTCGTTAGGAGTTCATTTTATTGCTGTGCTCCTTTAGCAGAACAGTAGTACTTGGTTTTCCCATAGATCTGTGACATATCTAGTCTACTGTCTTGTCAGACACGGTCTCCATCTAATGCAGTTGGCCTTAATGCCAATCAAATAGGGTTGGTGACTCCTACAATGTTTGCGCCACTATTGCTACAGCATATCTTGCAGGAGGTCACCACTGTAGATCACAGAGGTTGAAGTTGTGTTGGTGTGTACTGTTCTCCTTGGGTAGCAGTACCATGAACACTAGTAAATGAGGGGAAAGGCTCTAGCTAGGCGCCATCTCAACCTCTCCAGGTTCAGTTCAACAAGAGGACATTACCATCAGTTTGTGGGAAACAACCAATAGCCTTGGCAATAACCTTTGCTGTTTTGGGGTTTCCATTGGGTCCCTTTAGCCAGCAACTAAATTAGACATAACCCACTCGTGACATTGGACATTTCATTGGGTGATGAGAAATGTCAAGTTGGGGCTCTCTCTTCCCTTTTATTTGATGATTCCATTTAGATTTCTTTCATATGTGTATATATATATATATCTTAAGAAGCTTCTACTATTTTAGATTTCTAAACGACCCCTCAAGTGGCCCTTAGTTTTGGCTGTTCCTATGTATTGCTTCCCCTACCCTTTCTTCCTTTCCCCTCCCCATTTGCTTCTCCCATTCCAGCCCCTCCCCCTCCTATAACTATCTATTCTATTTCCCTTTCTAGTGATATTTCCCATGAGTCCCTTACCCTATACCTAACCTCTGTATTATATGCATCATAGCCTGCTTATTGAAGACTTAACAGCCAGCATTCACATATAAGCAAATGGACACCATATTTGTCCTTTTGGGTTTGGGTTACCTCACCCAGGATGATTTTTTTTTGTTTTAGCTCTGTCCATTTACCTGTGAGTTTTATATTTTTTTCACATAGCTGGGTAATAGGTATAGGGCTCTCACTGCCTTGCCATGGTCCTTTAATTTGATTTTTCTGTCTGTAACTCTGAGAACTTGATCTCCATTTCCCCAAATTCCTTTTTAATTTTCTCCTTCCTGGGACTCCCATTCGAAGATACAAATATCAGACGTTATTTTTACTTCTGCCCTCTGACAATTATGTCTTGCCCCTTCCTGCATCCCTCCGTCTGATAGTCTAACTCACAGCCTAGTCTCAGCTGCACTTCTAAGTATTTATCTTTTATCATTATTCAACTAGTAAACTCCCCATACATATTTCAATTTGTTCTTTCTTGTCAATCTTGTTTCATATCACAAGTATCATCCGTCATCTCTCTGGAGACACTTAGTGTCCTGCCAGTGTCCTGCCAGTGTCCTGCCAGTGTCCTGGCAACTGTTTTAGATGGCAGTGCTATCCAGTCCATTGCCTTTAAAATCACCACTATGACACTTTTTTTTGAGAGATATTAACTCCTCTTTTCTGGGAATGTGTTTGGGAAAGAGCTATAAGCAAGGCCCTACTCTGTGTTCCTATGGATGAGGGGAAGGAGGATGCCGGGTGAGCCCCAGGGCTGGAAGGGCAGCAACAAAGTTTTGTTGAATGTCCACGTTCGTCACCTCCTCACCACTCAGCTTCTCCAGCCGGAAGCCAGACATCTCGGTGCTAGATATGTACAACACAGGACACATTCTTCTCACCAAGGTGCTTCCCCTTAGCCTGGACCCAGGAGAAAGCTGGAAACCGGCAAGCTGTCTGTATCTGTTTCCTTACCTCCTTTCTCCAGCACTTCACACTTCTGGGAGCTCAACCCAGAGCCCACCACCAGATAAGACCCATATGGTTTCCTATTGGTCATGTAATGAGCAACCACAAACTTGTGGCTTCAAACTATGAAAAAAAATGTATACCTTCGTGGTTCTGGAGGTCAGAAACCCAAGGTGTTAACTGGATGGTTCTTCTGTGGTTCTGAATGCTCCAAGGATGAATCCATTCCCTTCCTCTTCAACTTTTAGCAACTGCCTGGGTTCTTTGGCATATGCCCACCCTCCCCCTGCCTCCACCGCTTCATCTTCACAGGACTTTCCCCCAACCTCTGTTTCTGTGGCCAATCATCTTCTGCCTCAATTCTGTCTCCCATCTAGAAAGACTTCCGGGCTCAAAACAGACACACCTGGTCATCCCTGATAGCCTCCTCGTCTTTTGCACACCAAAATGACGTTGACAAGTTCAAGAGATTTGGATGTGAACATACAGGGATGGGAGCCATTACTGCAAGCTCGTGTAGATCTGAAACCGACTCTGTGCAGAGTCTTCTGAAGAGAGGCTGCTAAGAAATGTGAATGGAACTTATCAATACAGATAAGATCATATCTCTGCCTACAGAAATATTTAGAGCACTGAAGTTTGCCCGTGACAGACATGGAAATGATTAGGATGTACAATAAGTATAGACTAAACCAGATAGAAGGCTCTTACGTGTTATGTCCAATTCAGTCAGGGTGGCACGGCCGTCTAGAAGAACCTTCAATGCTGGGACCCAGACACCTACTTGGGCTCAACATTGGGGCCTCCATCTTGCGCTCTCGATCTTCCTTATAAGACAGTACTGTGTGAGGTACTTGGGACTCAAAATGAGGCGGGTGTTGTGAAGAGGGGTAGAGTCAAACTGCCTCTTGTTCTTGGAGAGCTCAGTCAGGGGATGCACAGCTAATGAGGAAGAGCAACATGTACCGGGACCGGTAATCACCAGGGACCAGGAAATCTGACTCACCGCCTGCCCTATACCAGAGAGACCTTGGCGGGGCCCGAAGGAAGAGAGGAAGCCCAGCTTAGACCGAGAGAAGCCAGTCCTGAAAAGGCCAGAAAGAGCCTGCTGAATCTTGCAAAGAGAGCGATTCATCCCATTTGGAGCCTCCTTCCTCCTGGTTCTTAGGAAATCATCACAACACCCCCTTCCCTTTCCCTGGAATTTGCCTTCTCTCTCACCTTTCTTCTTCCCTCTCTCCCCACTTTGATGGAGGCAGGAAAGATTACACTGCCTCCCAGCCCCTTTTCTCCCTCTACTCCAGTCATACAAGGACAAGCAAGCAGAGGCTTGGAGGTTGGGGAGGGGAGAAGCGGTTGCCGCGAATGTTATCAGCCCGCTGAAGGCCTCTGACCATCGTTTTATCTCCGGAAGCTTTTATCTCTCATGCTTACAGCACCTACCTTCAAAGGTCTAAAACTTATGGGTACTCCCCTGCCCTGGACCACACGTAGCGCCCTGTTCTCAGATCTCTGCTTTACAGATGGGAAAGTGAAGCCAGGAGGGCTGCCACTCTCCTGAGCTGGTCTCTCAAGAGCTGCACGCAGCTCAGAACCACAAACACTGACTCCAGGCACTGAGCCCCAGAGAGGAACGCTTAAGCCACAGGTTTGTTGTTCCAGGACAGACCCTGAAAATAATAAGGTTCTCCATGTTAACTTGAGTCACGATCTTATGGCACACATACCCTGTCCCCTGTTGCTAGAAGGGGGAAAACATGACAGAAAAGAAGGCGCCGCCTCTTTTCAACTTCCTCCACAGTGATATTTCCAGTATCACATAAGAGAGCATTTCAAATTGGCAGAATGATGGAAAGAAAAATCACTATTGTATAATCGGACTGAACCGGATGCCGCACCATTAATAGCATTTCCTTCATAAACACTGACTCCGGAAATCCACAAAGACCACGCTGACATCAGAGCTCTCTTCTTGCTAATAATGACTCCCTAACTAGACAAAAGCAAAAGCAAACAGCACCTAACTTTGGCGTCAAGCCTTGCTCAGTGCACAGGCCTCCCTGGAGGAGCCTTAGAGACTGACACAGGGTGGAGGTGGGGCATCTTCAGAGCCCCAGGTTGGAGGCCAACGCTCCTGGGCATCAAGGTTGGAGCCTGTGTTTGCTGCAATTTGGGCTAACCTTGAGGGAAGTGGAGGGTAGTGCCCACTGCCGAGGGCCTGCTGCAGCTGTGAGACCAGCCGAAAGGAGCTGAGTTTACCCACATCAGCTGCTCAGACTTCATATTCCTGAGGAGTACCATAAACAACTCAGGCAGGTAAATGAGGACACGGGGTTTCAATCCAGTGCCAGCCTTCACAGTGACAGGGAAGAGAACTCTGGCTGATCTCTCCCTGAAGAACCACTGGGGATATTCAAAAAACCACCATCCTGAAACTCTCATGGTAATTTTATTCACAATTTCCATGGGTTGCTCGAGTAGGCTGTGTTTGCCCCATGAATAATAACACAGAATGCAGGGCCATGTTTTCCCCCAGATGTGTAATTAGATCATTCTTTCAATCATGCATTTCCTATGCTTAAAAACAAAAGGCTGGTTGCGTTGTGTGGAATCAGTTTAGGGCATTTAGGCAAGCCCTAAACATTTGGTTTTGATGTTTTTGTAGCATTCAAAAAGATCTGAACCAGATAATGTGAGAATCTTTAAAAACACTGAAATGCTTTGAACCATATTTTACAAATTTCAAAAAAAATAAATTGAGTGATTTTCAGTCTACAGCTTGTAATAAATTGCAAAAGAAGGGATTGGAATATAGACCCACGTATGTGGGTAGACTGCCAGGTTCCTGCCTTTGCATGAATGCCCACCCAGAGGTGGCTGGGCTTGCTTCTGTCCAGTTAAGGTGTCACTGTTGGCCAGAAAGCTGCACTTTCTGTAAAGGCCAGACCCACTCCTCATACCTTCCATCACATCTCTTAATGTGCTGAACACAACTGGTGCGAAATAAATCCTGCTAACGCTCACGCACTCATTCATTCATTCATCATTCTTTCAAACTTGTTTTTTTTTTTTTAAATCATCCTATGTGAGCTAGGTACTCCTAGGCTCTGAAGAAACAACAGGGAATTCTGAAGAACAGCAGACAAGAAAATTTCTGTCTTAGGTCTCCTGTTTTAATGTTTTCTAAACCATTACTAATAGAACAGAAAGGAAGAGCAAAGAGATCACCTGCCTTCTGAGGTTCTAGGAAAGGGAGAACGGAGGTGGAGGAGATGGAATTAGCAAGGAGGTGGCTGCTTTGTGGGAGCCTGGTTCATTGAAGCCATCTACAAGTTCTTAGAAAATAAGTCTTTCTTCTGCTGTTAGCATCCTCCTGTGTCAGACCCTCTGCTTTGGACTTATCCTCAGGACACACCCAGACAGTTCAAGACAACTCCTCATTTCTAGAGTGTCTCTCTTTCCTTATTTACAAAACTCGTGATGCCATTCAAGATAGTGTTTATGACCCAATTAAAAAATGGGGTACTGATCTGAACAGAGAATTCACAACAGATGAACTTCGAATGGCCAGAAGACACTTAAGGTCATGCTCAACCTCCTTAGCGATCAGGGAAATGCAAATCAAAACCACTTTGAGATACCATCTTACACCTGTCAGAATAGCTAAAGTTAAAAACACCAATGATAGCCTATGCTGGAGAGGATGTGGAATGAGGGGAACACTCATCCATTGTTGGTGGGAATGCAAACTTGTGCAGCCACTTTGGAAATCAGTGTGGCGGTTTCTCAGGAAACTGGGAGTCAACCTCCCTCAGGACCCAGCAATTCCTCTCTTGGGAATATACCCTAGAGATGCCCAAACATACTACAAAAGCATTTGTTCAACTATGTTCATAGCAGCACTATTTGTAATAGCCAGAACCTGGAAACAGCCTAGGTGCCCCTCAATAGAAGAATGGTTAAAGAAGGTGTGGAACATATACACATTAGAGTTTTACTCAGCGGTAAAAAATAATGACATCTTGAATTTTGCATGCAAATGGATGGACATAGAAAACGCTTTACTGAGTGAGGTAAGCCAGACCCAAAAAGAGGAATATGGTATGTATTCACTCATAAGTGGATTCTAACCATAGTTAAAGGTCTTTGAGCCTATTATTCGTGATCCTAGAGAAGCTAAATAAGAAGACGAACCTGATGAAGATTTTTTAGCTATCCGCCAGGAGGTAGGAAATAGTCAAGAGTCCCAGGTAACCTTGGGTGCATGGGGGGGGTGGGAGGGTTGTTGGAGGGGGAGAGGGTTAGAGAGAAGGGAGTAGGGGAGGAATGGAGAAAGCTCTGTTGACTGGGATGGGGGGAAGGGAGGAAGGATGAATGTGGGATCAGGGAAGAATATATTTCAACTAAGGGAGTCATATTAGAGTTTACAGGAAACTTGATTATATATGGGATCCCAGGTCCAAGGAGAGATCCCCAGATTGTTCTCTGGACAGAGGAGGGGGTGCCTGAACCGGCCTTGGCCCGTGACCATACTGATGAATATTTTGCTTATCACCATAGATCCCTCATCTGGCGTTGGATGACGATACAGATGGAGGCCCGCGTTGGAGCACGGAACTGAGCCCCCCAAGATCCAAATGGAAGGAAGAAAATGACGAAGGACTGCGAGGGATACTATCACCCACTGATACAAGGGGTCGGATCTAATGAGAGTTTACCAAGGCCAGATGGACCGTGACTGAACGAGCATGTGATCCAACCAGATTCTCTGAATGTGGCCGGATTTTCTGAATGTGGCTGGCCTGCAGTCTTACTGAGAAGCCATTGACAATGACACTGGGACTGGTTTCCTCTGCATATACTGGATTTTTGGGATCCAGTCTGTTTGGATGCTCACCTTCCTGGACCTGGAGGGAGGGGGGAGGAACTTGGACTTCCCACAGGGCAGGAGACCCTGACTGCCCTTGGGGACAAAGAGGGAGGAGAAGAGGGAGGGGGGGAGTGGGAGGGCGTTGGGAGGAGGGGCGTAAATGGAAACTCTTTATAATTTAATAAAATTACTTTAAAAAAAAAAGATAGTGTTTATGGATGTCAGGGACAAGACACTGGGAAGATGTGGAGTTTTGCTCTGAGGGCAGGTATAAAGCCATTGCCCCAGAGAAGAGAAATGCATTGACATTTTTTTATTTTTGTTTATTTTTTTTAAAAAAGAAAGAAAACTATTTTTTTTCATTACACATACCAATCCAAGTTCCCACTCCCTCCCTTTCTCCCATTCTTTCCACATATCCAATCCTTAGAGAGGGTAATGCACATTGCTTTGGGGGAAGGTCCAAGGCTGATCAAGGTATCCATCCAAAGATGTAACATGAAGGGCCTGCTTGTTTGTGTTTCTGTCCTGCCCAGCCCCCTAGCTGTTTAGTCCCAGAGAAAAATCACACTGAGATCTCTATAAGTTATAATGCTGATTGGCCCATTAGGTCTAGCCTCTTACTGGCTAACTCTCATATCTTGATTAACCCATTTTTCTGATCTATGTTAGCCATGTGGCTCAGTACCTTTTTCAGTGCAGCGGCTCACATCCTGCTGCTTTGGTGGTCTGGACAGGAGTGCGAGTAATCAACTTCGTCCTCCCCAGAATTCCTCCTGCTCTCCTTGCATCATTTCCACTTCCTGTCTGGATTTCCCACCTACACCTCCTGCCTGGCCAATCAGCGTTTATTTAAAACATGATTGACAGAATACAGACAATTCTCCCACACCACAAAGAGAATAGTTTCCCAAAAAGCCAGTACATACATTAGGGATAAATCCTGGAGTCACTGCCAGTGGCCCCTCAATCTGTTCCAGCCATGCACCTGTTAACCACATTCAAAGGGACTAGTTTGGTCCTATGCTGTTTCCTTCCCAGTCTGGCTGAAGTTGGTGAGCTCCCATTAGCTCAGGTAAACTGTTTCAGTGGGTGAATCCATAACAGCCTTGACCTCTTTGCTCATATTCTCATTCCTCCCACTCTTCAGCTGGACTTTGGGAGCTCAGTCCAGTGCTCCGATGCAGGTCTCTGCCTCTGTTTCCATCAGTTGCTGGATGAAGGTTCTATGGTGATATTTAAGATATTCATCAGTCTGACTACATGGCAAGTCAAGATCGGGCCTCCTCTTCTCCATTGCTTAGGGTCTTAGCTGGGGTCATCCTTGTGGATTCCTGGGAATTTCTCTAGAGCCAGATTTCTTGTTAACCCTATAATGGCTCTCTCAATCAGTATATCTCTTTCCTTGTTCTCATCTCTGTCCTTCCTCCATCTCGACTATCCCATTCCTCAAGTTCTCCTCAACCTTCCCCTTCTCCATTCCTTTCCCCCTTCCACCCTTTCTTTTCTCCCCACCCCTATGCTCCCAATTTTTTCAGGCAATCTTGTCTGTTTCAACTTCCCAAGTGGATCTATATATGTTTTTCTTGGGGTTTACTTTATTACTTAGCTACTCTAGGATCATGAACTATAGGCTCAATATCCTTTTTTGATAGCTAGTATCCACTTATGAGTGAGTACATACCATATTCATCTTTTTTGGGATTGGGTTATGCCACTGAAGATAGTGTTTTCTAATTCCATCTATTTTCAACCAAAATTCAAGATGTCATTCTTTTTTACCGCTGAGTAGAACTCTAATGTGCAAATGTGCCACATTTTCTTTATCCATTCTTTGGTTTAGGGGCATCTAGGTTGTTTCCAGATTCTGGCTATTACAAATGTTGTTATTAACATAGTTGAACAAATGCTTTGTAGTATGATTAACTATCTTTTGGGTATATGCCCAAGAGTGGTATTGCTGGATCCTGAGGTAGATTGATTCCCAATTTTCTGAGAAACTGCCATACTGATTTCCAAAGTGGTTGTACAAGTTTGTTTTCCCACCAGCAATAGAAGAGTGGTATTCAATGAGGTTGCTTATTTGTTTCCCGGCTGCCCAGACTCCCAAAGTAACCACACGAAAACTGTATTAATTAAATCACTGCTTGGCCTATTAGCTCTAATTCTTATTGGCTAATGCTTTTACATCTTATTTTAACCCATTTCCACTAATTATATTTTATCATCAGGCTAATGGCCTACCAGCAAGGTTCTGGCCTGTCTGTCTCCAATGGCTCTATGGCTTCTCCTGACTCTGCCTCCTTTCTCCCAGCATTCAGTTTAGTTTTCCCTTCCTATCTACTCTATCAAGCCAAGCCAGTTTCTTTATTAACCAATGGTATTCACAACATACAGAGAGGAATCCCATATTACCTCCCCTTTTCTGTTTAAATAAAAAGAAAGGTTTTAACTTTAACATAGTAAAATTACATATAACAAAACAGTTATCAAGCAAAAATTGCAGTTACAATATTTATGTCTATCTTTCATCATAACTAAGAAAAATTGTAACTATATATTCTTCAACTCCATCAAAGACTCCAGAAAGATATAATATTATCTAAGTTAGCAGAAAGTGCATTGTAAGCAACTTCCAAAACTAGAATTGACAGAAACACCTCACTGCCTGTACAGTCACCCAAAGTTCTTCTGTATCATTGGAGCATCCATCTTCAGCCTACAGGTCCATAATATCCCAAACTTTTCCATGAAGCAGGAAATTTCAAACACAGTCCTGCCTATATCAGCAATTTGTCAGTCACTTTCTTCTGTGTCCTGCAGAATGTCTAGCAGAATCTTTCATGAAGCAGAAACCCTGAAGTACCATCTCACCTTTACGCAAGTTTAGCAGTCATTTCTCTGTAGGTCCTGAATGTCCAGTTTGTTCCCCTTACTCCACATCTTCTCCACCATAAGCTATCATTGGTGAAAAACTTATTCAACAAGAACTTTAAGAAAGAAATTGAAGAAGATACCAGAAAATGGAAAAATTTCCCATGCTCTTGGATAGGTAGGATCAACATAGTAAAAATAGCAATCCTATCAAAAGCAATCCATAAATTCAATGCAATCCCCATCAAAATCCCAACACAATTCTTCATGGACCTTGAAAGAACAATAATCAATTTTATATGGAAAAACAAAAATCCCAGGATAGCCAAAACAATCCTGTACAATAAAGGAACTTCTGGAAGGGTCACCATTCCTGACATCAAGCTCTATTACAGAGCTACAGTAATTAAAACAGCTTAGTACTGGCATAAAAACAGGGAGGTTGACCAATGGAATTGAATCAAAGACCTGGATATTAATCCAGACACCTATAAACACCTGATTTTGGACAAGGAAGCTAAAATTACACAATGGAATAAAGAAAGTATCTTCAGCAAATGGTGCTGGCATTACTGGATGTCAACATGTAGAAGAATGAAAATAGATCTATATCTATCCCCATGCACAAAACTCAAATCCAAATACATTAAAGACCACAGTGAACCTGATAGAAGAGAAAGTGGGAAGTAGTCTTCAATGCATGGACACAGGAGACCACTTCCTACATATAACCCCAGTAACACAGACACTGAGAGCAACAATAAAGAAATGGGACCTCCTGAAATCGTGAAGTGTCTATAAAGTAAAGGACACTGTCAATAAGACAAAAAGGTAGTCTACTGAATGGGAAAAGATCCTCATCAACCCCACATCAGACAAAGGACTGTTCTCCAAAATATATAAAGGACTCAAAAAATTAGACATCAAAATTCTAAATAGCACGATTAAAAATGGAGTACAGATCTAAAAAGAATTCTCAACAGAAGAATCTCAAATGGCCAAAAGATACTTAAGGAAATGTTCAACATCCTAAGCCATCAGGGAAATGCAAATCAAAACAACTCTGAGATACCATCTTACACCTGTCAGAATGGCTAAGATCAAAAGCACGTATTCGCATTTTTTTTTAAAGATTGCCCTGTTGCCAGGCGGTGGTGGTATAAACCTTTCGTTCCTACTCTTGTGAGGTGGAAACAGTGCAGATCTCTGAGAGTTCCAGGCCAGCCTGGACTACAGAGTGAGTTCCAGGCCTGGCAGGACTGTCACACAGTGAAACCCTATCTTGAAAAAAAAAAAAAAAGATTGTCCTGACAGTAATTTGAAAAGGGAATGAGGGGAGAGGACAATATGATGGAGGAAAAATTGCCTAGGATGTGAAAGTAGCCATCTTAGTGAGCAGATGCTGTGGATTGGACTGCGGTAGAAAAGTGGAAGTTGGAGGAGGCAGATGTAGCACCTGAGCAGCAGCAATGCTGGCAAGAGCTGCAAACGAATTGCATCTGGGAGAAGACTATCCCAAGGATGGCTCCTGGTACTCTGGTTTACATAAACGATGGGACATTCGAAGAATCTTACAGAAAAACAGGACAGAACACTGAGAAAAGGGTGGGCTACCTGAGTTTTTGTTTGCTTTTGTTTTGTTTTTTTACAGCCGGTACCCAAGGTATATTTAAATAAGGAAGTCTAGCAGGTGCCGTGGGCTGGAGCTCAGGGATGTGCATCTGGGGATCATCAGAACATTGTCACTGAAGCGTGTGGGCAATGATGTATCAAGAGGGAGAAAGGATAAAGAGGGGTACAGCCTTTAGGAAGACCCACACTTCCTGACTGGGGAGATAAAAATCTGCAAAACGAGAGTGAAAGGGAATAGCTACAGAGAGAGATGTCATGAAATCCGAAAGAAATGTGTATGTCAAGGAGGAACTGCTTATCAGCAGAGCTAAGTAGTAATAGAAGATGTAACAGGAATGAAGGTCAAACTCTCCACATTCATACACCCTGTGCATAGTACATTATACACTCAATGGTTATTGATAGATTAGTCCAACAATAGACCCTGAATTGTAGAAGAGAATGTGCTGTGATAGCAAAAACACAAGCTTTGAATCCAAGACCAGATGGTTGCTAACTGTCATGAAGAGCATCAAAAAGGATCAGAGCCTGGAGGTACTGGAGATGCTCACTAGAAGAAAACCAGAATCATGCTCCTGTGTCTCTATGAAAGGTACAGGGGTTTCCTTCCTGGGGTCATTTGAGTCATTTGTACATGTCATTTTAGAGAAATGAGGGGAAATGGCAGGGTAAGGGAAAGCCTCCATTAACGCTGGGGATAAGGGGAGGCTGGAAATAAGGGAAACCATTGTGACAAAGTCTCCACGTAAGAACACACTGATCCAGGCATAGGGGTACACGCGTGTAGCCCCGGAACCTGGGAGGAAGGCTGAGCAAGACCAGGATCGGGACTGCAAAGCCATCCTTGGCTACACAGCAAGGCCACTCTGGTCAACTTGAGACCTTTCTCAAAACATGAACGAAAAAATTAAAATTCAAGTCTCATTTTTCAAGAATATTGAATATAATAAATTCACAATGTAAGCAATATATTAAGTGATGTAAGTGGTGTATCAGCTTTGATAATTCATACCCATTCATAGGACAACAGAAGGCAAAAAGGTCTCGTTCAAAATGAGTCCATCCGTTAAAGAAGAGGAATAGACTGTTGCTAGGTAATGGCCTTGGAAGTTTACTTTTCAAATTAGCCCCAAAAGGGATGTCACATACCACACATTAATTGGGGACACCTGAAAAAAAAAGATTATATTTAAGAAATCTGTTTCCTGAAAGTAAAACAAAAGTTATTTGTTTTGTAAACTCTAGAGGGGAAAAAAAACCCCATAAGCTCCTATGAGGCCCTTTCAGAATTACAAATTCCAAAAGGAATCCAAATAAATTAATTTGGAAAGCCCCTTGAATTCTTTGGCCTGAAATGAAACTTGTGGGTCATCCTTCAAAGTCTTGCCATGCCTACTATCAATATTTTATGGTGACATTTTCCTAAACAATTTGAGCAAGGACAGAATGGTATAATCAAAGATGCTTGAGTAAGTAATAAGCAAACAGATGTGTTTAAGATAGCAGTTTTAAGAGCAACAGCACATTTTTAAGAAACAAAATACAGGAGAGGCCTAATGTGTCCAACATTGTTAAGCAATGACCTTATCTGTACGAGGACATTTTCCAGATAACAGCTGATTTGACAAGACCGCACTTCAAAAAATGACCTTGATAAAGATGATTTTAAGAAGTAATACACACTTCCTCTCTGGCTCTCTGGGGCTCATCTACTGTCTTTGCTATTCCTGTCTTTCAGCGATCAAGGTCTTTGGCTGTTATTATTTATTGAGATGTCCATAGGACACAGACATTCATTGGCAGGGTTGACCACAGTTCCTGGGGGTTTAGCTATGGACCCAATTACTGTGTGTTCATATCTGCCCCCTTCTTTCTCTTCCCCTTTTCTTTTTAAGATTTATCTTTCTTATGTATACTGTGTATCTGTGTGAGTATATGCCTTGGGGTGGAGGAAAAAATTCTCAGGAGCCAGAAGAGGGCTTTGGGGCCCCTGGAGCCGGAGTTTCAGAAATTTTTGCAAGCTGCCTAACATGGGCACTGGGAACTGAATTTTGGTCCTTTGGAAGGAAACACAACACTCTTGCTTAACTACTGAGCGATCATCTGATGGATCATCTCTGACCCATCTTTCCTTTTCTCAAAACTGTCCATGTAGTTTTCTCTGTTGGCCCTTCTTCCTTTTCATACTTCAGAAAGTGTCTTTTCTATTTTCAACAGCATATGTTCACTCCATAAAACTAGAAATATGGAAAAATTCAAAGTCACCTCATATAGGAATGTTCTGCTTGCCAGTTTTTAAACTCATGGTTAGTTTTAAAACATGGGCCAAGAGCAGTAGCTGCAGCAATAGCAGATAAGATGTGTAGTCTGCTTTCCGAACTTCATGTAACAAATGTCTTTCTTCCAAGTAAACATTTTAAATGTAATGTGCCCCTCCCATCACAGAGATTTTCTTTACTCACACTATTCTCCTTGCACGTCCTGTCTGGGTGACTTCTAGGTTTTCTATACCATCTGAAAGCTGAATACCACACTTCACATCACACTCTTGGGCAGTCACCTCCCAAAGCGTTAGAGGAAAATAAAACCCACCCTAAAGGCTTTATGTAAAGGCACGGATGTATGTGCTTCATAATTTAGATTTAACGATATCTGCTAAAGTGCACATGTATTAAAACAATTTTTTGCAAGGCCAGGTGCGGTGGCATAAGTATTTAATCCCAGTACTCAGGAGGCAGAGGCAAGTGGATGTCGATGAATTCTAGGCCTGCCTGGTCTACATAATGACTTCCAGGCCAGTCAAGGCTACATAGTGAGACATTGTCTCAAAAAGAAAAGAAAAGAGCATTTCAGCACTGTTCATATGCTCCAAAGACAGGACTCTATGACTAAGGGATGGGTTTAAACACCTATACAGGGAAATATGACTTTTAAAAAAGGTTGATATAAGCCCATATTGGATTAAATATGGAATGATCACTAAGATGTGTTATAATAGGAATCTATATGCTCAGATAACTGTACACACTCCTGCACCCGTACACATTGCAAAATCGGAGACAGGAAGGCATATACATGCACATGCTTTAAAAACATCGGTTGTTTCTGGAACGATAGACAGGAGCCAGCCCAGTGACAGCCTCAGGTTGGCAGGCACTGGGGTAGGACGTTCACTCCTTGTTACTCACCCTGCTAGGCTAACCGAGAGTTGTGGTTGCCGCTGCTGCTTTACCGTGCATGCGCACATCACTTTTCAAGCCACTGTGAATGAATTTAGTTTCTTCCGTTTATAGAAAACAATAGCAATATCAGATATCTACAGAAAGCGTTTTCTCAGCTGAGACACCCTCCTCTCCAGGGATTCTAGCTTGTGTGAAGTTGACGTAAAACTAACGCGCACACTGTTTAATCTGCACCATGCCAAGGCGTTTGTAAAGGTCCAATCACCTTCCACGCTCACAGTGATCCTGCAAGGCTGACAACTGTCATGTTCAGACTATTGATAAAGGGACAGTAGTTTAGGTCATTTGGCTAAGAGCATTCTGTATAGAAACAGCTGAGATGTTGATGGGAAGACAGGCCTGTGGTTGCATTCTTAAGTCCTTAAACCAAAATATAGGCATAAAGCTGTCGACAAGTCCAACCGGGCTTCATGGAGGAAAGAAGTTATTCTCTTAGGAAGCGGAAGATCCCCACAGATAATAGGACGCTAGGACGCATTTTTTCCCATATCTTCTGCTCAAAACTGGAAGCATAGAACAGCGGTGAGAAATGGCGACACTGGGTAAGGACTGATGCTGGGTATTTTGGCATTTGCGATGTACTCTTTCCAGAAAAAAAGACAAAATGTTTTTATCTGTATCCAGCGTGTGTTCAGATGTAAGCAGAGACCAGAAGAGGGCTCCCGATCCTCCGGAGCCAGAGTTCCAGGCAGCTGTGAGCAAGCTGCCAGGCTAGCTCCAGCTCCGGGATCTGAACTCATGCCCTCTAGAAAACCAGCAAAGGGCAGCAAGTGCTCTTGATCCCTGAGCCATCTCGCCACGCCTGCAACGTACGCATGTGTGGTTTAACATGGGAATAACTAGAAAAATGTTTCCCTACTACGAAGAGCTCCTCCTGCATCCACCCCCATGCCCTCGCCGTTTGTACTTCCTGTCTCCGGGGTCCACTTGAGATCTCTGAGGACAAACACTGCCATGCCTCACTCCCTACACTGTTCTGTCCAACATGCTCTCTCTCTATAGTTGCCTGTCCCTATAGCCAGAATCACAGAGACCTTTTAAAGCCCGACCAGAGTCTGCCTCCCAGAACGTCCCTACTCATCCACATCAAGGGTCAGCGCTCCCTCTTCTCCAGAGCTATCTTCAGTAATTCTCTCAGTGGAAACCCAAAGAACGCAAAAGAGATGTAGATTATCTCTAGCATCTGTTTATTTATTTCCTATCTGTCTGAGAGCTGCTCTACTCACTATAGCAACAGATGGAAGCAGCCTACCTGTCCATCAACAGATGAATGGATACGGGAAACTCAGTCTGTGTATAGAATAGACTATAACTCAGCCCTAAAGAAAAACAAAATCACAAAATCTCGTAAGAATGGATGGACTTAGAATATGTCCTATTAAGTGAAATCACTCAATCTCTGGAAATAAAGACCCGATGCCCTCCCTCACTTGCGGATCACAGCCTGGGGCGATTTGAATGAGAAATGGCCCGTTTGAATGTTTCTTGGGGGCAGAAGTGTTTAGGGGAAGCATTAGGAGCTAAGGTTTTGTGAGAGGAGGTATTGACGCTAGGGATGGGCTTTGATGTTTCAAAAGCCCATGGCTCACTCTCTGCCTCAGGGTTGTGGATCAAACAGCACCCATTGCTATCTACCCCAGGCTCTACCTGTATCTACCACAGCTATTGCTCCAGGGCTGTGCCTGCCTGCCTGCCTGCTGCCATGCTCCCTGCCATCATGATGATGGTTGTGCACTCACCCTCTGAAACCGTAAGCAAGCCCCTGGAATCAAACGCTTCTCTTATAAGTTGTCTTGGTCATGAGATCTCTCCTCAGTAATAGAAAAGTAACCAAGGCATAGTCTATAATGTATAGATGTATTCACATAGGCAAATGTACATGTAGACACATGAGGACACATAGTAAGGAAGTTACAAAAGGGTAAATGTGAGCCGATGAGGAAGGACAGGATGCAGACATAGACGCATGAGTCATGGAGGAGGGTACAGGTAATTGTTTTTCTAGCTTTAACTCTGTCATTAATTGTGTGTGAGAATGTGTATGTATGTGTGTGTGAATGTATGAGAGTGTATGGGTGTGTATGTTTGCGTGTGCTGGATAAATATATAAAATATAATTAATAGTGACCGTGTAAAATCCAAAACAACATTCCAGGGTTTCAGAACGGCTCTTCTAATGGTGTAGAAGTTCTCTGAGCTGGATAGACTGGAGCTGGGTATGTGCTTATTTGATGGCTATGTTAACCTTGCTGTATGATGTATTTTATTTGCAAGTCCTTTACAATAAAGTGGTATTCATTTAAAAAACAAGTCTATCTCCCTTGCAGTGTGGGACTCAAAGGAAGAACAGCATCTTTTATTATTGAAGTGCCACCCTTGCCCTGTGTTGCACTGTGTCTCCATTGCTGTCTATGAAACTGTTGGAGAGAAGAGAACACTGCGCATAGCCTGATTGAGAGAGCCTGGGGTAGATGGAAATGGGGCCTATGGGCAGCTGGGCCAGGCTTGTGTTGGTGTGAGCAGCCTGGCCACTGGACTTGGGATATTAGTGTGAGCAGCCTGGCCACTGGGCTTGTCTGTTGGTGTGAGCAGTTTGGCTGGGCTTGGCCTGTTGGTGAGGGCAGACTGGGCACTGGACTTGTGCAATTGGTTTGGGCAGCTTGACTGGACTTGGGGCAGCCTGGCCACTGGGCTTGGGCTGTTAGTGTGAGCAGACTGGTCAGGCTTGTACTGTTGGTGATTGTTGCTCATGCCAGGGTATGAGACAGAAGCCCACAATCCTCACACATGAAGCATTAGCTACCAAAGGATGTGATTTTTATGAAAATAAGAGGTGATGGAGGTAGATATTTTCTGTCATGGTGAGATCTATGTGATGCTAGACAGACCAGGAATCCTCGGGCTCCCGAGAAAACGAAATAGCAAAAGATGCGTTTGTCCGTAGCCTCATTCTTTATATACCTGCCGTGTGTGTTTAGGGTGGGAAGATGCCTACAGCATCTGCTTCTAAATTTTGTAATTACCAAGAGTGGGGGTTGAGTTTTGAGATATTTTGCGAAACCTGGGGAGGGGTAATGAGTATCAGGACTGATCTTGGGGGGTCGCGTCTTTGAAGCATATTAAGGCTCTGGAGTCAATGGAGCTTGGCTCTATTTGGACAAGAATTGTTCTTGGATGGAATGGAACCCAGAAGGACAGGGAGAAAAAAAAGTGCGAGAAGGGTAAAGAGGAAAAGGGATTCTAAACTCAGGCGAGGGTAAGCTTGTCTCATCCAAAAGGAATCCTTAAGGGACCTGGAAGGAGTCCCTGCCCCATCCTGCGGCCCTGGGTGTTTCCAACTAACCTTCAAGGAACGGGGCCTTTCTGCTGATGGGTAGCCGACACTTGGGTGCCACTGCAAGGAAAGCCCCTACAGCCTGGTCACTTGTGAAAGTGGGAGCCAGATTTCCTTGAATGGAACCTGCCTGCCATGAAGGCCTCTGTGCATTGGGGAAGAAAAGTTGGGTGATGGGTTAGGGTTCAATCACACTGAGCCTCCCATAGGAAGGGAGTAAAGGTAATGGCAGGGTCAGAGCTGATTGGCCAGGAGCCAAAGTTCTTGGGAAAGGGACAGGAAAGTACCTCCTCAGTGGAGGCCTGAAGAGGGATCAGCAAGGGAAAAGGCAGGTCAAGCGGTGAGGCCACAGAGGACACCCGGGAGAGACAGGAGTTCTGCAGCTCTGGGGCCTGCAGTAGTCCTGGCGGCTAGACTTCTGGCTCTGCCCAGACGGCTGGCTCTGCCCAGGGCTTTGTTCACACGCAAAGGTGCGCAAACACTTGCCCTCTTTCAATTCTCCAGTCACTTCAGCGCTGCTCCCTTAAGGTCTGGCTGCTTTGTTTTATTTACCCAGCAAGGCTTCCAGCCCAATTCCCGTTCTCCACCTTTAGAAGCTTTATGAATATGGAGAGAGAAATCACTTGCGTGGAAACCACAGCCTTCTCGTGACGGTCCCACACAGACAGATAATCTCACGAGCTGCCGGAACGGCTCTCCGGGAGTCCCGGGAATTGCTCGGCACAGATTTGTATTAGATTATGTCATATGCGTCTCTTCTTCCCCCCCTTTAGGAACAAAATGACAAATTCTTCCCAGGTGGCAGCAAGAAAATTAAAAGTACAGCCCATCTGTACTCTTGCCTGAAATGGGGAAAAAAAGGAGAAAAGACAAAAATCACATTTCATATGAATCTCTGCCATAAATTTAAACCCATCAGCAGTGGTGGAAAAGCCCAATGAGACATTTGGGCACCCGATCCCCTGGGAAAAACAATAATTCCTGCCACAGGCTAAGAGGAGCCATGCTTCCGGAGCACCATGAAGTGTGGCAGGAAGCGTACCTGGAGGCCAGGTGCTGTTGGTATGTAGCTCTTACATTTCCTCTGCAGGAGCGGGAGAGAGTATACGCAGACGGAGCAATGGCACTGGGCAAGAATGGAAAGATAAATCGAACTGGTGACTGGAAGTCTTCATTGCAAGAACCGACAGCTGAGACTCAGCCACAAGAGCAGATGTCCAGGGCTTTAAGAACGTCTGAAGAGCTAAGAATCCGTCTGAGTCCTGGTGCCACTGGTAGGAGCACTGCCAGATGCATTCTGAAAGGCACACAGCTATTGGGCTATGGCAGAGAAGCCAAGGCAAACCTGGGATCCAGGAGGAGCCATGATGAGCTGATAAGCAACAGCTAGTCCCTTCATGCTGCAGGGTGTGGTGGGCATTTTCAACACCACACAAGGTGATCGATAAAGTGTTCAAAAATGGGTTCTGAATGTACTTATGTCGTTCACTGTCAACACAGCTTGCAATCTGTCGATCAGATTTGGCAGTTTCCAAGGTAGATAGAAGTATTCATCTATGTATAAGTCTCCATGAACACACACACTCAACCTCCTATGCAAACATGGAGTCCCATCTTATGACCTAGGTACTCCCACAACCTGGCCTTCCCCTCATCTAGTCCTTGCTGAATGTTCTCCAGCCCCAATCCACAGCAAATCATTACCTTCTTAGACCTGTACCAGGCTTGCTTTTGGGCCACCAACCAGTTCCCAAATCATGACACAGAGACTTAATATTAGTTTTGATTGTCCAGCCTTATCTTATGCTTGTCCCACTAGCACTAGCTCTTATAAATTAAATTAACCAGTTTCATCTGTGTTTGACCTCAGGGCTTTTTACCTTTCTTTATTCTCTATGTCCTACTTCGTGTCTAGCCGGCTGGCGGCTGGCCAGCCCTGAGTGTCTCCCTCTCTTTCTCCCTTCTTCTTCCCCTCTCTCTCCTCCCCCTAATCCTAGATTCCTCATCCTACCTATTCTCTCTGCCCACCAGCCCTGCCTATCCCTCATCTGCCTAGCTATTGGCCATTCAGCTATTTATAGACCAATCAGGCGCCTTAGGCAGGCAAGGTGAAATGGCCACACAGCTTTACATCATTAAACAAATGCAGCATAAGCAAATGTAACACATCTTTATATAACTCAGCAAATAGTCCACAACATAGACCTAAGTCTTTTCTTTGTATAACTGAGAGAAGTCGCGAGAAAGTCCTGGGGAGCCGCTGTTATGATTCAGTGTCTGCTTTGAAAAAGGCTGGACTTGTGCTGAGAAACCACTGTGGGCTCTCACTTCAGCAGTGCATCTGTGACCCCAAACACAAGATGCCTAGAAACCCCTTCACTGTGATTCTTTTGAGTCCTTATTCTCTCTGTTCTCGCTCTCTCTCTCTCTCTCTCTCTCTCTCTCTCTCTCTTTATATATATAAAGATTATAAAGATTATATATATATATATATATATATTATAAAGAGATATTTTGGGTCTTAATGGTCATTCATCTGGTAAAGGTCTTGCTATACCAGATTAAACCTGAGTTTAACCTCAGGTTTACACAGAATCCACAGAAAGGTAGAAGGGAAGAATCCACCCCACAGGGTTGTCCTCTGATCTCCACATGTGCTCCATGGTGAACATACACGTGTGTGTGCACATATGCACACTCACAATAATAATTTGAATTTTTAATTGATAAAAATCATGTATCTATGGTATAAAACATGATGTTTTAAAATACGTATACATATGGGATGACTAAGTCAGCTAACTAGCGTATGCTTTACCTAACATTTTTTTCTGGTCCATGTATTGCTAAGTCATTACGTTGTAAAATACATCTATTGAACTTCATAAGGACCGGATTAGGTTTGAGCAGCTGCCTCTTGGTAGATATGACCAAGTATCCCGGCTAGTTTTAACTGTCAACTTCACACAGTCCAGAGTCACCTGAGAGGAAATTTTCTACCAAGGAATTACCTCCATCAGATTGGTCTGTAGCCTGTCTGTCTGGGATTGTCTTGATAATCAAACTGGTATTGAATAGCCCAGGTCACTGTGGGTGACACTAGCCCTGTACTGTAGTCATGGGATGGATAAAGCCAGAAGTCGAACCAGAGAGTGAGTAGTCTTTTCCCATGGCTCCTGCCTCCAGCTTTCTTCCTTGAGTTCCCTTGAGGATGAATTGTAATCTGGAAATATAAGTCAAATAAAGGCGGCACACACCTTTAGCCCAGCACTCAGGATGCAGAGGCCGGTGAATCTCTAAGTTCGAATCTAGCTTGGTCTATAAAGAAAATCCAAAGGCAGCCAAGGCTACCCAGAAAAGCCCTGTCTTGGAAAAAAACAAAAAACAAAATAAGAATAGTAATAGGTCAAATAAACCCTTTCCACCCAAAGTTGTTTTTGGTCTATGTTTTGTCAGGGCAATAGAAAAAAGAATGCTAAGTAAACTGAGAATTTCAAGATACATACAAATTCTTTGATGGCATTTCAAGAAATATATTTAATTCCTGTCTCTGACAATGTGCAGCACATTTGAAAAATTCCAGACTGAACATGATTGAACATGACAAACCTTGAACTTTAGCTCGTGATAGAGCTTGCTTAAATGTTTATTCCTAGAGTCTCAAGTGGCAGCAGAATGATCCAGAAATGCTCCCAGAACCCTAAAAAGGAGGGGACAAAGAAACAGTAGGAGAGGAAACTTGGAACTGACTGCAATCACTGCCTTCAACCACAGTGCTGAGAACACGCTGTCCAGAAGAGCAAAGCTTCTTAATAAAGGGCACTAGCAGAGAGACACACAAAAGAATGTCACCACACACACACACACACACACACACGGCACAAAAATCAACTCAAAGCAGATTAAAGATGTACGTGTAAGACCTAAAGACATGAAACTGTTAGAAGGAAATGTGAAAAATGCTCCAACACTGGAACACGAGAGGGGGTTCTAGACAAGACCCCTTAAAGGGTAGAAAGTAGATGCCGCAAAACACAAATCTGCCAAACTCAAATGCTGCTTCACAGAGGGGAGCAATCAGCAGGGCGGAGAGACAGCCTACACAATGAGGGAATTTATTTTTCTTTTTACGAACTTCAGCTGATATATCAAGAATCCCTAAGGAACTTGAAATGCTCTATTACAAAAATAATTAAGCCAGGTTTTAAGTGGGTAAGTCTTAAGTAGACATTTTTCAAAAAGAAAAAAAAACACAAAATGTTGACGAAAACGTGGTGAGTATCACAAATCTCACGACTGAAGCTGGACGGAAAAGGAAACCCTGCCTCGCTGCTCGTGGGAACTGAGTTCATTGCTGGCATTGCTGTAAACAGCATGGATGTTCCTGAAAAATTTAAAACAAGCACTAGCATGTGATTCAGGAATCCCACTCCTGCGTGTGTGCCCAAAGCGCATGAAATCTGTGTGTTGAAGAGACATCTATACACCTGAGTCTACGTGGCACCATCAGCAAGGACCGAGAAGTGGAAACAGCCCAAGTGACCTTCAAATGATGAATGAAGAAAGTGAAGTTCATACACCAAACAACAGCATAGACCAAAAAGAAGGAAATCCTGTCATTTCCTACAACAGGCATGGAACTATGGGCCCCCATCCTAAAAGAAATAAGCCAGAGACAGAAAGACAAGGGCCATGTGATCTCACTCAAGTGTGCAATCTAAAATAAGTTCTCAGATTCAAAATCCAAACAGTGACTGGCAGGGTCTGGAGGTAAGCGTGACCAAGTAAATGGGAGTGAGGAGCTGTGGCGTGCTATTGCATGAAACAGTGACTCCAGATAACACGTGTGTGCCGTGTCTCAGAAAGCTAGAAGAAAGGGCTTTGAGTGTTTTAACCATAAAAATGATAGACGTTTGAGGAGGCAGAAAGAGATAACCTGACTGAAATACTCTACAATGCGCACATGTATCGAAACACTACATCACGCCTTGTGATTGTACACAATGTCTGTGTTTGTGTGTCTAGATTAAAAATGAAGTGTGTCAGTGAGAAGGTTGAGCTGGTAAAGGTGCTCTCTCAGTCAGTGGACTAAAATCTCCTGAAGTCACAAACTGAAATAAATCTTTCCTCCCTAAATGAGTTCCACAGCCATACAAAAGTGATGGAGTACCATACAACCATACATCCCTCATATCCTAGTGAAGACAACTGCCTAGGAGGAACATGGAAATGCTCTCTGCCTTTTTATTCATTCATTTATTGATTGATTCATTGAGCTAACCACTGTGGGTTGTAAGAGACGAGGTCTTTAAAAACGTGACAATCCAAGATGCACTTGTTCAACTGTAGAAGAACTTGGTTAACGAGATCTCTGTACACTTCCCTCTACACTTAAGCACCAGGAACTCCGACGACAAAGCTGGCTTCCTTTTACTTCCGTGGGCAGGGAATACTATTCTCCACTCCGAAAACACTGTGGTGCTGTCCTGTGACTGTTCAGCCCAGCTCTCATTTCCTTCTCGTTCAACAATCCTCACGTAGGATCTCATCCAGGGAGAATAAGCTCTACACAGCAATGGTGGCTATAGCCTACCCGGCGGCCCCAGCTCTGCAAGCCTACAAAGGCACATGTAAAACAGAATGAACGGCGTTGCTTTCCAGCAGCCCTCAAACTGAGCACCATGCTGCAGGGACAAAAGTTATTCATTCACTGGAAAAGAAGCAGGGGAGGGGAGGCAACATGGACGTCTTCAAAACTTCCTTCCACTGAGTATAGATGCGCTTGGTCTAATGGGATTCTTCAAAGTCTTGAGATATTTATTTTATATCTGATCAATGAAAATACAATCTGAGCTAATGAGATGGTCTTCAATGGTAAATAGGAGCCTTGTGAGACCAGTAAAGGAGTTTACTTGAAGAGGCTTCTCTTAGTCAGGGTTACTATTGCTGTGATGAACACCGTGACCAAAGCAACTTGAGGAGAAAAAGGTTTATTTCCATATAACTACTCATTTTCAAAAGTATGAGAGCAGTTATCCAAGCAGGGTAAGAAGCTGGAGGCAGGAACGATGCAGAGGCCAGGGTGTTGCTTACTGGCTTGCTCCTCATGGCTTTGCTCAACCTGTTTTTCTTATAGAACCCAAGACCACCAGCCTAGGGATGGCACCACCCACAATGGGCTGGGCCCTCCCGCATTGATCACTAATTAAGAAAATGCCCTACAGCCTGATCTTAAGAAAGCATTTTCTCAATTGAGGATCCCTCTTCTCTGGTGACTCTAGTTTGTGTCAAGTTGACATAAAACTAGCCAGTTCAAGGATGAATGTATAAAATTGTTACAGGGCTATTGAGGTGGCTCAGAGTATATAGCACTCATTGCACAAGGCTGATAACCTAAGTTCAATCCCTGGAACTGACTAAAAAATAGGAGAGAAATGACTCTACAAAATTGTCCCCTGACTACCACATGTACATACGACATGTATATCCACATCAACACACCATACTGGTGGAGGTGAGGGTGTATATACACATGTGTGTTTAACCAAACTAGCTCTATTAATTACTTTTCTGTTACTTTAAAAAAAACTATGAGCAAGGCCACTTAGAGAAGATTTTGTTTGGGCTTATGGTTCCAGAGGTATAAGAGTCCATCACCGTCACATAAGGAAGGAATGGTAGCTAGCAGGTCTGTTGGCTGGAATATCAAGCAGAGGGAGACCTCCCATTTTGAAGCACAAGCAGGAAGTGCCAGAAATCCCTAGGAATGGGGTGAGACTTTGAAACCACAAAGCCCACTCCCAGTGACATAAGTCCTCAGCAGGGCAACATCTCCTAAATCTACCCAAACAGCTCCACTACTTAGGGACCATGTGTTTAAATGTTTGCGACTATGAAGGACATCCTTTCAAACCAGCACACTAGCCCCACTATCTGTCAAAGATCACAATTTGAGCACAGGTTCTAAATACAGACACATAGTGTCTTCAAAACCTAGGTGCCTGTAATCCCGGAGTGTAGAAGGACAAAGCAGGAGGATTTTCCCCAGCTCAAGGCCAACTTGGGCTGCATAGTGAGTTCCAGGCAAGTCTAGGCTACATAGTGAGATACTGTCTCAAAAAACAATATAAAACAAAAAAATAATTAATTTAGTTTTAAAAAAATAAATAACCAGACCACTAGCATTGTCTTTTTGATCTCCCATAAGTACCCTAGCCTGCGGAGCAGACTTAGGAGTTCAACCTGTGGTGTGGGTGTGGTGTGAATGTGGTATGGTGTATGTGTGTGCATGTGTGTGAGCATGTGTGTGTTGTGTATGGTGTGTGGTGTGTGTGTGTGCATGTGTGTGAACATGTGTGTGAGCGTGTGTGTTTGTGTATGGTGTGTGTGGTGTGTGTGTGCATGTGTGTGAACATGTGTGTGAGAGTGTGTGTGTTTGTGTATGGTGTATGGTGTGTGTGCATGTGTGTGAGCAGGTGTGTGTTTGTGTATGGTGTGTGTGGTGTGTGTGTGTGCATGTGTGTGAACACGTGTGTGAGCGTGTGTATGTTTGTGTATGGTGTGTGTGGTGTGTGTGTGAACATGTGTGTGAGCACGTGTGTATGTGTGTATGGTGTGGGGTGTGTGTAGTGTGGGGGGGTATGGTTTGTGGGTGTGGTGTGGTGTGTGTGTATGTGCGTGCTTGTGGTGTGTGTGATATGTGTATGTGGAGGTGTGTGGTGTGTGTTTGTATACTGTCTCCACTGGCAATGCTTCCATTCCTAATTCTCTTTCTTGCTTCTGAGTTTCCACTGTAAGACTCTGCTCTGCTTTTGACCAAAAGCAATGACTGTACAGCTTAACCAGCACCAGGGAGCATTTACTGTAATGTCTAGGTTAGCAACCTTTTAGAGGGGTCGTGAGCAGGTTTGTGATTGGAGAGCAGCCTGTGTTTGGAGATTTTTGTTCTGAGGTGAAGAAACATAGAAAAAAAATATTGAAGAAATTCGGCCAAAATCCATATTGCCAACCTCAAATGATTAGTTTCCATACCGAAAACAAAATAAAGATGAGGACAAGATAAAGCCTGGTTCCAGGCTGTTCCACTCCATGAATCACCCCAACCCAGTAACCAGGATATTTCCGTCCACAATACCTCAAAGCAGACTCAAATGGCAATGAAATAAACTGTACTTCCCCATTTTTAATGGCACCAAGTTCATTTGAGTTAAGCAGTGACCTCATACAAAAGGGGGGAGCAACATTTAGCTGTATGTTACTATGGTGGACACATTTCAAACAGTGTATTTTGGACCTAGGGTGCATCTGGAACCCCCACAGATCCCACACATCAGTGTCAGGGCTGTAGTAAATCAACTGACAATATTCTCAAACTCTGCTCGAGGACAACTCATTACTGAAGCAAATTATTTCTGATGTTTAAAAATATTTCTAAGCAGATTCACTAATTAACTGCCCCAGTTCTCAGTCCCAATGAACGTAAACATTAACAGCTGGGATAATAGGATTAAGGGATGCTAAATTGATCATGGAGCAAATTAGAGGAGAATCAAAATTTCAAAGGCAAAGTTGGCCCCTGGATTCTGAGCTTGGGGAATTTTTCTCTGCACCTGCCGGGAAATGGTCACAGACATCGGTCGGAGGCTGTGCGTGGGTACTGCTTGGTATTTGGGCTACAAGGCGGCCTTCTGGTTTCTCTGCTTGACATTTCTCCTTTGCTGAAAAGGGTAAATGACCCCAGCCTGGAAGGGAAAGACAGAACAAGAAATGTTGGTCACAAAGGGAAAAACCCAGTTTGCTGCATCCCCTTAGACCACGGCTCCTAGCTCCTCCAGGGCGACTGTGTCTGAATGAACTTGCCAGCTTTGGTCACGTCAAAGGACTTCGAGGGTTCGCTAACGCCAATGCCGCGTGCTCTTCGCATTTCTGAGCATGTGCTAGACAGTCGTTTGGGTGCTGAGGACGTAGAGACCCACATAGCATTCCACCTGTGATCCAGTCTCGGAGGACACAGGAAGCCTGGCTTTCTCTGAGAGCCCAGACTGGATCTGAACGCTGTCACTGCTCAGCACATAGAGAACAGCCAGTCATTAGGACGACTGCCTCTTATCTCTCAGGGATCCGGGGCTGCTGCTCTGCCCGGTAGAAGCATTCTGTGGGCCAGGAATGCAAGCCATAGCTGCACTTTCAGTTTTTATCAGTTGCATCTTTAAATGCATTTTTAATGAAAAAATAATGTGTTTCAATTCTTCTAAAAAACCAATTCAAGATAGTGCCATTTTGACATATAATCAATAGGAATAAAATATTAGAGATTTTTTTATTTTTGACTTTTTCCCACTAAAGCTTTGAAATTTATCAGCATGTGACATAGTACAGTTTGGACTTAGTCACAATTCAGGCAGTCACCAACTGCACATGGCTAGTGGCTACCACACTGGATCAGCTAGCTTAACACATTACACAAACATGGAGCCTTAATAGGCAGCTCCTGCCATTTCAAAGTTTTGGAAGTCAGGCATCTAACACGGGTGTTCTCAGGGTGCCCTCTGTTTCCACAGGCTCCCAGAATCCATTTTCAACCTTGCTCGGGTTACCAATAGCAGCGTGCACTTGTTGGCTCGGGGCCTTACTCGGCCTTCACAGCAAGGATAGCACATCCCTCTCAGCCCCTTGCTCTGCACTCACACTTTCCAAAAGCCAGACCCGTCTCCCAAAGGAGATTCATGGAACTCTTGTAGATAGTTAAAGTTAATCTCCCCATCTCAGGGTCATGACATCTGGAGGCAGAACAATCAGGAGCTCAAAACCATTGTCATCTACAGAGTCAGCTGGAGGCCAACCTGGGCTATATAGAACTCTGTCTCAAGAGAAATAAATAAATGAAAGTGGGGTGTGGTAGTGCACCCCTTTAGTCCACAGTGCTCAGGATGCAGAGGCTGTGAGTTCGAGGCCAGCCTGATCTACAAAGCAAGTTCCAGGTTAGCCAGGGCTACACAGAGAAACCCTGTCTTGGGAAAAGGGATAAATAAATGAGTACTAAGTGAAGAAATAAATCTCTCTTTACCATGTAAGGGAACAGATTCAAAGATTCCAGGGTTCTATATCGGGATGTATTAAGGGCAGGCATTATTTTGCCAACTAAAAGTAATGTTCTGTCTTGATTTATTTGAAGAATAAAGAGAGATGGCTGGTGAGCGGGCTCAGTGTGGGTAAAGATGTTTGTCACCAGATCTGATAACCTGAGTCCAATCCCCAGGTCCCACATGGGAGAAGAGAACAGTTACTGGAAATTGTCCTCTGACTTTCATGTGCATGTCATGGTAGCATGTCATGGTATGCAGGTCCACACACACATACACAAATAACAAAAATGTAGTAAAATGATAATAAAAACCCGTAAGAGAGAAAATCAAGAACTTGAAGTTGGGGAACCCTTGGGGCTACATGGATAGGTACTGCCTCAGTCTCTTCAGCTTGGCTAGGAAGAGCAGGACTCTCTCCTCTCTGCCACCACCAGCCACTTTCAGGAAGTTTAACTATATCCCAGTATACAATTTTTCCCTCCTGCATGCTACCGACCAGTCAAACAATATTTTAGTATGTCCTAGATCCCAGCATGAATCGATCCTATAACCCATTTACAAGCTCATAGCAAGACGAATTAGGACAGAAGGCGATAGTAAGGGGATCCTTTCGCTACGAGTTTATTTTGAATCCTTTATCATACCGGAAGCAGAGTGAGAGTGTGTCTATCATCTTTCAGGAAATAATGCCGCTGACTCAAAGAAATAGCCCAAGAGCCAAAATGAAGTGTATTTAAAACAATCTTTGTCAGAAAAAAAAAATAAGATCAGTATTGTCCGGGTCAGAGAATAACTCATCCACTCGCTTAAAAGTTATGAAGCGGTTATAGGTCTGTCCACCCACATGATGCTCCTCTCGGTGCTCGGTCACTGAGCAGCTAACTATCAAGAATGAGAACTGCCACCTGGGTTACGGCTCTGGCGCCTTCAAACGTGAAGTCAGAAAACCAAAACTCACTAGAAAAGGAACTTTAGGCCGTGAAGTCCAGTGTGCTCCCTTCAGAGAGGACGGGTGCTGGGGTGCGGCGTACCAGGTGCCCTGTGTCTGAGCTCACCTGACATCCGCAGGGTGGTTCTGACTTCTGCTCTGCCTTAGGCATGCCTGGCCCACACCAGGTGGTGGGGCTCAGGTCAGGCTCCTGCCCACAGGAGCCGCTCTGCCCTGAAATTGAAGCTGAACTTAGGTAGAGAGCCGTTTCCTTTTTAGTAACTTAAGAAGAAAACGCCCCAGTTCTGACTGGGGATGGAAACAGACCAGCAAGAAAAGACCCGAAAATACAGGCTAAATTAGGCCCCAGCCTGTTTGAAACAAGAAATACGGGAGACTAAGGAAGGCTTGGATCAGGCTCACCGGAGTAAGGAGGCTTTAGTGTGCTGTAAGCCATTGGCTGTGCTGCTGTACCACCCTGAGGCCCACAGCGGCACTGCAGCTTCGGCCTCCCAGTTAGCAACCAGACTTGGGCACAGTTTGTCCCATTCCAAAGGTTCCCTCTTATTGCCCCAAAACATATGTGCTTCTAAATTGGTCCCAAGTACTATCTTGAGTGACCCATGAAGGACAAGCTGCAGGGCATTTGTGGGAAGGTAGCGTGTCCCCACAGCAGCCATCCAGCCCTGTAGTTCTGTGACCAGTCCACCCTGGCTGGAGGCAGATGGGAACCGCTGTTGAGAGCAGACTGCCAAAATACCACTGTGGCTGGCTAGCCAGAGCTCCAACCTCTCAGTTAGACCCTGGCCTGTCAGCACTGCCTCTCAAGCCCCAGGATCACCGCGGTCAGGGTGCAGCTTTGCCTTCTGCCTTCCCAGCCAAGAAGAGCTTTCCTTCCCTGCCTCTAGCTGAAGGCCTGATCCGTCCTACCTGTGCTGGATACTTCTATGTCAACAAGACACAAGCCAAAGTCATCTGAGAGGAGGGAATCTCAATTTAAAAAAATATTTCCGAAAGACCAGGCTGAAGGCAAACCTGCAGGACATTTTCTTAAGTAGGGATTGATGTGGGAGGACTCAGCCCATGGTGGGTGATGCCATCCCTGGGCTGGTGGTTCTGGGCCCTATAAGAAAGCAGGCTGAGCAAGCTACGGGGAACAAGCCAGTAAGCAGCACCCTCCGTGGCTTCTGAAGCAGCGCCTGCCTCCAAGCCCCTGCCCTGTTGGAGTTCCTGCTCCAACTTCCTTCAGTGATGAACAGTGATGTGGAAGTGTTAAGTCAAATAAACCCTTCACTCCCCAGGTTGCTTTTGGTCACAGTGTCTCATCACAGCCATGTCCCTAACTAGGACACAGTGTCCCTAACTAGGACACTCCCCAGTCCCTGCCACCTCTTTCTCCAGCCTCTTTACAGGACTGCGGCCTTTTGTTCCCTCGGGCCTCAGCTCTGGCCCCAGTTTGGAGTTCCAATCTCTAAATCAGGTAGATGCGAGAATCCAAAACGAGAACAGGACATGGGTATTGCAGACAGAAGAAACCTCTTCTCTGCCTGCGGCAGGGGAGCAGCAGTCTCTCCCAGCACCCACCCAATTTCAATGAGCTGCAGAGAAAACCCTGAAATGTGTGCTTTCATGAGGGAGCAATTCAGAAGGTACAGAGATAACGATTTTAGTGTTCTAATTTTAATAATTTTCAGTTGTAGTTAAATCTTCTTCCACTTTCCTTTTTTACAAAAATTTCAGAAGCCATCTAAACACACCCATTAATTCTTTATGCAGATCTTATTAAGTAACATCTTTTAAACTAACTTCCAGGTTTGTGCCATGTGTGTGATGCTTCACCTTGAGTTATGGGTCAGGATGACCTGGAGACCCCGAACACAACACAAGCAACTGTCATTGTTCTTGCTTGCCCGCCAGAACTTAATGGACAGACACTTTTGCTGAAACCACCATATACTCTGGTTGCAGAACAAACTGTTACTGAGCCAGAGGCTGTCTCCCTGCCCTTCTAGCTTTAATAGCATAGTAGGTGCTGTGCAGGCTGCTGGGGGAGAGACGTCATGAACAGTCGTCACAACCAGCCAGCCTGACAAGACAACCCCTGGGTGCAATAGCGGTATGAACGTTATGGAGACAACCAATCACTTTCTGAGTGAATTTACAGCCAGCTTCACAGGAAGAAATGTATGCCTGATACTGTAAATCTAACCAAGAATCCATGGTTGAGGAGCTCATAGGCCCCAGAGATAAACATAATAACTGTTATTTTCCTAAGTGGATAGTATCAAATTGCCCTCTGTACTGGCTAGTTTTATGTCAACTTGGCACTAGCTAGAGTTATCAGAGAGGAGGGAGCCTCGATTGATAAAATGCCTCTGTCCAGATACAAGGCATTTTCTTAACTAGTGATCAGTGGAAGAGGGTCCAGTCCATTGTGGGCAGTACCATCCCTGGGCTGGTGGTCCTGGGTTCTACAAAAAAGGGGGCTGAGTAAAGCATGGGGAGCAAGGCAGTAAACAGTACCCCGCCCTCCATGGCCTCTGCATTAGCTCCCACCTCTAGGTTCCTGCCCTGCTGGCGTTTCTGCCTCAGTGCTTTTGAGAATTAAGTATGATAGGGAACTGTAAGCGAAAAGTTTCCTTTCCTCTCTGAGTTGCTTGTTGTGGTGTTTCATCACAGCAACAGAAACCTTAAGACTCCCTCCAAATGCACACCTCTGTGCCCACAGATTAGTGCCGCTCTTGGCCTCATCAGGAAAGCAGTAGTCAAACCTTAAAGATTTAGTGTCTATGGAGCACTCAGTCCCAAATAGGTGTCACCTATTATAACACTCTATCCTCAAAACTCAGGGACCATAATAAGGAGGGGACATAGATTAATATAAATGGGTTAAGTTATAAGAGCTAGTTTGGAACAAGCCTAAGTTATAGGCTGAGCTTTTATAATTAATAAGAAATCTCTGTGTCATTTTTTGTGAGTTGGTGGTCCAAAAAGAAATCTTACAAGTCTATTGTCTTTGATTACATTTGAAAGGTAGGTAGGTTGTTTCTTTATATCCTTAAATTTTTAACAATTCTTTGACAATTTCATAAATACAAAGTGGATCTTTAACGTGCCCACTCCAACGCTACAATCATTGCCCCAGTCCCCAACACTGCCCCTTCCACCTTTATGTCCTCTTAATTTTTTTTCTGAGACAGGGTTTTAGCCTTAGAGATCAGGCTGGCCTCAAACTCACAGAGATCTGCCTGCCTCTGTTTCCCCAGTGCTGGAATTAAAGGTGTGCACCACCACTGCGTGGATTCTGTGTCTTAAAAGTGACAGCTACTTTATATTCTAACACCAGTCTGTGAGCTGGTTCTAATTCCATCACTTTCACTAATGGTTTTACAATTCTTTTTCCTAAAAACTAAACTTTCTCATTTTTCATTTTTATTTTTTGGACTTTAGAACCTTTAGAAATAACTAGAAGTCTAAGATGGATCTGGGCTCCTCAAGACCGTTTTTTTTTTTTTTTCACTTTGACAGACATGGAGACTTAACAGAAATATGCTAAAGCGGCTCCTGGCTCTGGATATTTTAAACCACTCACTTAGCTTCAGTTGAGGCTGTGGACTCACATGGGCTCATAAACTCTGGGATAGTTCCCTGCCTTTATTCACGGTAAAGACTAAACAGAAGCTTGTCAAATTTTTTTCCCTGTCTGCCCCTAACTTTACCCTTCTGTACATAGTCTTCTAAACTTAAGATGTTTGGGCCACTAAGATCTTGCTATGTAGCCTAGGCTGGCCTGGGACTCACAAATGACTCAGGGGCTAAGGCAAGAAAACATCTAGTTCAAAGATCAGCCTGGATGACCCTAGGCAGTTCCTGTCTCAGAACAAAATACCTCCATGCACAGGCCCCAAGAAACGGGAGCAAGACACAGAGAGTATGACCTTCCAGCAGCAACGGGAACTTGCTCTGGGACAAGAGGCAATCGCCGTTCATCTCCTACTGGATTATTATTGTATTGTTGCCCCTGAGCATTCAAATGAAGAAGCTGATAATTCAAAGCATATTTAAATGCAACATCCTGCTTTAGCGTTAGTACTTACTTTCAAAAGATCTTCTATCAAGCCAGACATATCAGCAGAGCTCTGGAAACAGTGCAGCAAGTTGGCTCAGTGGGCACAACCACCTGCTGCCAAGTCTGATGACCCGAGTTTGATTCCTGGAACCTACAAGGTAGGACAGAACCAGCTCCCACACATTGTCCTTTGATTTCAACATAAATACTGTGGCATGTGAGACTCCACCAAAAAAAAAAAAAAAAAAATTAAAGTTCAATCTCAATCACATACTGTAAAAGAAGAAATCCATTATGGTATTTATTTAAAATGGATGGGGGTAGTGCATAGAGAACAGCTAAAGTTAAACTTAGGGCTTAAGTCCCTCCTCAGTTTTATTTTTAATTACCATTTTATTAGTGCTAGTTAAAAAGTGTGTGAGTGTGCACACAGTTGTGTATTTGAACAATCATGTGGATCAGGTCTCTTCTCCACCTTTACATGGGTCCTGGGGACTAAAGTCGAGTCCTCAGGCTTTGCTCCTTAGCATTCTACCCGCTGAGTCATCTCACTGGCCCGAGTCCCCTCTCAAACGTGTCACTCATCTCAGTCTGCATACTTTCATCCTTGGCCTAGAGAACAAGAGTAAAATAAGTGTGACAACTGCAAATCTACAAAGACTGAGAAAACATATCTCCTCTTCATTGCTTTGCACAATGTTGTAAGCAGCTTTTAGACTGCTTGTCCCTCTCATTCTTTCTATAGCACAAGACATCATGTAGGGCTCAGCCCTGCATACACAAACTCTCTGTACTTATCTCTGTACACACAAACTCTCTGTACTCATCCCTGCATACACGAGCTCTCCATACTCATCCCTGCATACACAAGCTCTCTGTACTCATCTCTGCACACACAAGCTCTCTGTATTCATCCCTGCACACACGAGCTCTGTACTCATCCCTGCATACATGAGCTCTCTGTACTCATCCCTGCATACACAAGCACTCTGTGCTCATCCTCACATACACAAGCTCTCCATACCCATCCCTGCATACACGAGCTTTCTGTACTCATCCCTGCATACACAAGCACTCGGTGCTCATCCCCACATACACAAGCTCTCCATACCCATCCCTGCATACACGAGCTCTCTGTACCCATCCCTGCATACATAAACTCTCCGTACTCATCCCTGCATACATGAGCTCTCTGTACTCATCCCTGCATACAGAAGCACTCGGTGCTCATCCCTGCATACACAGCTCTCCATACCCATCCCTGCATACACGAGCTCTCTCTACTCATCCCTGCTCTCCATCTTTCACACTCAGAAAATTGTGTGGATGCTTCAAGTCTTGTACCTCATTCTCAAATCTGTACTCACCAAGAACAAATCACAAATGACCACTTAACTCACTCAAAAAGAAACTCTTGCTACCTGTCTTATTCTTTGGGACCATTCTTACTGGAATCTCCCTTAGTTTGTGTTAGCATTTAATTGTCTTCTTTATGACTATAATGTACTTAACACCCAAGGTTTACATCTCTTGCTATTATTTCTAAACATTTTGAAACATTAATAAGCTTTTCTCTAGTTTCTGGGTATCAAATGCTTACCGGACAATGAATGTACTTATATGCCCTACAAAGATGTATTATGTGTGTGTCCAAACTCATAGGATGTATAACACTACAAGTAAACCTTAACACACATCATGGGCTTTAGACAGTAACAGTGTGTAGGTTCATAGATGGTACTAAGTCTCACTCTGAGGTATGGTACTGATAATGAAGTTTAAAGTGGGAGGTGGGAAGGAAGTGAATTAACAATTGTATTTTTAGTTCATTTTCCCCTATACCAAAAATTTCTAAAAAAAAAATAAATATTTAAATTCTACTAGTAAAATCCCACTGTAAATTTAACTCACATCTTCACATCTAATAATGCTACTTTCTCCCCTTTCCTGTTGCAGATTGATGTAAGTGTCGAGTTCCACTATTACTGTTACAAGGGGTGTAACTTCCACATGGATTTTCTCACACACTTGATGTATCAGGAGGCTGATCTCTGTATATTACCAAAGAATGCTCAAACAGGATCAAAAGAATTTTAGAATCGTGCTCATGTTTGAGGCAACATCCTTTACCTTTGCATTAAATCCAAAATGAACGGCCGGCTTCAAAGCCCCTACAGTACCCTTATGGCATCTCTGAAATCGACAGAATCTAGTGTTCAACTAAAATATTCCTAACCTTCACCTGCCCTCAAAAACCATGACATAAGGTGGGCATGGTGGCACATGCTTTTAATACCAGTCCTTGGGAGGCAGAGGCAGGCAGATCTCTGACTTTGAAGCTAACCTGGTCTACAAAGAGTGTTCTATGACAGCCAGGGCTACACAGAGAAACCCTGACTCAAAATACAATACACAACAAAACCATGACGCCAGCACTTAGCTGCTTTTGTGTCTTCTAACACAGCATTCTTGAGTGCCTTTGTTTTAGTTCAACACAGAATGAACACGATGCCACAGAATGAAAAGCACAGCTTGACATTTCTTAAGTTTATTGAATAATTCTTAGCTGGAAGAGGAAAGATCACAGGCTTGAACAGAGTGAAGTGAAAAGAACAATTAATTGCAAATTATTACAAACGTAATTTCTGAAACATTTTCTGAGCCACTGTTAAAACAAAACTCAAATGCATCTCGAAGTTCCTATTTTGGTAAATGAACATTAAATTACTCAAGAGCAAAAAGAAGAGTTACTATTACACATTATAAGACCTTAACGCACTAATTGAGCAAACCCAAACAAATGGCCACAATTATTCAAAGTCGCTTCTACTAAATATTCAGTAACTGAACAAGAATGCGGATTACTTTGAACACGGCACAAGTAACCAAAGGCAGCAAGAATTCAGCAACATATAAGCCTGGCATTAAATAGTGTTCAAACCGTACAGCAAACTGAAGTAAGAATTTGAAGAATAACAGCACTAACTACATGGAAGGAATGTACAGATGATCAAAATAAATAAATAAAGTGGCAGGAGTGACCAGCACCGCGCCTGCCTGTGCAGAGCAGGCGCACAGTAAACAAGAGATGCCTACAGGGCTGTGCTGACAATGAGAAAAGCGCACTTCGCTTGAGTACGGCCCTTCCAATTCTCAGACACTCTCTCCTTCTTGAGTGCTGGTGACGGGCAGACAGGGTTTTAAATGGAAAGCATTTTCCCTACCCATGTGTAGACTCAACATATTTAAACTCTGTGTAAAGATTTCTCTGAAAAATTACAAAATAATACACTGATTAGAAACTGGTGATAGTAGTTGTGGAGAATAGCAGGCAGTCGCATGGCTCCGGATTCAACGATGGAGAACATGTACCACCACTGTCAAAGCTGCCGGCTGTGAAATGGGTCAAGTATCTGTACTCTCTACACAGCGCATTTAATACATAAACCTCCATACCAGCAACAGAAACCCTTTGCTAAGCAGAATTATAGCAGTAAGAACTGAATTAATTCACATTAAACATCTTCAGGGATAAATTAAGCATTTCTCAAAGTACAAAGACACTATATGTGGTCACTGAAGGCTGCTGTGAAGTCAGCTTTACATCACAAAGAGCCGGCCCATCTCTATTGGCATGTCTTCTGTGGTTCTCTGGTGACATTTCTCAGGAGATACTTTACAAAATCAACATTAATAGCATATAAAATACAAATGTCATTTAAAGTCAACTTAGGCAAAAATGGACACAAACAAATGTGCTTGCTAATTCAGTGTGAGACCGGTCCAGAAGCTCCTCAGCAGGGGTCTCTTACTTTCTTTCTGTCCATCACAACAAGCCTTTAAAATTGGCAAACCAAGAATCAGCTCACTGCACATCACAAGTTTAACATTTTCCAGTAAAATGTATTTCATTAGGAGCAAAGTGTACATAATGGCAGTATACAATGCTCCATTACAAATATGTCAAGAGATCTGTACGATGGAGCTGCCCCAACAGAGGTGCTCCGAAGACTGAACCCGCAAGCGGATGGAGCAAGTCTGGGAAACCACGGAATGCTTCACAACAGCCTGCTTTACACTGCACCTGGTCCATGGCACTGCTCGACATGCAAACACTTTCTGTAGGGAAACAACCCACACTTCTGCTCGCCCTGCCAATACTTCTACCATTCTCCGTGTTCCTGCACAGAACAGACACAATGTGAGTCCCACTATTCATGTTACAACTCAGGCCGATACCTCTGACTGTTGTCAGCAGCAGGTAGCATTTAAAGCAAGAACACTGGGCATAGAGCAGCTTCACCAAAATGCCAAAGAAACAGGACTATAAGGGGAAGCTTGTCTCAAATGATTATACTATTAACATAAACAAGCCTAAAGCAGTTTCTGTTTTATAAAACCAATATATAGCCATTTCCACTTCAAAGAAATTTAGAACTCAGTTTTGCTGTTAATCTAACCAATACAAACACCCAAATTACATAAGTGCAGTGTGATAGTTCCTTGTACAAGTACAGTATAAGCCCACAACTGCACAAAAGCACACCTGGATATATTTCTCTGCACTTCCCAAAACTGAAAAATATTTGAGAAAACATAGAAAACTGTATGTTTAATGTTGGCCTTGTGTTTCTATGTTAAACTGAGAAAAACTAGAGTTTATAATGTAGTTCTGGAGGTAAAGCAAAGGTGAGGCTTTTTCTGCACAATACATCTCTCCACCATAATTATTAGTTCAGGTCCATCTAAGTACTTCGTAGGTGCTGTCTCCTATTCATCGCAGCTTCTAGGAAAGTCAGAGCTTGGGGAGGGCAGGCATTAAGAGAGAAAAACCAACATCTGCACATCACAGACAACCTGAGACGGAGCCTGGGTCATCTCACTCACATCAACTTGCTTTTCCTCAGATCACAGTAGGGAATGTGGAGGCCAAAGACAATGTGAGGGAACATCACAAAACAGTTAGGTTCGCTGTGCAGGGAGGGTACCTACTATGCTAAAAGAAAATTATTCTTGGGGAAGTACGGATTTTTTGGTCTTCTTCAAAAACCCAAAACTGAAGATCATTATTAGGCTTCTCTGAGTATATTTCCACATTAATTATTAAAATTTCAATGTGTTTTACAACCTGAATTTTCATTTGTTGAATAAATCAAAAAGACAAAATTCTTACAGACAATATTTAGACATTTTATTTAATGTTAACAGAGGGTTTCTAACTGAGAAAACACTAAAGTGAAAGAAAATAAACTAGTGGAGAGGTTAAAGTTTATTCTTGCACAGCTCTCATAACACCTCTCCCCCTCTCCCCTTTCCTTCTCATTCCAGGATGATTGACAGCAGTAGCAAATAACGTCACTTGATGGAAGGCTAAGGAAACTCACTCACAGTGTTCACAGAATTCTAAATCACTATGTGTATGCTAACGAATTAAGTGTCTGAGGAAATCTAGAAGTACCAATAGCTGAACTATGGAAATAAAACTGATCTGACAGAACAGTACATAAAGATTACAAACTTATCAGAAATAAACACAACAAAATGTCAGCCTCTGATTTCTTCCTTGATGTCAGATAAATTATCGTCAGATGCCACTTGCTTCTAAAGGAGCAAAATCATCACTTGGGCCAGGCCAGCCACCTCAGCCCTGTTTGCAGCAGCACTAAGTAGATCCAAACAAAGGCTATCGGGCAACGCCACCAGCCTCAGGATTAGATCCTCCTTCACAGACATTTCTCAGCATCACAACACAACGACATGTACAGAAGAATAAGTAAAGAGAATATTCTGACAAAGATTACAAAAGTATGAACTATATACAGTGTGATGACAGAAAGCATTTAAAAGGCTTCTTACTTTCCTCTCAATTCAATTAAAATGTTAATATTCTGCATTTTAATTTTATTCTAAATATACTAAACATCAGTTTCTTTACTTCCTAAAACAATAAAATATACTGTCTGGAGTTTGCCTTAGGCATTTTCCAAAAGCCAATCGAACAGCGACTTGCATCGTTCCTCACTTGAAGCTCTTTCCAGCACTTCGTAGTATTTAAACACGGCCTGCAGGACATCTCCCACTCTCCATCCTTTCTCTTTCAACTGTTTCGAAAGCTAAGAAAGAAGGATTAACAGACGTTAACACACATCAACAGAAAATGATTTAACAATGATTTTTCATTTTTATCTTAAGACAAAACTGGGAACCCTGCTTTTGACAATGAAATATTCTTTCCCAGTTATAAGATGTCCCCTCAACCACCACTCCTTTACCCAAATTGAACACTTTCCTTTCTTGCCCTTTATTAGCATGTCTCCACAGAATGACACCTCAGGATCTGTGTGGGAGTGCAGTCAAACCGTCTGCAGGAAATTCTGCACCTAACTAAATACATCTGCCACACCCTCAATTAGGAACAGAATAATAACAACAATGTCAAGCTTAATAAAAGGATGTGGATTTTCTTTCCACAACATATAGTGTGGTTTGTATTCCAGAAAACATTCCAGCCTCAACAGAACCATAGCTTCCTAAGTTAAGAAATGTAATGCTTCAACAAAAAAGCAAGCAAAAGAGTAAATGGGTTTAAAGAAACTCTACAACAGCAAAACAGAAGATGGCCTTACTTACTTTTCTGTCTACTCAACTCTGTAAGAATTCTTAGGTTTAAAAAGATCTGCAAAATAAATTCTGAAAAACTATTTTACTACAGATTTTTTTTTCTAAAAACAGCTTTGTGAGATAATTCATAAGCAATGGGTTTTTGGTATATGAATGAACTGAAGACAACTACCACACAACCAATACTGGAATGCTCTCTCCTTACACAAGAAGGAGCCCTCTCCATCAGAAGCCCCTCTCTTCATCTTCCCCGGCACCCTCAGATAGAGCACTCATCTACTCTGTGCCTTACAGGTTTGCCTGCTGGGGGGCATCTCACAGAAATGAGCTGTGCACTCTGTATGGCTTCTGCTTAGCAGAGTTACCTTGAGGGTTTACCATGGCGTAGCACCTTTTACCACTTTATACCAGCCAACAAAGCTCCTTCTCTATTCATTAGCTGATGAACAGGTGGAGAATTCTCTTTGTTTTGTTCTGGTTTGTTTGTTTGAGACAGGGTCTTTCTATGTATCCCTAACTTTGCCAGAACTTCCTGTATTTAACCCAAGGTAGCCTCAAACACACAGTAATTCTCCTGCTTCTACTTACAGAGTTCTGGGATTAGAGGCCTATAACACATTCTTACTTCGTACCTACTATGAATAATGTTGCCATGGACATTTCTGCACAGGTTTTTGTTTTTTACGTCCTTCAGGTGCACACCACCAATCAGTGGAATGCTAGGTAACATGGCAATATTGTACGTTGGCATTTTGAGGATCTGTCAGATGTTCTCCACAACAGCTTCACCATTTTAGATTCTAATAACTGTAGGAAGGATGCAGTATCTCCACATCCTCCTACACTTGGTAGTACCCACCATGACAGTTACCCTGTTGAGTGTGAAGAGCGCAGTGGTTTTGATTTACATTTTCCTAATGTTTTTATTTTCCAAAGATATGCAGTATACTGGCTGACTTTGTGTCACCTTGACACAAACTAGACCTGTCAGAGAAGAATGAGCCTCAGCTGAGGAGTGTCTCTGTGAGCTCTAGCTGTAAGGCATTTTTTCAATTAGTGATCAATGGGGGAGGGTCCATCCATCGTGGGTGGGGTCATTCCTGGGCTGGTGGTCCTGGGTTCCATAAGAAAGCAGACTGAGCAAGCCAGGAGAAGCAATCCAATAAGCTGTGCCCCTCCATGGCTTCTGCATCAGCTCCTGTCTCCAGAATCCTGCCCTGCTTGAGTGCCTGTCCTGACTTTCTTCAATAGTGAACAGCAATGTGGAAGTGTAAGCCAAATTAACCCTTTTTTCCCCAACCTGCATTTGGCCATGGTGTTTCATCACAGCAACAGAAACCCTAAGAAATGCAGTAATAACTCTTAGTCCATTTTTCAGACAGACAGGTGCCCTTCTATTTTTAAGATGAAGAAGTCTTTTATATGTGTTAGGGCTAAGAATATTGCCAGATACACAACTGCAAGTGTTTCCTTCCACACACTGTCTTCTCATTCTGATGACAGCGTCTCAGGATAAATCTTTACTCTAGCTTCTCTTTTGTCACTTACATAAATATGTTTATAACTTCTTGACACAATTGTATGGCATCTTCCATTTATCCTCAAGGTAGTACTGTTTGTTCTATTTAATAGTGAAAATATCAAAATTAAATATATGACCCAGAAAGACATAAAGTATTTCTATTATTCTCATACCACCAAACATAATCTGAACTTGCTTCTTAACTGTTTCATATATCCCCAGTAGCCCTGTGAAGATATATGTATATATAGTCATATACACATTTAGTTAAATAATATATAAATATCGTATCTACATATATAAAACAGTAGCCCTGTCCTTGCAAGATATGATCTCTGAAAGTCATTATTTAAAATTAGCCACATGGTTAAAATTAGCCACAAGCGTAATAAACCTTGCCATCACAACTGAGCACTGGACTTGACTCAGTCAGGCAAAGATCCCTGGGTTAGGCCTCCTCAGGCCTCCGTTCTAACAGCTCCCTGACCCGCACTTCCACTTGACAATTCATGTCCTGAGCACCTCTTCCCAGACTATTTCTCCTCCTACAACAGAAGCCTCACACTAATAAACCCCAGTCTAAGTAAAAGTCAACGTCCGACTGTTCACCCCTTTCAGACGTCTTCCAACAATACTGTCATATTCTGAACCAGAAACTAAGAGTAACTTGGGTTTTCCTTTTCTGTCTTTATTGATAGATCTATATTGGTTATTCCCTGGACTGTTTTATAGCCTATGGTAAGATTAATATATTTTTTCATAAGGAAAACCAGGGGAGAAACACTCGTAAAACTACAATCTGAAAATCCCTATTAACACAATGCTTGGTACATATTAAAAATACTCAAGGAAAGTTTCCTAACTACTCTGTTATTGGTTTTTCATTATACCAGCCTTTTATTAGCGTGAGATAAGAAAGACCTAATTAATTAGGTACAATTAAGAATCATTAAAATAGAATAGCTGGATCTTTTATAAAGAATACATTAGCTGCTTATTACTGACATTTAAATTTTAGGGTTAGAGTATTAGATCAAGCACTTCTTTTTAAAGTATTATAATTAATCCTCATAAACCTGTAAGGTAACTCTGTATCCTCTGATCCCACTAAGAAAACTGAGGCATTCACTGACTCCCCTCTCCAAGGTTACACCTACTGGAAAGTGGAAGGGCTGACTTCTGAATCTCAACTGTGAGATTCCACGGCCTACGTATTAATATTGTGCAATCAGCAAGCATCTTGCTAAAACCAACAATGTGGTAAGATTATTACACAGAGTTACTATTTTCTCACAACCACTCTAGAAGGGAGGTACTTACTAATATAAATTCCTTCTTTGAAGAGTCATGAAAATAAAGTTCTTCAACTTCAGCTTCAGAGGCAACAAGCCACTGCAGAATAATCCTTAGCTGCGGATCTACTGCTCCTGGTTCCAGGTCAATGTTCATGATTAGCATAGTCTTTCCATTCTGTTGCATATCTAACAATAAATTTAAACAATATGAAGTGAAATTCATCAACTCAACTTTCAAAATTCTGGTTTCAATTTAAAGATTCCAGTGAATGCTTTCCTTAGATATACCATAATGCCAAATAAAGCATTTCTTAAGGGCAAAATAATGCTTAAAACAAAAGAATAACATTGATTATTTACTGATGGAACAAATGTAAAGTATTGTTTGAAGTGAATTTAAATATAATACAAAAGACAGGGCTCTCAAGTTTATTCCCTTGTTAATGAGAATGATGCTTTCAATCCAGAGGAGATAGCCTAGCTGGATGATGGAACCAACACCATGTTGGATACTCCTGCTTCCGGATGACTGAGTACAAGAAGTATCAGGGGCATGCTGACAGTCTGCACACCAGTATGTACTAATACTGGAAATGTTGATGGAGTTCTTTGTTGTTGGCGGACATTTTTCTGCTATATGGAACTCTAGACCACTACTAATCATTTTTATAATTTGTGTCGACCCTTTATTTTTAATTCACAGTATTCTTAGAAATTTATCTTTTCTTCCTTTGTGCCAGTTAGTCTCAATCAAGAGTATGTCTAGTGTATGTTTCCTTTATTATGCAGAATCAACATTTAAAATACGTACATGTATACATATATGCACATGTGTATGTCTGCATGACTCATGAAGGTAGAAGGAAGACTACCGAGAGGCAAGGAAAACTAATCTTAAGGGGGAGGGAAGCAAGGGTAATGGGAGTCGTGTGACGTGAGCAGAAGGGAAGATCACATGTTAGGGAGAAGGACCACAGGGAACGAGGGACAATGAGAGAAAGTATGATATGTATTCAGAAAACACATGAAATCCATCCAGGATTTTACATGCTAAACATCAAGAACTAATTTAGGAAACGGTTTGTCTGTTTGCTTTAAAGGAGGTCTGATATACTATGGAGCAAGTCACAGTGCCTAAGACCCTTAGTAAAGCCTGCGGTGTTTCTGGGATTGGTAGCTAGTCACTTAATGCTTCTCTACAGGGCTAGAGTTTCCTTGGTTAGGGCCTGCTGGCTGCCACCTGATGGGAAACTTCAACAGAGGTTAGGGCTGATGCCTCCTAACCAAAATAAATTAACAGGAAGGAAGGGAGGGAGGTTTAAAAAGCAGGTATCTGTTGGTGTAGGAATTCCCTAATTTTGAAACTGTAAATCTAAATCAATCTATCTTCTAATGAAACAAATTGAGAAGCTGGATGTAACTTCGTATATGAGCGATGCCTATGATGTCAAGAGCTGAGGAATAACACAGCTGCATATAATTAACCTCCGGGTTTCTACTTATTAACATAAAAAATTCTTAGCCCCACTGATAAATTCTTTTAATGATTATTTTATTCATATTAACTTGCACCTCTTCTCTTTATCATTCCTCAGCAAAGTTAGTTAAGTAAAAACTAGGTAATAATAATAATAATAATAATAATAATAACAGTAATAACATGGCATGCATATGTTCATGGATAGTCTTTGAAAGAATTATATCCATTAGAGTTATTAGAGAGAATATGACTTTTAAAGGCCAACATACTAATGAGCAAAAGTAAAGCAAATATTACCTAGATTATTACTAATTCTAAAAATTATAATAAGGGCTTGAAAGATGACTCAGTAGCTAAGAGCACTGGTTGCTCTGGCAGAGGAACCAGATTTGACCCAGCACCCACATGGTAGCTCTTAACTGTTTGAACTCCAGTTTCAGCGGAATCTGATGTTCTTTTCTGGCCTTCTTGAGTACCACACATACAGATGTAAGCAAAACATCCATTTGCATAAAATAAAGATAAAACTTTATTAATAATCTGGGTTAGTTGGATGGCTCAGCTGGTAAAGGCACTTTTGTCAAGTTTGACGGCCTGAGTTTGAATCCTACGTCCCACGTGGCAGGAGAGAACTGACTCCACGTGAGAAGCATGAACAGAGTCAGTCAAGTGTTCACAGCTATGTGTGCACATGCATGTGCACCATGCAAAACAAATAAATGGAATTTAAAATTTTTAAATAGTAGTAATCTTAAATCTGAGAATTTTGGCTTAACAACTATTCTGCAACTTCCCTGAATGAGAGCACTGTGGGCAAACTGGCTGGAATTCAGGGGTTATACCCTCTACTCAAGAAATCCTCTGGAGCATTTGTCAGTGTCTCAGTCATTTGACTGTGTCAGCGTCATTTGACAAATGTAGCATTTGTCAAATGCTACATTTGTGGCATGCAGGTACAGGGTTGTACTCATAACACGGAACACACAAAGCCATCCTGAGCCTTCAATTTTCTTATTTCTAAAGAAACAACAAAATTTCAATAGTTCAAAAAATATTAATAATTATATTAAATTATTATATTATATTTTTATTATAATATATAATATAATTATAATAAATATAATATATAAATATTAATTATATTTTAAATTCAGATGTGCTGTTTCATAGAAACCATTACCATTTTCATACTTTAAGAAAGTAAGATATGAGGAGGGCATCCAATAACTATCTGAACACAATGAAAACAGGTTTGATGTGAATGAAGTCTCTAGGCTCACTTGGATATTTTAGTATATGAATTAAGGTCACAAACCATGTTCAAAATGCTGCAGTCAATGATATCTTATGTTGGCATAGTAAGAACTCTATTCACTGAAGAAAGGATTACTTCCTTCAAATATGTGTATGTGTGAGTATAGAAATAGAAGAGAAGGGAGGGAACATTTAAAGTGCCTTTCCATGTTTACTTTTCAGCTCACAAAAATTTGAGGAAAAATACCAATTCTAAGTTACTAATTTGAAGGAAAACATAAAAGATACAGTTTGAATGAACTTCTGGTCCCCAGGTAAGTGGCACTGCTTTGGGACATTGTGAAATCATTATTATTTGGGGCCTGACAGAGGCAGGTCCCTAGGGGTGGGCCTTTGAGTAGTACAGCCCCTCTGACCCTCCTCCTGCCACCAGCTCCCACTGCCATGCACCCTGCATGAAACTCCTTCCCTTTCTGAAAGCACTTTGTCACAGCCACAAGAAAATAACTAAAACACAGAGTAATAAATAAAATGCTGTAATTACAATAAATTAATTTTGTAACATAAGGATTTTAGATTTAAATTTTGGAAAGAAAAAACATATCCTAAGTTTCTTTCTCAAACTTTTTATTTCTGAGACGGGGTGATTTGTGTGTTTCATACCAACAATCCAAAACCCATCTGTAAGGGGCACAAACACAAACAAAGGCCTAGAGAAGCAAACGGTGACTGACCTTCCACACCATCCTCCTGACCGTCATCTCCATCATCTGGTCCATCACTTTCCAAAGAACACAACAGAAGCAGTTAAAAAGAAAAAAAGGCTTAATTAGTAATGGATTAAACCACTTCTCAGAAAAGTAGTAAGGAATGAAATGTTACAATATGACATATGACATTTAGAAAGAAGGAAATGAAAATCAGAACGAAGCTTTGCTTCTCACATTATTTCATGTTAAAATACAGGTTGCACATAGTGCCTATAGAAGCCTCTCTTTATCATGACATTTAAAGCCAAGCAACTTCAAATGAAGGTGAAATATTCTAATTTGGTTTTAAGCAATATACTATTTGAATATCACAGAATGTCATGAATAATGAAGTATTACTGCTTCTACTAATGCCACTTAATATGTTTCAAAACAATTTTTCTACTTACTATATATGAAATTAAACTACATAGGAAAATGAAACAAAAAAACAACAGAAATCCTGTAGGAAGCAAGCTCTTTTTAATGAAATCATTGGTAGAATGAAAAATAGCAAGCAGAGCAACCCATGCAAACAGTCACACATTTTGCAATTAGATGTCAGTCATATTTTAGCTAGTTGAAATTTTCATTAGATGTAAATGTATCGAGCAGAATTATGTCAAAATTCAGGAGAAAAGCAGGTTAATACATATTGGCTCTCTTAAGAACATGACATCATGCATTAGTGGTGAAAGACTCATCAGTTTTTAAGTTTCTAAACTGGACCAACCTGTCTGATGTTGGAAAGGATAAATTGTCCTCATACAAATCTCCTTCTAAACCAAGACTGCTCCAGCTACTGCTGTTACCATTACTGCTGGAGGGAGAAAAGAACAGAGCTGAACTAGAAGACGAATAGTGAAGACCACCTGTGTTTCCTGGAGACAGCGTCTGTGGAGCGGAGCACCCACAGTGGGGACACGAGACTGCCACTGCTATTCCACAGGGGAAGTGGCAGGGCTGCAGACTAGGGAGTTTTTTTTTTTCCTAGACAGCATTTCTCAGTGTAGCTTTTCCTGTGTAGGCTGTCCTAGAATTTGCTCTGAAGACCAGGCTGGCCTTGAACTCAAAGAAATTCACTTGCCTCTGCTTCCCAAGCACTGGGATTAAAGGTGTGCTCCACCATCACCACTTAGGGATTCTATTCAATGTCCTCAAAACATCATGGAAGTATTTTAAAAGTTTATTTGTTTTGTAGACAAAGACAACAGAATTTTTAGAATGACAAATGATAAAATATATATCTCACAGCAAATATTAACATGTAATTTATAAAAAACAAAAACAAAAAGGCAATATACTTTCCTACTTCTCAGTTTGGATAAAACTTAAAAAAAAAAAAAGAGACCTAAGTTGAGGTCTTCTGGTATTTCTGAATAGTAGAAAACAATGATAGGTGTGGGGGAGAATGCCTCAAACAGTCCTTGCTCATCACATCGCTATGCCAATTACCTATTTCTTACATTACACACATGAGCAGGTGGCAAACAGCACATATTTTCTTCAGAAGAAAGCTAGAAGAAGCAGGGCTTATTTAAGCAGTACACTTGGCTGGCTGGCCAGTCAAAGCCACACATAGCTCTACCTTCTTCTATTACCTAGCCAAAAGAACAAAGAGGCAACTCTATCTACAACTGCAGCAAAGCGTTGTTTGCAGAGGGAAAAAAGCAACCATATTCAAAAACAAAATTACAGTATATTGTTCAGATTAAAATTTTCAAGATGCAACTTAAAAATTCTAATCATTCCTAATTATTAAAATAATTAGTAAGCACATTAGTTCGCAGTGACAAGCAGCTTTACTTCCTACTCTCGGCTGGTCAATCATAAGTCATCATCTATACAAACCTGAACTTTGGTTCTTTAACATCAACTCACTTCTTGTGCATCAGTAAGTGTTGTCAAGGTAACCAAAGTCATGATTACTTAAAATAAGTAGTTTCTAAGCATTTTCACATAATTTACTTACCCATTTTCACTTTAACAGTATCAAACTTTCACAAATTACAATGCATTAACGAATAGAAATAAAACTAAGTCATCTTTTCAACATATCCTCAAATATAGTTCCATTATAAAACCATAAAGACAAAAGACCAAAGTCTGTCATTAGGCAAATGAAAATACAGAAAATACAGTAGCACAGAACACACAACTATAAACAGAAAAGAGAGAACGATCTCAAACCCTATCTTTTACTTTAAAAAAATGATTCTCTAAACAAAGAAAGACACAAAAGTAAAATTTTTCCCATAATCTATAAACAATAATTTTTCAATCTAGTTAGTAATAAAAATCCATCATTTAAGTATTAGATAAACATGGGAAGTAACAACTGAATAACAGAAAGAATAAAATGCTCTCTCCCTACTGTATTCAATATGTGTCATGACCATTTAGAAGCCAGGCAGAACAGTATAATCCACAGCCTATAATATAATCCATCCCAAGAGGCTGAGGGAGAAACTTCACTTTAAGACCAGCCTGAGCTACACCACAAAAGCCATTCCCCTCAAAAAGAATTAAAATAAAACCAAACCAAAAAGGCACACTGGGAATAACAAAATAATGTTAGAAATATGAACAGACTGCCAAATTGAGAATTTCCAAATAATAATGTAAACCTATTGCTCACTCTGCTGAAGTCTGAAGACCTTTATCACATACTTAGCTATTAAATCAGAGTTACCTTTCACTGAGATGGTGAAAACTGCTGCTTTCATCTTGATGGTCATCCTCAAAACTTAAGTTGGACCAGCTACCAGTACTGTCCTCACCAACACTGAGATTCAGTTGTTGGCTGCCAAATGACTCCGTTGACGGAAAATCTTCCATTTCTTTTGAACTAAGAAAACAGCACATGATAATAATTTTAAAAATAGCACCATAGATTCTGATGAGGAGGCAAAAATGATAGAGATGACTCTATGAAATTATATTCCAAGTCACACCGACATCCCCCGAACTCTTCACTGCACTCGCAAACAATGAGAATGAAGAACAGCAAAGCAAGAGCCACACTGCTATGCAGGGACATCCTGGGCGTCACTCTCTACGTTCTGTCTAGAGCAGTTCACTCTTCTCAGAAGTGCACCTTACTCCAAGGCCTAAGCGCATCACCTGCATCACCTGCTGTGAAAATAGTACCTTCATTTGCATCTGAAGGAGACACCTTCTGGTTTTTAGAACAAGAAAAATTTGAAATTCTAGTTGTGTCAACCTAGCCTATATTTAAACTAGACAAATCTCTTCAGAACATGAATCATAAACATCTCTTAGCAGGGAGTGATGGCACAGGCCTTTAATCACACCACTTGGGAGGCAGAGAAAATAGATCTCTTTGAGTTCAAATCCAGCCTGGTCTACATAGTCAGCCAAGGCTACATAGTAAAAAATTATTTTTTTAAAAGAAGGGACGTTCATATTTTTATGACATGATATAAAAAGCCCATTTAGAGCAACTATAATAATTATCCCATCTGTATGTATGTGTGTGTGTATATAAATGTGTGTGTGTGTGTGTGTGTGTGTGTGCGTATTCAACACAGTTCTCAACAGTGATGCTTTATGTATGCAGAGAAAAACTATCAGTTTTCCGATCAAACCTACCTTTGGCTTCAGAGCAATCATGATGTCCACTTTCTCACCTACAATCCCCCAAGTCACTCAACACAAGGTCTCCACTGCCTCACACACATGCACTCCAACCCTTCGCACGGATCCCAGCGCCCCCAGATTCCCAATCATTTCTTCTATCTTCACTTCTGGTTCTTGGCTTAAGTGATACGCCATTAGTTTTGTTTCTCTGCTACCCAATTCAAAAATGCAAGCCAGCCCCAACAGTTCTTGCTCATCTCTGCTAACAACACTCCCTTTCTTAAGGAACTTGCTATATGTATTTTTTAAATATTTCTTTTAAATTATAATTACAACATTCCCCCTTCCCCTTGTCTTCCTCCAATCCCTCTCATATACCCCTCATCATCTTTCAAATTCATGACTTTTTTTCATTTATTGTTGTTACATACATATATGTATATGGACAGACATACACATTTCTAAATACAGAAATTCAGGCTGCTTGTCTGTATCATAGTCCTTGTATGTTTCAGGGCTAACATTGGGTGTTGCATAACCAATTGATATGCTCCTACCTGGGGAAGACTCTATCTCCCACTCTCAGCATTCCTGTAGGTCTCTGTACATACGGCTGAGGCTTCCTGGGCATCTGCCTGTCCACAATAGCATGCCTATTGCTGTCTTTGTTCAGCTCATTTATCTGCTGTTTGTCTTATTCTTCTATAATATAAGCTCTTAGAGAACACAGATTTTTTTAAAAAAAAAAATCTGTTTTCATTTCTTGTATATCCCTAAAATCTAAAATAAGCCCTGAACTGCCCCTGCCCACTCTACCTTTTTGGCAATTCTCACCTTGTATTTAAGATATAACAACTCAGTTAAGTTCGGTATTCCAAACATAGCCATCCTGCACCACAACTTCATTTTATTTAACAAATTTTCCTCTTACCTACCACTTTTTATTTTTTCTAAAACAAAATGACCCACAGGAGGAGGCTAAAAGAGTGGTTTCTAATGACTTAGGTAAATGGGCTCATAGTAATGGAAAATAAAGTCTATATTATTGTTCTAAAATTCCTCTATAGTATGCTTTCCTATTTGATATTCATATAGCACCCTGGTGAGCTAATATTATAGGTTTGTGACATTCTACTCTATATTCTACTATGATTACCTTCATTAATCAAACATTTATGAGAAAAGGAACATTAGTGAAACCATTCAGTTAATATCCTAGCAAATAATCTACTTGAATCAATCATTCTTCAACATTAAATCATTGTGGCTTTATAAAACTGTGATACAGAACTCCATACAACCACATGGACTTTGAAAAGTGCTTAGAGAAGTCTGGTACAAGTGCTAGAATAGAAACAGGAGCAGAAGTACAAAGAAAGTCTGTGCAAATATCAGCCTGGATAAACACAAGCTTACAGGAAGAACTCAAGGCATATCATTAGCCACGTCTATAGAAGAAAATGAATATTCTGAAGAAAGAATAGCAGAGTTATTTGCCAGGTCCTGGAGTGAGAGCTTAGGAACTTCCACTTAGCTTCCTCTTACGAAGCTGCTCTGTTGGGGAGGAAGAATAAAAACAGTTCAAGGGCACATGTAGAAAGCTTCTTCTGCCACAGAACAGACGTTAATCTCACAGTAGTGAACATACGACTCTAAATTTGTGAATAAAATTCACCTGTTTCTTTAATTTTACCTGCTTCTTAGCTCCGTAAATTTGAGGTCATTATTCTCTCACTCATCTTCCAGCCCTGTAAATGGATGATACTGTCCCTCAAAAAGGACAAATACTTCACATGACAACCATGCACAGGATATGAAGCCATACACAAATGGACAGAGAGGAAAAGTTAGCTTTTCATTTTATCACGAGGCCCCAGTGGAGATTTGAAACCTACCTGCTACCAACATGCTCCGCATCTGTCACAGCTGATGTCATGATTTCTGTGGTAAGACTCTCAGCAAAGCTAATGCCATCTTGTCCAATGCCACTATCAGCTGCCAGGCTGGTATTGCTCAGCTCTCTTTCTGCTTTTTCAATAGCTTCAGCAACTATCTTCTCTGCAAGCACTGCCCTTTTATCAAGATTAACATGAATCTGAGGCACATCAAGATGAAAGACTCTCGATTTCAGATGGATGCTACTAAGTTTCGAATGTGAGCCTGACTTAGCACTTGCACACACACTCTGCTTTAAAGGGGGCTGAGAGGGACTTCTCGCACAACCATGACGTTCCTTAAGGTCACAGTATCTACAAGCTCCATTCAACAGTGGTGACAATTTTTCTGCATAAGTAATTCTATCTGCCGATGCTGTGGTCTCTGGAATGTGGGAAACTGTAGGTCCTAAACTTAACTCTAAAGTGTCATCCACTATTTTTCTAGCATACTGTTCTACAGCTTGAATATTCTCCCCATGACTATGTCCACTTAAACTGCCTGTATTCTGGCAGAATTCATGGTTTTGCAATGGTCGATGAGACTTCGAAAATTCTGGTTCCACAATACTCTCACCCTTGTCAATACATCCAGATTTTTCAAAAAGACAAGATTCTGTTAAGGATTGTGGTAAGTCAACTGTAGGTGCTGTTAGCTGTTTCTTCACATCTCTTGTTATGATGTTAGCAAGAGAAGCTGAAAAACTGTGTAGTTCAGAAAGTTCATTTCTACATGGATCCTGTGTCCGTTCACATGGTTGGTATTTGCAAAGATGGCTGCCATTTCTTTTTCTTTGTCTTTTTTTATCTACTTCCTGATGATGCTCTTTATTTGAGGACATCAACAGTTCCTTGTTTATTTTCACATGAGAATTGTGCAGTGAAAACATTTTTGAACTGCACTTCATTTTTACTGTCTTAGCTGCTTCTTGCACTCCTGACTTGACAGATCGATAAGCCAGTCTACTGGCATACTGGTCCATGATTAGCTCATCATTGCCACCTTCCTGTTTAAGCACTTGGATAACATGACCTGCGTATTCATCAGTCACACTTTCACAACTGGGGTACCTGTATGTCAGACCTGGTGTACAACTTGGTAAGGAAAGAACAAACTGATCTACTTCTCCCGGGTATGCAACATTCTCCACATTCAGCTTCTCTCCTTTACCTCGGTCAACATCAACATGACAACTGTTCCTCTCCTGCCTGAAAAGCGTACAACTTTTAGTTTTTGCAATTTTCGTGGCTTCTGCAATGACATCAGCTACCATATCACTTGCAAAACTGCATGCCGATATGTTTTCATCTGAATGATTTAAAGAAGTACATAGCACACTTCTTTGAGTCTGCACATTTAAGTGAGGGTTTTGAACCCTGGATTCTTGAGCGCTTTCAAGATCTAAATGAGAGGCTGCCATTTCAGTTGCAAGAGAAATGATTTGCGTAGCTAATACTTCTGCAAACTGAACTTTCTTCCCTGAGTACTCTGACTTCACATCCATTTCTGGGTGCTCTTCACCTTCACTGCTCTCAACTTCTTCTGAAAGAGATCGCATGAGTTTCAACATGAACTCTTCTTTTTCTATAGTATTCTGTTCATTCTCAGACAAACTACCAAGAGAGGAGTTGTGAGGGGTAGAAGGTGGTGTTGCAGGTGCAAATTCTTTGGCTAACTCTCCCTTGAGCTTTTTGGTTAACTTTTTGATGTCCCATTCTGAACTAGTCTGAGATGGTACTAAAGGAGTTGATGGCGGGGTATCAGGTATTACATTTCTGTCTCTGATTTTCTGTTTATCTTCTACATGCAAACCATCCACACAAGTAAGCACTGCAGATGACAAAGCATGTGAGTGACGGAAAGAGTTTTCCTGTCCAAAAGACAAGGGCTCAAGTGCAGTGTTATTTAAATTATGCCTGTTCACTGGCTTATCCTTCACAAGTTCCTTCAAGTCAGATTTCTGACCTGTCATCATTGGACAAGGTGGCAGTGTCTCTAAAGAAAATCCAAAGCCCACAGAATCTTTACATTCTGGAACACAATGGTTTCCGACCAAGAGTGAACCGTGAGGTAAGTGATCTGGAAAGTCACTGGGAGATTCCTCCAAGATTAACTGTGATTCTTCCCCAAGAACAGGCATGCGTTCCTTACTAACTGTTTTGTTACCTATATTTGGAAGCATTGATTTGCTTTTATCCAGGGAATGTTTAATAATAGACTTCGATAACTGCTCAGCAAACATGTCCTTATTGCTAGCTTTGCTCTGTTGTGGTGCTGCTTGGTCACAAAGGGAAAGAGGACAGGCTTTTCCCCTTGCTTTAGTTAAATAATTTGCATGTGCATCAGCAGGTTTTGTAGCTTTGAAAGTTGTTATGGACTCTAAGGACTCACTGACTATTGTATGTACCATTCCTGCAGAAAAGTTGCTAATAATCACAGGGCCACTAGTTAATTCTGAAGGACTCTGTATGTCAGTGTCACCGTTGGTTGGCTTGAAGTCTTTCTGGTTACATGGGTTAAGTTCTGAAGGTAGAAGGGTATTTCTGAGACAATCCACTTCATCTTCACTGTTTTCTGTGGTGATGTGCTCTTGGGTAGAACCACCATTTGCTTTACTATCCTCTGATAAGAGATGAGATTTGGACTGATACAAAGTAGATGAAATATGATATGGGAGAAGGGCACTACCTGCCAAGGGTACTGGTATAGAAGTGACAATTCCCGAAGTACAAAACAAGGCCTGCTGCACCGTGTATTCCTTCTTATGTTCCTGTACTGGTTTTGTCATCATAACTGCTTGAGGGCTAAGGGATGAGGAAAATGTGACGGTCTGTGTAGGCGGCACTACACTTTCTGCACTCACACACTTGACATTACCCATAGAAACATTAACTGCTGCCTTCGTTGTAAAGGTCATGTCTGTCTGTGACAGTTCTATGAAGGCTTCTTGTATTACAGATTCAGACAAATCTTTGGCGTAAGACTTCACGGCTTTGTCTTCAAAGTCAAATGACGGACACTGTTGAGATGCAGGTGTCGGAGGACATGAAAACTGACACACCTCCATGATGCCTTCAAAAACAAGCTCTTCTGCAAGGTCTGCGGCAAACCTAGCAACTGTGTTTGTAAACATCTGCTTTTTCACGTACTGTAAATCTTTCAAGGCATTTGATAAGGCTTCACTAACCAAAAAACTAGCCAGGCTACCAATGGCTCGTTCTTTCAGTGAAAATGCACACTGCCTTCTAAGTTCATTAAATGCCATTTGAAAAACAGATGATGTCAATTTAACAGCCAAGTGGCACAATGCATTGGTACATGAAGAAACTCCTTTCTGTAAGTCTTTAAATGCACTGCCAAAGCTTTTTCCTACAAGATCTGCTGCAAACTTCTGAACGCTGTCTGTAATCATTGAAGATTTATTTTTACAATTACTTTTTTGATCAGAACTCACAGGCTTAAAAGCTACAGTATAATTTTCTTCCCTTTTAATACTATTAATATCTGATATTGCATTTGCACACTGAGTATGAAGAACTGAGCCTAGTACTTCACATGAAAGATTATTTGCATAATCTTCATAAGTACAATAAAAAGGATCCTGATTTTCATGAATCCTATCTCTACCAGTATCCATTTGGCAAAAACATTCAGCAGGAGTACAGGTTCCAGGAGGACTAAAAGCAGAGGCTCGAATAGGGCTAAACAAGCCACTGTCTTCTGACGCCATCACTGGACGAGGGGAATCTGGAGCATCACACAGGTGACCAAATGGAGACTCAGGTTTTCGTGGAGTTGGCTTTCTAACATTAGCTGGAAGAGCTGGACACTCAAACTTGAATTTCTGAGGATTCATACAAGATTTCTCATGTCTATGCCCTATCTTCTGTGATGGCTTCCCCATGCCAGGATCTTTCATAAATGGACAAGAAGTCTCTAAAGTTTGCTCTAGTTCATCAAATTGATCAAAGCTATCAAAAAATTCGCTCACTTCTGAGTCTGAATCCTCTATATCATCTTTTGTCACAGGGATTTCTGGCAGCTCAAGTTTTGCTTTTAAACTTTTTTGGTATCCCTCTTCATCCAAAAAAATTACAGGACTTGGGCTGGAGCACTCAGACTCCGAGGAGTTGGCAGGCGAAGGAGGAAGGATTATCTGCTGTGTGTCCCTGCCTTTATCTGAAGCACTGGGTGACCTGTAGAGACTTCTTTGTGTCCAAGGCTCTGAAATTGATGTTGTAACCGATGTTTTCACAGAAGATGCTTCTTTGTGTCCCGGAACATGTGCTGAAGACGAAGGCTTAGCCAATGACCTCTGTGGTCCATAACTGACCAGCACTTTAAAATCATGGGTTTCTAAATGGTGACCAGAAGTAGTTTGAGAGGCAGCATCACAGTGGCTCCTTAGTGTAGCAAAATTTATTTCTAATGGGAAAAAAAATTATAAAGTTCTTATGTTACTCTTAAAAACTTGTTTTAAGAAACTGACATAAAACAAATTATTTACATCATAAATGTTTCCTATACTATAGTATTAAACAGAAATTTCATTCTCCCTAACACCCAGGAACAAATGTACCTTTTAATAAAACAATCCCATTTTACCCTATGCCTTCAAATATATGACCTATGGAATGCTCAGCACATTGTCATTTATGTTAGAAAAATTACTTGTAATTGCCAGTTAACTGTTTTGACATTTGAATATGGCAAAGTTTCAGAGAGTAGGGTCTGAGATAAACAAGGCTTGAACAATACTACCTAAGAAGAGAAACAGCAAATTAAAAAGTAGCTAATAATGAACTTAAATATCACAGAAAAATTAATTCTTCTGTAATAAGTAAAACTATTAAAATGCTTAAACTGGATCAAATTTCAAAGTAAATTTCAACTGTTAAGTCTTTTTTAAAACTTCAAAACCAAACTTTCAACTTCAATCTATTTCTAGGTAAAAGTCCAGCAAAAGACACATACCATCATTATATAGCTTTGCACTTTCCTCCTCCTCTAACTGCTCAAAAGCAGTGACAAAGTCATCCTCTATGGAAGACACAGACTGGTTCGTATCATCATCATCATCTTCATCAGCGGTCTCAAGATGGTGCTTCTGATGCAAGTGTGTGTCCAGGGTGTGTCTTATGCCAGCAGCATATTTACTCAGGAGACTAAAGATGAAATCAATTCTGAGTCCTGGTAATTTAGGAGACACTCTCATGACACAAAGCATTCCAGGATGATGATTCTTGGAAGAGATGAAAGATAATAAAATCAGTTTTAAGTTTAAATATAAAATATTACCTGGAAGTGAAGCCTAGAAATAAGTCAGGGGGAGGGAGAGCAAGAAATGTATGCATCCTGAAAGGTCCCTTAACTCTGCAATGTTTAATGATTTTAAATATTTAATTTTTCTAAAGTTATCTAAAGAAGTATATTTCTATTTAAATCTCACTTTAATATTTTCCTTAACAATCTTTTTTTCTCCCATGTATTCAGATTCTTCCCTCTCTATCTCCTTAGATATCATAGAACCTACTGTCAATCTAGTCTCTTGGGAAATTATTTTTTTCTGTATTAGTGTATATGTTTGTAATGTGTCTTACTTAATCATTTACCAAACTCATCCACTACACTGTGAATGATTAAGAGCTATAAGAAATATGGAATAAATATGAATCTATCTAAAAATAGATCCAGGATCTACTTTACTTGTTATTCCATTTTCCTATAGCTCCCAGCATGTCACCTTCCCTCCTACCAAAAAAAGAACTATTCTTATCCTTTTAATTTATATTTCTCTAGTATTAAAACTTACAATTATGCTTATAGCTTAGATTAAGAACACAAGCCATTAGTTTTCCCTATGCACACTGATTTTTAAATGCAAACATTGATAAGGAATTTATTTTTAAAAAGGAGAAACCGAATATAACAGATAGTCATTCTTTATGTCCCAGCAAATGAAGCCAGTATATATGCATGAACAACATGACCCAGGAAGCAAGGTAGAATTCTAATCATCAGACTTCAAGATTAGCAAATCAGCATTTTAAAGCTAGAATAAGTTCTCCAAATTGTAAAGTATTCATACAATTTTAAATATCACACTTCCTAAAATGTAAAGCATTTTTCTTTCATACATTATCAAAAATATTTACTTATGAACTAAAGACTGTCTTAGGAAAATAACATCACTGTCCATTTTACATGGATAAATCTTTAACCAGAAAGTTAACTGAAACTCCATTTGCTAGAACATGCAGCATGGAACACATGTAAATATGGGGTAACCATGAAGTGGGAGCAGTCACTCACATTATACAAAGAAATCTGAAGAGTAACATTTCACTAGAAAATTAGTATGTGCTTGCATACTGCTGAGAGAACTTCACAGGGGGGAATTTAATAGTTTATATGCCACAATCAAAATTATTCTATCCTTCAAGGCTGGCAATGCTTTGTTAGATTTTTATCAATACCATTTTCTTGAGACTTAATTAAAATAACAAGAAAAGCTCCAACCACTTAAAAGTTCACTATTAATGAGCAAATATAGTAAAAACCTGCCCTGAAAAACCTGATTAGAAATGATCCATGAGTTACCTGATTTAGAGGACTACTGCTTACAGCTGACGATTTGCTGACATCCTTCATACAAATGATTTCATTTTCACTTAGACTGCAGAAATGGAGTGAATTCAGAAGGTCTGGAAGTTCCAGTGAAACTGCCGCTAGATCCTAGTTTTAAATAATAACAGTGACAGCAATGAGTAACACTATAGAATAACACTGTCAAGGTGTCCACACACTGTCCATATCAAAAAACCATAAAACTGGTCAATAAACTGCTTCATAACAGCTCACATATACAGTTAATTCACAGAGAGTCATTTTTCAAACTCAAAAATAAAGCAAACTAAGGCTATTTAGTACTGATTTATAGTTTTCAAGTGCATTGCTGCTGCTCTACCTAATCAATTTTAACAGGGCTCCTCATACATCTATGACATTAATATCTAATTGTTTTCTAGCAACTATCATCCAGAAATCCTTTGGTGTGACTAGTTTTTCATACAGAAAGCTACTGAACACCCTTCTTCAGAGCTCGAGTTTTAACTCTGCAAAATACAAGTCCATTTTTTCTGAAGGTATTGTAGTAAGCCTTCAAAGATTTATGAAGGCTAAAGGAAAGGTAGCTTTCTTTTTCACTTCCTCTCCTTTTTTTAGTAACTTTTTTTTTTCCAGCTCAAGACTCATTCAAGTCTTCAACCCACAGAGAGTAGAGGCTTTGTAAATATGGTCTTGTCTGCAGCTCCTAAGGACCAATAGAACACTTCACAAGTGCTTTTGTGTTTTGATTTTGAGACAGTCGCACTCTGAAGCTCAGGCTGGTCTGGAACTAGGCAGCCCTAGCTGGACTCACATCAGTCTTGCACGTCCAGTTACATATCTGTATGTTGTCTAGAGAGAGACTGTGAGCTGCCGTAGGAAGGCTGCTTGCTCGTTCCAGACACCAGAAAGAACTAATATAGAATCACCATGTCTAACAGCAGCACGAGGAAGAACTATATTTACAGTATCTTACAATTGTCAAGCTTTCCTTTACTAGACTCAAATGTCCATTCCTCTATAAATGCCTAAATGAAACAGGCTAGAAACATGTGCACTAATTCATAAAAGTGTTAATTTGATCTCTTATATTTAATTCTACTTTAATAAAAATACAAGAACTTTTACTGCTAAAGTAAAATTATGAAACTTATTAAAATATACAAGTCACATACAGTATAATGGAAATAATCAAGAAAATGGCCTGTGGTTTAAAGCTTCCAGCTAAATGATTTTGATAGTCAAACCTAAAGCTCCTTTCCAGAGCAGAATTATTGGCAAAAAGCCAGGCATGATAGCACACAGTACTATCGCAGCCTATGGGAGGCTGAAGCAGGATTTCTACAAGTTCAAGGCTAGATAAAGGATATATAACAAGATTTTGTCTCAAAAATAACAACAAAGGAATTCTTAATAAAAATGTTGAAAGTGAAAATGTATATACCACACTCAAAATATTGATCTCAAATGTCATTTTTGTTTTGGGGAGATAGGGTGCGAAATGAAGGGAAGGAACTCGTTGTGCAGCCCTGGCTGACCTGGAACACATTATACAGAACAGCCTGGTGCTAGGCTGGTCCTGAACTCAAAGACTAGCCTGTCTTTGCTTTCTGGGTTCTGGAAATAAAAGCATGCACCACTATGTCTAGCTTCAGCCTTATCTTTTAACTTTAAAAGATACCTTAAAATTTTAAATTTTGAGCATTAAAGTAAATTTTTCAAATCTTCAAAAATTTTAAGTACTCTCCCAGTCTTTGCCAATTCAATAAATTGACCACACCTGTATATGAGCAGCATCTGTTTCTTCATTAAAGCCCAGAAATGTGACCTGAATCAAAAAAGAAAAAGGAAGAAAAAGAAATCTCCATTACTTTACTTTTTAAAGTCTGTCTCAGAGTGTTAAGCACAGAAAGCACTGAGTACATTGGACAGGTAGTATTTCCAATGATCACGGTTTCCATCACACTGTAGCTCTTGAAACTCCTACCCCTCATCCACCTTCCCTTCTAGCAAACTCACCCAACTGCACCCTCAAAGCATAGCTCAACATTCCTACTCATCCCCATCCCCACTGCCATCCCTCTTTCCTCCACTATCACTGTCCTTGTCCACTGTCATGCCACTTGTCCATGCTTCCAAGTGTTGTTAGTGGATGCCTTCAAGTTGCCCTCATTTTTATTCAAACCCACGGCCTCCTTTTCTAGGTCTAACGCACGCCCTGTACATGACTGCTTAAGGCTATTGTCGCTGTATCCCCTTGACATGACTCTCTTCCTCAGACACTTCTAGGCCTGGCTCCTCTTCTTCCTACAAGTTCTTCCTCCAGAAGCCTTCTCAGAGAAACCTTCCTTGTGTAGATCCCCCAGGCTCCTTCACCATTGGGTGTGATTCTCCCAACACTCCCTTCAGCACCCTCCAGCTACTCCCAAAACAAGGTCACAGACATCAGATTTCTATGTATTTTCTAATGGCATGAGGAAATATATTAAGTAAAAAGAACAAACTACAAAAAATACATAATATGCACATAACTTGTTCTTTATTCTTAAAAAAAACATAAACATGAAAAAATAATACTGAAAGGCAATGTACCAAACTAGCTAGCAGTGAGTAACTGGCAAGTTTCCTATGGCCTTATTTTCCTCACTATTGTCCTATGTTCTCTTCTTCCTAACTCACAGGACAACATTCACAATTTTTTTTAAAAAAAAATTCTCAGTACTCCAATTTTTCTACAAAGAATATAGACTGAAAAGCAATTTTTTAAATGTATATTTATGTCCTTGTCATACTAGCACCTTTCCTTTTGGAAAAAAATTGTGAATTATCTACCAAGTAAATGCTGTTTCTAGAAATATTTAAATAATAGCAATTAACGCACTGGGGAGAAGTGGGATGGTTAAGATGTAAAACTACACTGAATACCCTGACTCTTTTCGGAAGACTCAGAAGATAATCAGAAACTAAAATTACCCTGACACTTTACTCTCACGAACTATGGCTACTAATTCAGTGGAGTGTTAGGTACCCTCTGGGCATCTCTCTCAGCATCTGGCAAACTATTAACCTATAGAAGTCTGTTTCTCATAACATTTCCAGGCAATATAGTTTCTCTCCCTAAAACATAGGCACTTATTTCTTTCCTTTTTTCAAACAGATATTTATGTTCCTAGATTTTATGCAATCACATAAAAATACGCATTTATGTATTAAATGAAAGGAGAAGTAAAATTGTCTCGAGAGACACGGATTAACAGAAGAGAAGGGATGTAGGGAGGGAAGGTATGGGTTTACAGTATAGGGAAACAAATGTGATATATAATATATACCTGTAGGAAAACTTAAATGACAACAACAAAATTTTAAGTCAGCCACTGCCAAGTTGCAACAGTACTTGGTATTCAGATATACTTGGCGTAACATGAACCAGTACACTGGGAACAGGAAAAAAAAAGAAGAAGAAGAAAAGAAAATTCAGGTATTTGAGATATCCATACCCTAAAGTGGGACGGAAATCTCTTCTATTCTTTCAAGTTTTCCTGCTGAACACAAAAGGAAAAAAAAAAAAAGGATGTCACTGGGTCCTGGAGATACCAAGGGAGTCTGCTACTGGTGACAGGGAAGACCTCATGAAGGAAACATGGGCATGTGAACAAGTAGGGAGTACAGGCTCCAAAACTGAGTGGGAGGGCGCAGGAGACTTATCACACATGGCAACAACTTAGTGAATTAAGAATGGCTCAGCCCTACTAAGATAAAGTGAAAGAGAAAGGCAAAGAAGATAAATCAAGCAACACAATTAGCTAGCCGAAAATGGGGAGATTCAGGAGGCAGACACTCGTCTAACAGGTTCACTCTTCTTTCTAGGGAACATCAGGTAAAGAATCCCTCAGGAATAGGAACCTCCCACCACCAAGCAAGAAAACAAAGTTTATTAGAAACCTCATTTCAGCCAGGCAGGGTTGGTCAGGTCTACAAAATGAGTTCCAGGACTGTTACACAGAGAAACTCTATCTTGAAAATCCCCCTCCAAAAAAAAAAAAAAAAAAAAAAAAAAACTCATTTCAAAAAGGACAGTTCTAAGTCTGAGTACCAATTTTTATCTGTGAAGACCGAATATCACTTTTTTTGGTCATAGATACTAAACCTAGTCTCTGTACATGCTAGGAAAATGATCTATCCTCAATAGTCTGAGTCCTAATACCATATTTCTTAATTTGTAATATGGATGTGATGATGGTACACAGATGTTTTAAAAAATATTACTCTTTCGCTGGGCGGTGTACGCCTGTAATCCCAGCACTTGGGAGGCAGAGACAGGCAGATCTCTGTGAGTTCGAGGCCAGCCTGGTTGACAGAGCAAGTGCCAGGATAGGTTCTAAAACTACACAGAGAAACCATGTCTCAAAAATCAAAAGAAAAAATATTATTTCTTTTAATAACAATAAATTCAAACAAAGATGAAAACACGGGCTATAGCAGATAAACAGATGAGAAAGATAAAATATATAAACAATAAACTTATCCTATTTCCAAGTGGTAAGTATCTTAATTCCAAAGACAAACTTCCTACTTTATACTTTAAATCAAAGCTCTCAAACAGTCAAGAAAAGAACTAAAAAAGTGACTACATGAAATAAGTGTATTTTTTTATGTTTCAGGATTAAAAAAAAAACTTAGTATAAAAGTTGCAGCCACTGATTAGCTCTACCTGCCCAAGGAGAGGCTAGTAACACCTCTGCACTTACAAACAGGCTGATAACAGCCAATGAAGTTAGCTATGATTTAAAACATACACTTATTTTTAAATCACATTTTTTATTAATTATTTAAGAATTTCACCCAGTGTATTTTGATCATATTCACCCCCCCCCCAACTTATTAACCACTACCCCACTTCCCACCCAACTTTGTTTTCTCTTAAAAAAAAAAATCAGGTCCAATTTGTGTTGCCCAAATATTCTTAGGTATGAGGCCTGCATTGGAGCATGGTCAACATACCAGGTCACACCCTCAAAGAAACCAACAGTCTCCCAATACCTATGTTAGAATTATGTACTATTTTTTTTTAAAAAAAAAAAAGAACCTGTAGTCCTACAAAGGTGCATAAAAACATATTGTGCTTGACTGGGAAAGGGTTCAAAAATTCATGTGCAAACCTCAGTGAAATGGGCGTGTTCATCCTGGTTTAAACACTCTCCTCCGGATACACTGCATAGCTCCTTCTCACTTTGTAATAAAGACTTTACAGACTGGAACACATCTTCACTGAAGCTCTAGGAAATAAATAAACAAGACAACTTAATTCTAAGATATGGAAGAGAGCTAAGTTACTGAGTTTTATAGAGTTACTCATTCATCAATTAATTCATTTGACACTTTTTGATATTATTTGATAGACTCAGTTCAGCTAAGAAAAAAAAAAGTCAAATTACTCAAAGACCATACAGGTCTTACGCTCCAGATCTATTTACACTTTCCCTACACTAAAATTAACAATTGTCGCATATTTTATTTCCAAGTCACTAGCCTCACTCTGCGATCCTGACCTACAGAAACGCTATCCATGCCAAGACTGAAGATCTCCCCACCCCTTACTCTAATTTTCTCCTATACTCTTTTCAGATTAAAGTCACTTGATCTATGTCATAACATATTATGATTATAATACTCATGTTTATTTTTCTACCCATTGAGCCAAATCACGGAAACTATATTCCATTCACTTTATCTTCTCACATTTTACATCAAGTCAACAAATAGCTGCTAACTATGAAAAATTCATTAAATACAAATCTATAATTTAAGAGATAATACTATTCAAGAAAAAAGTATGTAACGTTAAATTTCAATCTCACCTATTAACATGAGCCCATATTTCTTTATATATATAACCTTTTCCACTGAAGGGGCTTGGAAGCAATGACCCCCAAGTAGTAATGAGCAGATCCCATACCCAGATTTGGGCTTCTAAATATCAATCATCAATTAAAATAACCAGAGTGCCTCAAAAATAGTCTGGTTCCAGATCATAGACAGAGAACATACAAAAAAAGCTACACCATCTAACTGTGTCAGACAACAGGGAAGTGTTCACAGACTAATAGGGCAATTTCAAAAGAACACAGAAGTCAGTGTATTAGCCAGGAATCCCTGCTGGCTAAATCTGGAATAATCAGAGCATCAAAAAGAACAGAAATGATAATGCATCATAACTCCTGTATTCAGTTCTACAGCATGCTTTTTTATCTATGATCACTGGTTGACAAATATGGACAAACTAATTCCATTAGAAAATCTTTTTGTAACTCTCAAGGTAATTAACTGATTTGGAAAGAGTTATCAATGTATCCTAAATCTACTGGGTTAAAAGCCTTGGGGATACACATTTCTCAAACTATCATGACATAGTTTTCTTACTAAACACTTAATAAAAGTTATTCTGCATTTATATTAGAGACAGCAGATGGTTACAATCCTGATCACTTCCTCAAAAACATCAACAATATGCTTCTCCTAACCTGACAGAAAAGAAAACAAAGCCTTTGAGGTATTCCAGATGAACAGAATTACACTGAAAACTAACTTGGGGTGTTTTACTGGCTGTTTTTCTCATGTGGTATCATGAGAAAAAAAATCTACACCACTGGAATGACCTAAAATGGTGGTAAAAAAAATACTCAAATGCAGTATGTAAGAAACCTTGAGCAGACTCTAGGTAAGAAACAGGAAAAGGTTGTGAGGGCATCTGAGACGACTGGGGGGAATACATCTGACTAGATGTCAGATGCAGTTTCAGACAAACAGTTTTCTTAGGAGTATAAATAAAACACATAAAACAAGGTCCAAAGAGCATTTTCCACACAATTACTAAGAGAAACATAAGGTTTGCCCAACGAAAGAGTGGATATGGCAAGATGCTAACAGAAGGTGAATCCGAGTAGAAAATACATGAATTGCTTATGGTTCTGAGTTTTTTCCCAACTATTCAGTAGACTTTAAAACTGCCAATATGTACAGTTTTGTTTTCATTAATGAATGAAGGTTTTCACCCTAATCTGTGAACATAAACAAGAAAAAAGTATAAATATGAGCTTGAAGTATCAATAAAAATTCATGACATTCTTAGAGCAAATGGCATTTCTAGGCAGAAGTCACTACAAATAAAACTGCAAGGTAAAAGTCTGAGTTCAGAGAAATACAAATAAATTTCAAATATGAGAGGGTAAACAATATACTTGCTACCATTAGAATATGACGATCTTACAGTATAAAGGTCAGAAAAATGACATTGGTGATTAAAAGGCCTTTACCCATCCTCACCCACCTTAGATGAATAAGCATTCTCAAAAGAGAGAAGAGTCATCAAAATATAACAGAACAGCAAGGAAAACAAACACCTTAATGAACTCAAAGATCTTGTTCACAGGCAAGGTCAACAGGGTCATAAGAAGAGGCTGAAGTCCAGGAACTGACTCACCAGACAGCATCCTCTAATTTCCTTTCTTCTCTTCTTCCTCTAGTTATAGCAGACACAAAACCCAAAGTCGGGATGCAGACTAAGCGAACTGGTTTAGGAGGAGCAAGTAATGATGAGAACTAACGGCCAAGCCTGTCGCTACAGGCTTGCACCCCTTGCTACCTGGGAGGATAGGCAGGAGCAGCGGCGAGCTCGAGGCCAGTCTGGCACACAAAACTACCTCAAAGTCAGCCCAGCTAATGCACTAAGACCGTATATCAAAATAAAAAGCAAGAGGGTAGGAAGAGGGTGTGAAGGGGGGCTAGGAACACAGCTCAGTGGTAGAGCAACTTATTAGCACATACAAGGCCTTGGGTTCAATTCACAGCACCATTCACACAAGAAAAGTAATTTTTCACTACTTCATGAATTATTCAACATCTAGCATAGTCCTGACATGCAATAGGCACTCAAATATATTATGCTGAATAAATGAATGGTTAATATTTCTTATACATTTTTAAGGTAGTGATAAAGATATATAAGATAGTTAACTCAAAAAAAAAAATCAAGACGCTCAATGAGTGGGACTCCAGGCATTGTAATGGCGTTGACTGGCGGCAGAAGTTGGACTCTCAGCGCGGAGCTGTCATCGCCACTGAGCTGAAGAACAACAGTTACAAGCTGGCCCGCTGGACCTGCTGTGCTTTGCTGGCCGGATCTGAGTACTTGAAGCTCGGGCATGTGTCCCGGTACCATGTAAAAGACTCCTCGCGCCATGTCATCCTGGGCACCCAGCAGTTTAAGCCCAATGAGCTTACCAGCCAGATCAACCTGAGCGTAGAGAACGCCTGGGGCATCCTACGCTGCGTCACTGACATCTGCATGAAGCTGGAGGAGGGCAAGTACCTCATCCTCAAGGACCCCAACAAGCAGGTCATCCGAGTCTACAGCTTGCCTGATGGCACCTTCAGCTCCGAGGAGGATGAAGAGGATGAGGAAGAGGAAGAGGAGGAAGAAGAAGAGGAAGAAACTTAAATGAGTCGTCTTGGTGCCTGCGTGTGTTCCACCCAGCTGGGCAGCGTGTCTGTGGTTCCTGCTCTCTGAGGCAGATAGAATAAAAAATAAGTGTTTGGCTTCTTTCCTTCAAAAAAAAAAAATCCAGATGGAAAATGTCTGTGCAGAAATGGGAGGCATGGTGCTCTGAGCAGTAAGATTCTAGAGACTAACATCATTACAACCATGACTTCACACCACTGTTTTCACACATGCTCACCTTTGCAGTATTTTAATGTTAGAAGTTAAGTACTGAGCTTCATTTAAAAACTAGAAAAGAACCAACATATTTTTTAATCTTCACTGAAAGGAACCTAATACTGTGGACTTACTTTCCGGACAGATGCTTTGTTCTTTATGTGACTGCTCCTGAAAGGCTGGAAAGCCGCCATAATTGTACCACTGCAGTATGCAATCGCTGAAGAGTAAATTCACAAAACACCTAAAGGAGACACATGAAAAGAAAACAACTTATTTACTCATTTTTGTGATTCAAGCAAGCATTTTATACTAAAGAATTTCTTCAAATGTATGCATTTAAAGAAAAATATGAACAAAAGTCCTGAGACCTAAAAGCTCATTTAGCAACCCTAAGTATGTTATGTGGGGAAAACATTTATAAACCTGGACACTGTCACAATAAGAAATTCATTTCCGTAGCCGAGAGCCACTCATCTATCCCTGAAGCAACACTAAACACTGCAGCTATTACTACCCCTGCAACTAAAGGTTTTAACACTACACAGGTAAGAATGCGAAATTTGTACATGTACTGTAAAATTACAGGTGAATAAAACCAAAATCCTCATCTGAAAGTTTGAGCGTATACCAATGCCTACAGTTCAGAAAGGGACTGGTAGAATTACATACCTCATACACAAAGCTCTCAAACTAATACTGAACTTTTTAATGATGTTTTCATAAAAAACTTTTAGGGACTTCAACCGACTAAGAGCATTACGCAGCCAGCCAGTTGCTATATCTGTATAGAATGCTGTCCATTCATTTAAGGTCTGCTCGTGCCACACACTAAGGACAGAGAGAAAACAATGGTGTTATTGGACCCAGAGCTTCATGGGGAAACATTTGATTACAGCAAACGGTAGAAGCTGAGAACTGAATTCTTAATAAAAACAAAAAATTAAAGCAATAAATAAATAAGAAAAGTTGAGTTAAGTTTCAGTATCTTCAGTGAGTTAAGCGAGTCTCTTCAAGGCATGCCTATTTGAGGTTTCTAAGTCAGTCACTTCAACACAACTTCATTCTAGGCATCTCCCCAGATTTTAAAAAGACTAAATTTTAGTAAAGTGCTAATTTCATATTCTATTTCCATACTTTCACTACAGAGATAAAACTGAGGTGTGAGTGTATATCACACATTATCTCTCTGTCACTGTTCTATTGCTGCAAAGAGACACAATGACCATGCCAACTATTAGAAAAGAGAGCATTTAATTGAGCACTTGCTTACAGTTCCAGAGATTTAGCCCATTATCATTATGGCAAGGAGCACAGAGACATACTGCTTTGTATTTAACTTAAGTCAAATACCTACCAAAAGAATATCTGTGCAATGTAAAAGAGAATCCGTATGGAATGACATGGCACTCTTCTGGGGAAAATAAACAAAACAAAAACTTTGGAACTGCAAAGACAGGTGAAGGACAAAGAAAAACAGCAAGGGAGGATTATTCTAGTTTACAACTGCCCAAGCAAACATGCAACATCTTTCCATAAAATACAGTTGTAACAAGCTGAACACTTGATACCTGCTTATGCCCTGTTCTGGATGAGTAAAGAATTCTAATCAAGGAATCAGAATACAGTAAAGAAATAAGAGGGAACTTAACTGAAAAGCTAGTGCCGAGAGACAAGTCTAGCAGAACGCAACAGCTAGAAGTGGAATAGCTAGAGCTCAGGAAAGAAACAGGAAATAAAAACACTGCTAACAAATCTCTTAAGGAACAACAAAAAGCAATATACATCAGGAAAAAACAGACGTAATACAAACAACCGCACACACATATCTAGAAGAAAAAAATCACAAAATTCATAAAGAGAATAAAAACAATTAGAGAAAAACTCAGAACAGAGATGCAGGGTGCTGAACAAATATATCCACCTCTGATCCTGCAACTTCACATCTCAAACCTTCCTGCATACACGCTTCCACAAAACTCACAAAAATAGTGCAAGACTGGTCAGTGAGCCAGAAATAAAAACTAAGAATAATCTATAAGTTTTTTGATTTAAATAAATTTGCTTATTATCCAGATGTGGAAAATGACGAGGAAGCAGATTTGCAGAATGCTGCAAATGATTTGCACAAACCTAGGAAAGGAAACATCTTGAAAACAGTTCCAGAAACTGATAACAAGAACTTTTTTAATGTTATAAAATACCATCTATCTGATTTTATGAGAAGATAGAAAAATTTTCAAATAAAATAAGGCCAGTTCCAGCATGCATGCATTATCCCACCCAGTGTAAAATCTGTAACTGAGAGTGCATAAACGCAAACACACACATGCATAGAGTAGGCAGACTATATATATATACATATATATATATATATGTATGTATATACATATATAGTAGGGGGTTCATCATGGATAATTATCTTCTATTTTTCTGGATGCACATAAATTCTTCAATGATTTAAAAAAAGCCACAACTTCTCAAGCCTTCCTACTTCATCTCCAGTTTAAGAATTGTTCAACTCAACTCCACCTGTAACTTGACCTTTTTTTTTTAAGTAATTTTATTAAATTATAAAAGTTTCCATTTACGCCCCTCTTCCCAACACCCTCCCACTCCCCCCCCTCCTCCCTCTTTGTCCCTAAGGGCAGTCAGGGTTTCAAGCCCTGTGGGAAGTTCAGTAACTTGACCTTTTTATAATCAGAGGACTCAGGCCCACCAGTAATTATACCTCACAACTCACGATCTTCACTAGCTATCAAATCAAGATGTATAAATCAGATTGTTTCTAAAGCCACACACTTAGAAGATCCAGTTTCGTCAATATTATTTTTTTCCATTAATCCTTGTCCTCATTGGATTTCTTCCCTTTTAGTTTCCCAAAGATAATTTATCTGTGGTTTAAACTACACAATTAAGTTCCTAATTTAGAGTTTCAGTTCTGTTCTATGCTTCAGTTTCAAATCCTCTTATCTAATTGTTCTACTAGACATTGACAAGTAAGTATCTCTGCTAAGGTTTGGACATGGCCTGCCCCTAGAGGCTCACGTCCTAGAGTTGGTCATGAGAATGGTAAAGATAGTGGAACATTAAAGAGTTGAGGCTCTGGGGATCTCTAGACCCTGGAGGCACAGCCTTCACAAATAAATTATTGTTGCTCCATAGCAGTTCTGGCTCCCCTGGGACAAGATTAAGTTAGACAGCAGCTCCTTCCAGATGTCCAGCTTCCAGTCCCTTCACTCAATCTCTTCCTCCAGCACAAACTTCGGCCATGATATCATCTACCATGTTGTGATTTATCTAGAAAGCCTTGACTAAAGGCTAAAAAAGTAGAGCTACTCAATCTGGGGCTTTGAGTCTCTAAATCTGTGAGCTAAATAAATCTATTCTCTCCAGAAATAACTCACCTTAAGTATCTTGTTACAGCAACACAAAACAGACTAAGTCAAGTATAGTTACTATAAAAATAGGTATGGTTAAGCCAGGCGTTGGGGGGGGCACACCTTTAATCCTAGCACTCCAATGCAGAGGCAGATGTGTCTGAGTTCGAGGCCACCCTAGTCTATAGAGGGAGTTCCAGGATAGTCAGGACTACACAGAGAAACTCTGTCTCGGATGGAAAAAATAAAAAGTATGCTTAAAACCCAAATAAAGCTTCTCTAAACACTCTCCAATTTATTTCATTAAAAATCAGCAAACCAAGGTCATAGAGTCAACCACAACTTGTCCTCAATCCATACTGTTGATCACAACTAATAAATGACCAATCCCTGCTATGTCATGCTCTAAACCCACTCACTCACTCAGCTAATCAGCGCTCATTCTTCATGCATCTTCAAGGATCTCTCTCTGAGGAAAGCTTGACTCTTCTCTCATCTTTCCCTCCCCTTTCCCAACATTCAACATCTCCTTTATTCTTCCAAGTGGTTTGTCCTTTAATTTTCAGGTGCCATTGTTTGCATACATCTATTTTGTGAGCTCAAATTTGTATCTGAACATGGCAGGATTAAAATAGTTGTTAAATAAAAAGTAATCTTATGATTGTACATACATATAATCTTAGGTTCAGGGCTGAGGCAAGATTAAGATGTCAAGGCTGGTATGCAAGACTCTCAAAAAATAAAATAAATCTCATTTGAAATATGTAATAAGTGTATTTTAACACATACCAAATGGCAAAGTTCTAAAAACTAACTTTCCATCGAACTACAACAAAACAGTATAACATACATACAAAACACTGGTTTTCAAACATCAGACAACAGCAATGCAGGGTGTGACTGATACTTCAGAAAGGAAACATTGCCTGCCAGCTACTTCCAGGTCACAACACAGGATAGCAAAGTCTGGCAGTCACAGTGAATTTTGCAAATGAACATTCATATTATGGAACAGAGTGTTAAAGGGAGAATGCAAAGACAGTAAGAGCTCCAGAGGGCTGAAAGAGGGTTTCCCTAGAACTTTTAGCTAAAATAAGACTGTGCACCTGAGATTGGGGAATTAACGAGAGAGCAGTGTACCAGGCAGTATTTAAGACCAAACAAGGTTTGGAATGGTTCACACTCTCACTGAGCAGAGTAGGGAAAACAAAACCTTCTTGTTGTGGCTCATCAGGCAAGAGTCAGCTCTGGAAAAGTGCATATCAAGTAATAACGAAAAACTCAACTGTGGGCAAACAATAAAAGATGAACATGCAAAGGAGGAAAATCTGACACTAACAGGAAGAAGGAGGACAAGTGTAGACCTAGAAGTGATACAATGAAAAAAAAAAATAACAATGAGAATCAGAGCAGAAAGACTGTGAAGTTACAGTGTTATGGTGTGTGATGGTTGATCTTGGTTGTCAACTTGACTACATCTAGAATCAGTGAAAGCCCAAGCAGCTGGGCCACCTGTGAGGGATTTTCTTGCTGTTTGGGTCATTTGAAGTCAGAAGACAGTGGAAGCCCACAGATGTGAGTCTTGCTCTGATGTGGAGATCCTTCTATGTGTTGCTTTTATTGGTTAATGAATAAAGAAACTGGCTTGGCCTACAACAAGGTAGAACTTAGGAGGGAAAAGCTAGGCTGAATGATGCAAGAAAGAGGGCAGAGTCAGAGAGAAGCCATGGGGCTGCTGGAGATAGATGTTGTAACTTTGCAGGTAGGCTACAACCTCGTGGTGATGCACAGATTAACGGAGATGGGTTAAATTAAGATGTAAGAGTTAGCAAATAAGAAGCTAGAGCTAATGAGCCAAGCAGTGATTTAAATAACATAGTTTCTGTGTGATTATTTCGGGTCTGAGCAGCTGGGCAGCCAGGAAACCAACAAGGGACCCCTCTTACAACATTGTTCCACCTTGACTAAAGGTCAGAGAGTTTGAGCTTATTTTTACTCTTTCAAAGAAGTTGACAACAGGTGTGGCTACAACCAAGAAATCCTGACTGAGGGTGTGTTTACTTGGTGTTTTAGACATTAAGGCGAAGAGGTGAATCTGCTCCACCCTGACCAAAAGTCAAAGAATTCAAGCCTATTCCTGCTCCTTCTTTAAAATAGGAGGTTTGACATAGGGAGTGGCTGCCTACAGGATACTTGGTCTAAGCTGGATTCACTATATATACTTCCCCCACCCCAAAAAAAACAGAATGCTTAACTCAGGAAATAGTGGCTTGATGTCTCAAGTACTAAAGCAATTAATTATTAACTATTCTGGTTGCCTCTGCATCATGTTTAAGTGGTCTTTTGCCTTCTTCTCTCACTTTGAATTGGGATATATAAACATATAGAAAATAAATACAGGCAGATTCAGTATTCATTGAGTTGTTCTCTGGATACTATTCTATGTCTCTGTATTTCTTTGTAGCTCTGTCTATTCTGCCTAACATTTCTAATCCACACATCCCTACCCTAGAACGTATGAACCTATTGTGTCTGGACCACAACAAATGTAACCCCAATATATGGTCTATGACAGAAGACCCATCTTAAATCCAGATCATGTGAGGACAGGAGACCCACCCTAAATCTGGGCTACACCTTCTTATGGTAGCCTACATAAAAGGACATGGAAGAAGAAAGCTTTTGCTTTTTGACTGTTTGTTGTCATTCTTGCTGACAAGTTCACTTATCCTACTGCTGAGGCATTCCTCACTGGTATTAAGAACCTAACTCTTCAGGATTCCAGCACAGACTAAAGACCAGTCAAGACACTGAACATCATGAATTGAACAACTACCAGATTTTGAGCCTTTCTATTAGGAGACAGCCACTGTTGGACTAGCTAGCCTACAGCATGTAAGCCACTCTAATAAATTCCCTTTTAATATATATTGCTCCACAGAATCCTGACACTGTGTTCCACACATACAAGGGTAAGGAAAACACAATCATGATAAAGGAAGAAACACTAGATACCAATGACTAAAAGAGAACTTCTAAGAAGGCAAGAAGGGGAACCCTGCAGGTGGGTAGATTAAGCAAACAGGAGTGGGTGAGGAAGTGGAAGAGAGGAAGAGGCAAGGAGTCAACCAAAACCAAGGATTATGAAAAGCCATACATATGCATCATACTTGGTGAGCTATCTTAAAAACAAAAACAAACCTAAGTATGAAGCGGTAGCCTGCACAGGTTATTAAAAGTCCAGGGCCAGGGGGGCGGGGGATACCTCCTTATGGGCTGTTAGTCAGGGAGGTCCCTAAGGCCCCCAAAACAATACAATCAATTGCCACTGCTGGTGGCTGTCCACCAGAGCTAGACAGTAGATGCTATTACTGAAGACACCACATAGTCTGATCACAAGAACTGACATAGAGGTTTCCTCCCTGCGGGGCATCCCTCACAGTGAAAGAAAGTGCGATGCAAGTATCTGGGGGTAGACTGTCATCAACAGGCTTACTCACTTGCCAAGCAAGATGTGCCCACTGATGCAATAGGAGCAAATTACAGGAATAACCAATGACTTTCTAATTAGAACAAAAGGGAATTCACTCTGGTACTATAAACTGGTAAAAGGTTCCCATGGCTGGGAGGTCACAGACCCGAGTGAAGTAACTACAGCTGTAGATTTACTGAATGAGATACCCACCAAATTATCTTCTAAATTACTATGTTTAGCTCCACAGATCAATGCTGCTGTCAACTTTGATTAGACCAGCTCTTTTTGCAACGGGCAGTGGTAAAATGCAGACTAAAACACAGTGATGAGAATAACTAACTGGCTAGTGAAGGCTCAGGAGACCTGTATTATCCCTCTAATTCAGGGACAATCAACAGAGGGCATAGGGTGGGATGCTGTGTTCCCTGCATGACTTGGCATGGCACTCCTGAACTCAAAGCAGCTGTAATCACCTATACAAGACCCATAGAAGACTGGGCTCATTAACATCTGTCTGTATTTATAGGCAGTTAAAAGTAGCTATGGAGTAGGGCTCTATGAGACCTCCCCACCACCAAAATCCATAAACAGTTAACAGTTGTTCAGGGGGTGAAAGAGGCTTCCTTTGATGGTGTAGCCACTAGTAAGGTGCCCTATGGCCCGATAAATAACCCCTCACCTATATTGTCTAAGCAACCCTGAGATTCACTGGGTTACCAAAAAAACAACTCATCAAAGTAGAAAGACAAATTGGAAAGTGGAAGGGAGTCACCGGAGTAGGAAGAGAACACACATAATAAGGTAACGGGGTGAATATGGTTAATACATTATATTCGTGTACAAAATTGTTGGGACACTATGTATAATTCCTGTATTAATAAAAACATTAAAGATGAGGGAAGCATTTCTAAAATGAAAAACATGCTATAGGTAGTAACAGCAGATTGAACACCAAAGTGAAATTGTAAATAATACAAACTATCAAAGCAAAACAGAGGAATTTAAAAACAAGCAATCTCACAGTATCAGAATTTATTAAGCATAGTGTGTGTGTGTGTGAGCGCGCACATGTAGCCATAATTAAAAACTCAGGGTCAGAAAGTAGGATTCAACCAGAAGATCCAAAAAGCAAAATAGCCAGTCACTGGCTCTTACCTTGACCTCATCCTGAAATGACAATTCTTCCTCCAGGAATCTCAGAGTAAGACTGTGTCTGAGAGCTTCCCCCACCCCCCCACCCCCGCATCTTATATTCCTCTCTAGGGCTGGGATTAAAGGCATGCAACACCCGACTTCTATGGCAACTAGGTGGCTACTGGGATTAAAGCTGTGTATTACCATAATCTGGTCCGTAAGGCAGACCAGTGGAACAGCTTTACTCTCAGATCTTCAGTCTTTACTTATTAAAATACAATTAAAATGCCACTACGTGTGTGTGTGTGTGTGTGTGTGCGCGCGCGCGCGTGCGTGAACGCTCACAAATACAAGTACACATGAAGCCCAAAAGTCAGCCGGGGTACAGAACCAAAAATAGGAAGGCAAAATAATCCAGAACTGGTCCAGAATGCACCAAATCTGATGAAAACAGCGACAGCTCCAAGAAAATCCGATAAATATTAAGAAAAACATTTTTAAAAACCACTAAAATGAAACACAATCAGATTGTTAGAAACAAAAGGCAGGCAATGAGGAAGGAGCGAGTCCCTAATGCAGAGAATGAGGATGCCAGCACTCCCAACAGCTAGGCAGCCTGAAGCCAGCCAACGACCATCAGTGCAAATGTTAACAGCCACACATGCTAAAATAAATTTCTTTTCACTGATCAGAGCTGAGGGTTCATCACAAGCTGATCATATAACTATGAAAAGAATTTCTTCAGGCAAACAAAAACAATAACAGATGGAACCTGGACCTACCAAAGTAACAATGAATGCCTGAAATGGTAACACAATGCTGATATAAGAATATTTCTTCATAGTCGCTTTTAAGAAAGAACTTTAAAAAAAACAATTGATTAGACACCAAAGTGAAATGCATGACAGAGAGAACAAAGATGTGGTGAGTTAGCAGTCGAGGTCAGTCATTAGATGTCTACACTATGTATGGAAACGTTCTGTGTGAAGCCTGTGCTGAGCTAAAGCTACAAACCCTACAGCGACCACTAGGAAGCAAAACAGAATCAACACTAATAAGGGCAGTGGGATACAGGCCGGTGTCACCCTCTCATGGCAGAGACAGAGGTTAAGGCTCACACACACAGTGAGAGGTGACAACAATACAGCAAACAGGACACAAATGCTGGCTCCTCCCTTCAGTGCAGACCTGCTGCTTGACTTACTAAATCTAAAAATACCACAGCTATCCTAACTGCTCTCCAAAACAATGGCTAGTTATATTAAGAAGAATGAGCATTCCAAACAATGACTAAGACACTTGTTTTCTGATAGTTTCTGGCTTTTTACACTTTACTCCTAAGTCAACCCATTCTTCCATGTAGAAGATACACTGTGTTCTTGCCTTCATAAAATTCTCTTCCCAGCACTACTGGCCAGTCTTTGTGTACCGTGGATCTGCTGTGCACTGGATGCCAGCAGCACCTACCCAGGTATGAAAATCAACTCTCCAAAAGTCATCACACTTGCCTGGTGGAGTAAAGCTAACTTTAGCACTTGAGACTGCGGTGCTTTGCATTACAATTAAAAGCACACAAGTTTATGGCCTGGGTTAACTCTAAGTACTAGCAACATTCAACTGCCATTCCCAAAGCAGCTAAGTAACAGTAGTTAAGACTTGTGCGTCCAAGTGTCTTGACCTTGCACTCACTCAAGAGTTCAGGCACAATCCAAGGCCAGGCCTCAGTTATCTGTCAGCATTCCTCAAAGGCCTTATCAAAACCAAAACCTTTATTTACCAAGCTGAACAAACTGTAAGGTGAAGGGAAATTTCAAGCACATGAAATTGAAGGGCATGTGCTAACAAATGACATCATCCAATGAAGAGCAGGGTCACCTAAGCAGAAGCTGTTTGAACTTAACCCATATCTGTTTTCTTGAACAGCCATAAAAAAAAATGTCACTGGTCTTTCTACCACATTCCAGGTTTGGTCTCTCTTCTGAAGTATGTCTGCACCCAGCCAGTCACTGGTATTTCAAGTATCAGCATAGGCTCCAATGACACACACTAAATATGAACTCTTTGTTACTGTCTTCAAACTCCCCCTACAACAACTGCAAATACAACTTCAAAAAGAAAATACACAAACTAAAACCATACAGTCAGGACTATAAAGTCAGGTTCTTAATATTACGCATAACCCTCTACAAGACAGTTTCTAAATAAAAGCACATTAGAATTTTAGCCCGGAGAACAAACTTCTCTTTATTAGGGGCACCTGCAACTCCTGGACGCTAGCAGTACATTACTGAAAAGCACTGATACAGTAAGACTCTGCCCCGGGCTGCCTGGAGCAAAACTATGTGAATGGATCTGTTCTGCAAAAGGTGTGGTGCTTGGCTCACACGAGAAACCCCATAAGTCTACACAGAGGCTATTCATTGACAAGATATAATTAAAAGAATTATTAAAAATAACAAATGCAAAACACGAAGCTAAGATTTCCAATTTAGAAAATCAGAAAAAAGGTAGAGCCTTCACCAATTATGCAATAGCTGGAAGATGGTGGTCTACATCAGTATGGTACTATCCAAAAAGCAACTAATAAGACAGGTTCAGTTAATATTAAACCTGGAAATGTTACACTGAGTCATCCATATATTTGGAGTTTAAAGCTGACCAAAAGAGTAGGAGAGAATCTAAGATTAACCAAGAACCTAAAGGAATAATCACCCTTAATGGTTTGGGACAAATAAAAAGAAAAAAAAGTGGGGAACCACAACCACACGGAATCTAAAACACAGACGGTAGACATTTTTAAGAAACAACTCTACATATGCTCTAAGACTGAGGAGAAAAATGATACTCTCATCTCTGAACACTCCAGAAGCCCAATCCAGTTGGCAACAGGCACCAGGCAGCATACTTCTGCAACATACCTGCCATTTGCCAGCTAGGAAGAATTGCTTCACACATATGAATTCACAATTCTCACGCTATCACTACACCTGTCAGACAAAGTATTTAAAGTAACCTGTCCAACCTTACAAACTTGGAGAACCTGTCCTGAAAAGGGACCACTGAATCCAGTTACATCCCTACCTGAGACAGGTGCAATGCAGTGCTTAGGGGAAGAACTCAAAACCCTGAGATACTACAGTACAGCAAAGGTACCAGCGTTCACTTTCTCCTGGCCTACAGGCCTTCCCCGTCTTAAAGACCTTGGTGTAGCAGTCTGAAAAGCTAAAGTCCCAAAAACTACCAGGCATGCCAATATCCCCCACCATCCCTCTCCTATCCCTATCTTCCTACCCCACCCACAACCAACGAGGAGAGCTGACAACAACATTCTCTCTATACAGAGACATTTAGAACTAAGACTTGAAGAGATCTGCTCGGAACCATGATGCAAAGTCGAGGTGGGTCAGATGGGGACTCTGGCAAACCAGAGACACAAAAGCCAAGCGGTTTCAAGAGGACAGTGTTTAACAGTCTGAATACGGCAGGCAACCAGTGGTAGAGAACGAAGAGAAAATCGATGAGTTTCAACCTGAAGACTTTCTGGTCCCCAGGTCACTGAGCTGGAATCACAACTGGGCCTGAGAGGCAATGCTCCAACGGTATGACAAATGCCTTTTTCAAGTAAGCTAATTCAAATGGCTTTTTGATTCTTGCAACCAAATAATCCTCAAGCCATTAAGGAAGGTCAAAGAAAAAACACCGAGTAAGCAGTGGCTAATACAAAATTGCTAAATTTCTCCTTCTGGCACATCCTGTCAATAATCCATACATTCCAAATGCTTAGCTCCAGGAAGTTTTCATTTCTTTCTGTAAGGATGAGGGGGAAAAAAAGGAAATATATGGATCTGCCCCACTTGCTTTTAAAATTGTAAAGCACTTTTCCCTGTGCTAACAGGGCCAGTCTGGATACCCTCAACTAACACTCAAGCTAGGCCCTTAAGAGTTTCCTACCCTGCTTTTAACAGAGTGCCTGCATTTTTTTTTTTACTACTTGGTCCACTTCACAAAAAGAAAAACAAACAGAAAACAGTCTCCATAAGTAATTAATAAGTTATATTAAATAAGTAATAAATAATAAATTAAATAAGTTACTCCATTTGCTTTTCAAACAAATGAGACAGAGCAACCATTGCCCTCCAAGTTGGAAAGCCTGGACACATAGTTAGAAAGACTAGCGACAAAATAGCCTTTCTCTGTGCCAAGACGAATGGGAGGCAACTTCTGTCATCTTCCTTTACCCATTCACCTAAATTTTTCACATCTTCGTGTGTGGCTAAGGCTTCCCTACTTAGGACTGGAAATTCGCCTTTAAACAACCTGCTACATTACGATTTGCACTGGTAGAGTTCCTTCCCCAGACAAGATTCCTCAATCTTTGGAATTAAGGTAAAAAGTACCATCCTTCCTCCCAGAGGATTTCTTCTGATTCTAGACTTAGCCCTGGAATGCAGAGGCTAGAAAAGGTTAGAAAAATCTCTCACTGTCGTTCTGGGGCCTTGACTGCAGTATGTATCGTCAACACTGAGAAAAACCACGGGCCACGGGGTATACTGCAAATTCCTTTTCAGATCAATTGAGCAGAGCAGCTGAGCATCAGTCGCAGCTCAGCTTGTGAACCCGCTTCTTCCCCAATTCCCTAGGATCCCTTTATGTCTCATAAGTCAGTTACTGACAGCAGAACTAATTGTTCAATTCACTGTCAACCCGTGGCTCACAGTTCTTCCTGAAGAACACATCAAGTATGAATAACCAGAATATTCCTTGAAAAGTGCTCATGTATTTTGAAAGATTAAGAGGCACTATTTGAAATGACATCAGTCATAGCAGGCACTAGACTGCCATTTACAAAATAAAAAAAAAGCTTAGACATTAAAACAAAATCATCTTTGCATAAATAAATATTCCATCTTCCCTGAATACTCTATGTTCTAGGTATTTTCATACATAAGAAATTTGAGTCTCTACATAAATAACACCGCTAACAAGGTGGGAAGAAGCAAAGGAAACAGGCGTTTTATAAGCAACTGAAAAATTCCAAAGCTAAAAAGAACTGCGAATATTAATTCCAGTATGCGTCAAGGCCATTAGCGATGTGTCTCAGCAGTATTGCTCACCACCAAATAAATGCCTTAATGCCTGAAGCTAAGCCACCTTCAACTGATAGGGTTTTTTTTTAAGGGGGTAAGCAAAGTGAACGGACTGTCACCAAGCCATACCAGGGCTTTAGATTGTACTGTCACTGTGGTTCTAAGCAGACCATTTTCTATCTGGTAGCGCAGTCCGGTTGCTTGGCCAGCCTGGGGGCGACGTGACAGCGCTGCAAACAGCCGCACCTGAGGTTCGGGCAGCGCCGGGACCCGGGCTCGGGCGCTGACAGGGAAGGATGCTACTGCGGACAAAGTGCACCGTCCTCCTCCCGCCCGCGCCTCCCAACGCAGCGAAGCCACAGCGCCCGGCCGCAGTCCGGACCCGGCCCGCTGGCTCCCCGCTCCCCCGCCCCGCTCACCCGGAGGCGCAGCCTCTCAGCTCCCGGGCATGTCACCCGCCCGTCACGGCCCGCAACGCCCGGTGGCGCGAGCCGCAGCGCAGCGGCGCCTCCCTCGCCCGCCCCGGCCTGAGACGCCACCGCCGCCGCCTCCCCACGCCGCCCACTCACTCTCGCGAGAGCAAGCGCACCTCTCGCGAGAACGACCCCGTGGCCGAGCCCGCGCAAAAGGAACAAGGGGGGGTAAAAAAAAAAAACCTTCCCACGTGCTCTGGAGGGCAAAGCTGCGGGTCGACTGTCACGTGACACCGAGACGCCCTTTCTATTGGCCAGGTGCCCCGTGGCCCGTGGGAGCTTTTAACGCGAAGCTGACCTACGAACTCTCCGCTGACGTCTTGCGCGCTTCCTGGTCCGTTGCCTTGGGAACGGCTTAACCCTTTCCACCTGCGGAACACCCTAGTCTAGCTCTCTTGCCTTAGTCTGTCTGCCTTGGGCCGCCACGCCTCCCTGGGGCTGGTTTCCCACAGCGACTGCCCACTAGATGGGGGGTAGGGGTTTACAGGGACCCTTCATCCTTCAGAATGGCTCTGCTCGGTTCCTTAGCATCTTCAGGGAAAACCACAGGTCACGCGCCAGGCCTCGGGCCCCATCTGAACCTCCAGTCGGTCCAAGGGGAGCGCTCCCCCCATGTGGCATCGAAATTGGGAAATAAGACCCCCAATCACCAAGAAGCCAAGCCTCAGGTGACAAGCTGTGTGACTCCCATTTAAATCAGAAGGACCCGTGCAGTCAAGTTGCATGGTCTCCTCAAGGACATCCGTTCCTCAGATTGGCTGATTGATGAGAAAGACATTTTGAAGTGTACTCTTCTCCTTTTGATTAGTGCTCTTCAGGGGAAAGAAAAGAAAGAATGATTCATATATTCCTTCTCTTCAACAGCTGTTGGCTGTTCTCCTACGCAGGTTAGGCATTATTCCAGATTGTCTATTGAACTATATAGAAGACAAATAGTTTAAGAGGGGGATCTGTAGGCGTTAAACAATTGAGCCACACCTTAGGAGCGGTGCTCTTGGTGGGGAAGGGAGATTAAGCTGTGCTTTGGATAACAGCCCTACAAGAAATGGAAGAGAAGAGCATTTCTAGCAAAAAAATAAGTCTACTTCACAGACCGGAGACTGGGATCAAATCTAGCGTATTTGAATGACAGGAAATAAACCTGGAAAGATAAAAGAGGCTAGATTCCCTACAGCCTGTTTAACCAAGAAAGGAACTGGAAATCTAGTCTACAGTGGAAAGCGTTGAAGACTTACAAAAAGGGGAAATATCAATAATTAACTTAAAAAAATAACAAGGGCTTCCCTGTAGCTAACGAATTTTACGGAAGTCAAAGAAGTAGCAAGGGATCTTGTACAGGTGAGAAACAACTGTGCAAGACTCAGTTTTCAGTGACCTTGACATTCTCCAAAATCTATTAAGTCAGCCCCAGTGCTGTCTCCTCCCTTCTGTTAAAGTATTTCTCCTACCTAATTGGAATAAATGGAGGGTTTTGCTTTTGTTTTGTTTTGTATTTTTCTGTTTTAACTACTTAAGAAAACAAATGGCCAGAAAGGGTTCTCACCTTTGGTTTTCTTCCCTCCATTTTCACTACACAGGTACCTGCATCTCTAAGTTAGTTCCAAGAAAAATGGAATATAAAATAATGTTTCTTGTAGATATTTATTAGAGCAAGATTTGAAAAGACAGAGAGGCTGGAGGCTGAAAAATAAAGGTAGAGTTTAATAAAAAGAAATCAGGAAGTCTTCCATCGTGAAACCCTCCCACTAACTATGGACATAACTAAATCAAGGCTCTTTATGATTCTGAGTTTCAACTTCCTGGTACATAAAACAAAGCAATTCACTCTCCACACAGGGTGGTGAAGACAGAATTCCATTTTGTCACGCGGGCACTGGCAGAGGTTGGGAAGGGAAAAGGAAAATTTATGAAAGACGTAAGAGTCAACAAGCGGCACAAGCCAAATGAGAACCTGTAACTGATGGAGGCAGATACCAGGAATGCTTTCCTAAGAAATGCTGGCCCCAGGGTGTGAAAACGGAAGCACTACCACCTGCTCAGCCTCATAGTCCCTTTCTCTGGAGCCACTGTGAGTCTGTGTAGCATCCAAAACATCAAATGTGCCTGGTCAGAGTAAGAATTAAACTGCAAGTAGTCCTTTAAAGGTCAGAGGCTACGTCTGAAAGTTAACGCCTTGGTTTTAATACAAAGAGTTAAGTTACTTTTTAAGAAGAGGAAAATGTGTCAGAAATATTATTTTAACCAGACAGTTAGTTAAAATACCAAATAAGGCCAGTTTAAAGGCTGGTTTAGAGTGCTTTTGGAAATGTCTGCAGCTCTCATGATGATTAATTGAAACAGCTGCTTGGTGATGCTAATTTAGATGAGCAGAGGGCTCAACTCTACCATCCTAACATATTAACAGGATCATAAATCATCCCGACTTACTCTAGTAGGGAAGTGGTTGTGGTCCCTGATGCTAGCTGTTTGGAGTGCTATGGTTTAAAGTAAAATTTAAGATGATCTACAGTGGTCCTAGTTCTTAGAATCTTTTAAAACATCACACATACACACACACACACACACACACACACACACACACACAGGGTTTTACTCTAATATAATTTACATGCCATGCAATTGCATGTTTTCTGTATAGTCACAGAACTGTGCAGCTCTCACTGTAATCTAATTCTCAAAATAACCTTGTTCTATTTTTTTTTAAAAAAAACTGCCTATTGGCAACCAATAATCCTCTATTTCACCCTCAGCCCTAAGCAATCGATAATCATCTTTGTTTCTATAAACTTACCTAACCTGGGTACTTAATATTAATGAAATTAAATAGTAATATGGTCTTTTATGTCTCAATTTATCCACTTAACACATTATTTTCAAGAGTCATCCATAGCATGACATGTATCAGTTTTTCATTTATTTTTATTGACAGATGATGATTCTATTCTGTGCATATAGAATATTTTATTGATCACTGTATTAGCTGATAGACATGTGGATTACTTCTACTATTGTGAACAATGTGTGTTGAACATTTCACCACACATTATGTGACAGATATTGCTTCCCATTCTGGTGGCACATGCCTTTAATCCCAGCACTCGGGAGGCAGAGGCAGGTGGATCTCTGTGAGTTCGAGGCCAGCCTGGTCTACAAGAACTAGTTCCAGGACAGGCTCCAAAGCTACAGAAAAACCCTGTCTCGAAAAAAAAAATACAAAACAAAACAAAAACTATGTAACACATTATAGGGCTGAAGAGATGGCTCAGCAGTTGGAGCACTGGCTGCTCTGCCAAGGGACCTAGATTAGGTTCCCAGGACCCACATGACAGCTAACACTGCCCACGACTCCAGTTCTAGTGGACCCCATGCCCATTTCTGACCTCTGTGGGCACCACATGCACCTGGCTTACCTACATGGATGCAGCGAAGACACATCTATAACAAATCTTTCTGGAATTAAAAACATACAAAGTTGTTACTTCCAGTCCAAGCATGCTTTCTCTGTCCCTACAGCTTTTCATTTTCAGCCTGTTCTGCTAAGCATGCTTAGTACATTCACAGGAATATCTGTGCTCAGACCATTCACACGTGACCCTGTCATTCACCTGCTTAAAATCCTCTGGCTCTGCCCATGGCCTGCCTTGATTTCTTGGCTCTCAAGTCATTCTCCCTTTCAGCTTCTCAGATGAGGAACAGGCTCTGCCTCAGACCCTCCCCTCCAACTGTGCCTTCAGTACTGTGTATCTTTGCCTGTATACACCCTTCATCTAGGACTGCCCAGAACCCAGGGACTTTCAGCTCTGCTGTCCCTTCTTCAGGAACTCCCGTCCTAAGTCCCTGCATGAGGTGCATTCTCCTTTATGGAGGACTCTGCATTCTCTCTGAAGCATCTGTCAACACAGAACGGTTTTCATTTGTGTGATTATATTTAGTCAGTGCCTGTCTCTTCCACTAGACCAAAGGATCCGAGCAGGAATCACATCTATATTTCTTAGCAGTGACAGCACACAATAGGTACTCTGTAACTACTCATAGGATGGAGGAGGAAGGGAGGTGGAGAGAAATAAAAAAATAAGAGGTCTCCTCCATGACTGTTGTTTTTCTTGACTTAAAAGGAACCATCATTAAAATCTGAGTAAAATTACAATCTAAACTTGTGCTGGCCTAAGAGCAACTGCCAAGTGCTGCTGTAGGCTTGTTCTGAATCAAAGAAGAATCCGAGTGTCCCAACCCCCAGAGAAGGAGGTCAGTGTACAAAAGACCGAAGACAGCCAGCTGCCAAGTTAGAGAACACAGTCTGAGTCTAAGGACACCTATGAAAGCATCAGAGAAGTCCTCTCATTGCCCTGGCAAATGTTTGTTTTTTTCCTTTTGTCTATTATAGCCCTGGGAGTTGAATTGAGGGCCTCAGGAATACTGGGCTATGGCCATCTCCAGCCCTGTTTTTACTTTCCGTTCTGAGACAGAGTCCCACTAAATTAACCCAAGCTGGCCTGAAACTCACTCTTGAGTTCTCAGGCAGGCCCTGAGCTTGGGATCCTCGGGCCTCAGCCTCCTGATAGCTGAGATACAGGCCAGGCCTGGCTCCACAGGGATATTATAGTAGACTAAGTTTTTAATAGTCAAATCAGTAGTGTCCCCTCCATTGTCTTGTAATTAATGGAAATGATACTTTAACTTGTAGACATGGTCCAGTGGAACCAAGATACTTGGGTGATAGGCACATAAAAGAATTATGGCCCAGCAACATTGAATGATCTCTTCTTGATCACATCTGGCACTAAATGTCATAGCGTGTGCTAAAATCAAGTAATGCAGTCCGGCCCTGCCTTTCAGTGAAACTGAGCATACTACACAAAACTGACCCCTGACTTAATCCCCCGATGCCATTCTGACTACAAAGGAAGGCATCATCTTTCCCCAGAAGCTTTGGAGCTTTACACCAGCAATCTTGGATAGCCAAAGCAGATTCCAGGTCGCTTCCTGTTTGAAAACTTGACTCTCCCCTTGGCTGAGTGGCTGGATTCCTCCCTGAGCCAAGCTGCATGAGTGATGGACCCAGCTGTCAGTTCACTTGTAAAAGCCATGTCAAGTCTCGTACATCCTTCAGTTCTTATATTTGTTTTTTGTTTTGCTTTGCTTAATGGGTGTAAGTTAATACATACTCATTGTGGTGAAAATTCATGAAAGGGTAGTGAAACCATCTTGTATTGTGGTTGCTTTGCATGCATTATTACTTGATAATAAGCCAAGGTAAGGATTCGGTAAGTAGAAAGATAAATATTATATGGACCATTTCAATACGTTAAGGGCTTTCTAAATTGAAGAGATGAAGTTTTACAGCGTTTTTGCTTGTCGGTTACTGCTTTGTTTAAAGTAGTGGGGATCCAACCCCGGGTCTTGTATTCTACCACTGAGATATACCCTTAGTCTCTATGCCTTTGCTTTAAGAGTATACTAAAAGTGTTAGTGTTCCATTGTTGCGATAAAATACCATTCATGACCAAAAGCAATTTAAAAACAAAACATTATTTTAGTTTATGGTTCCAGAGGGCTAGAGTCCATTAATGGCCTAGTGGCAGAAGCAGGAAGTAGATCACATCTTGTCCACACACAGGAAACAGCAAAAGACAGCAAGAAGTGGTAGAGTGAGGTATAAACCATCAAAACTTGTGTGTGTGTACATTTTGTATGTGTACATACTTGTGTACATACATACATATATCCATGTAAATAACATACTTCTCCCAGCAGGACTCCACCTCCTTAACTTTTCCCAAGCAAGAGTCACTGACTGAGAACTAAGCGTTCGAATAACTGAGCCCATGGTGGGAGGGACATTTCTCATTCAGACTACTACAAAGGGCCTATATATCATATTCCAACCTATTAGAATGTTTATAACTTATACAGCTAATTATTTTGTGGTAAGTCTCTGGACTTGAGAAGCACAACTGCACTAGTATTAGAATATAATACTTATTAATGTTTTAATATATAGACGGCGGTCATTAAATACTCAAATGATTCTAAAACCATGCCTCTTCCTTCCATTTGTTTGTGTATGTGTGTATATACTCCATGTATGTATTCATACATGCATGTGAAGTCTACAGAGGCTAGCAGAAGGTTCCAGATTGTTGTGAGCCACAATACATGAGTTGAGAAACAAACTCTGGTTCTCTTCAAGAAGAGCAAGTACTCCTAAGTGCTGAGTCATCCTTCCCACCCACCATGATTGTATTAATAAATAGCACAGGGGCTAATACAGAAGCACTGCTCCAAGTTAAAGCTTCTCGACTAGAAAAAAATCAAAGTGTTATTATATATCACACACAAATATAATTCTCCTGATTAAATCACCAGAGTGTTAGCTAATCAGTAACTTCCAATATATAGAAGTCAGATGTACCTTCTTTTAAGAAGAGGTAATGTGTAATTATCTAAAATCCAAAAGTAAGCATTCTTGAAAGGATGTAGTCAGTGCAATTGCCTTTAACTATCATTGCCCTGCTTACTTTAAATGGCCAGTATATACTGTAGCTAATTGTAGAACTGAAGCACAAAGCCATATAAAGAGATACTTTGAGACCTCACAAGTTCACAAAATTATGAAAGTTACCAAGAATTCCAAGAGCACTTGGAGATATCTAAATGGAAAAATAATGTTCAATTTTTTTCATTCAGTTATTCACATATGGCTTTCTTAAAAGGTGAAATAAATGTCTTCACAATGTGACTGCATGAGTTTATTCTAAAAGATTCTAGATAACTCCCCTTAGACTATAGGTTCATATGTCAAGGACAATTGGTTTTCTGTTTGTTTGGCTTTTGGGCATGCCTTAATAACCACCCTATGAGACAGAAAGAAGAACATATCTTAGAGCAGGATGTCCTGTGGCTACCATTCCCAGTCTTTAGTTGCTTTTTCTTTTAATGCCAGGAAGAGCGTCTTCATTCATTAGTTAATATGAAACGCCCATGGTATAGGAGGTTTTTCTGTTCATGCGTTGCTTTCATTGGCTAATGAATAAAGAAACTGCTTTGGGCCTAAAAGGGCAGAACTTAGGTAGGCAGAGAAGACAGAACTGGATGCTGGGAAGAAGGGCAGAGTCAGAGAGAGAAGTCATGCATCTTCCCGCTTGAGACAGACGCTGGTTAGAATCTTGCTGGTAAGCCATAGTCACATGGCAATACACAGATTAATAGAAATGGGTTAAATTAAGATGTAAGAATTAGCCAATAAGAAACTAGAGCTAATGGGCCAAGCAGTGTTTTAATGAATACAGTTTCTGTGTGGTTATTTCTGGTGTAAGCTAGCCAGGCGGCCAGGACAAACAAGGGCCCCCCTCTCTTTGCAACATGCCCACATGAGATGAGAGCTTTCCTGAGTGCCCATGCATATGGAAGATAAATGTTGTATGTGTACTTCAGGCATTGGATGCTGTGGTGAAAGTCTAGGGCAGAAGTAGCAGAGCTTGGAAGACACTCTGACTTTAGAAATTCTCTCTTCTACTTGGAATTTTAAGTCATTAATTTATACTAGATAGGTTTAGTCTGGCTCTTCACCGTGTTTTGGTCCCTGTTTGTTTTAGATTCTTTGGGGGACATCTTAAATAGACCTGGCTGCTTCCCACAACGGAGCTTATGAAAGGCAGTTCTATAGTCAGTCTCTTTGAACATGAAAGTAACCACCACCACTGGCCTGCATCCTTCCCAGGTGTGTCTAGGCTCCACTGTCTGAAGCATGTGCCTATGGGAGAAAGAGCCACATGAGTGTTAGTATAATGCTCAGAACAAAAGAGGCACAGACTCTGCTAGTCTGAGCTAGTCATTCCTCACATTAACCAAGTGAGCTAATACCAGAGGGGAGGTGACTGGAAAACACATTAGATACAAATTTTAACCTGATTTTGTTTAATCTATATAATGGAAGACCTGAACGGACCAAATAAGCTGAGGTTGAAGGGCCAGCATGCAAGAAATGCCCAAAGCCTCTTTTCCTCTTCCGGGGAAAAATGACATTTTTGACTCAAATATAAGGTGAAAAATAATAATTAGAACTGTTTTAAAATGAGGGAAAAAAACCAGACTGGCCCTGAACGCAAAGAGATCTGCCTCTACTTCCCGCGGATGGGATCAAAGGTGTGTACCACCAAGCCTAAGGGAATGGGTTATTTTTTTTATGAAAAATAACTATCAATTTTTTTTGAGACAGGGTTTCTCTGTGTATCTCTAGCTGTCCTAGAACTTACTCTGTAGACCAGGCTGGCCTCAAACTCACAGAGATCCACCTGCCTCTGCCTCCTGAGTGCTGGGATAGAAGACATGAGCCACCACCACCCAGCCAAAATACTTCCTAATATCTATAATTTTTAAAAAATATTCTTTGTAGAACACAAATGTATAAGCTCTTATCCTTTTATTTTATCATATTCTGTTCATATTTCCACACTGATTTTAAAGTTCTTCCTTTGTGTGTCTTTATGCCATGTCTGATGGTACAGGCGGCTGCCCTGCTCCGTTGGTGTAATGAGATCCCAGAGACCTTCTTATCTATAAACTTGTGGCCGAGCATAATGGATGCAACACGATTCGCCCAGACCTCTTGTTTAACAGTCAAAACCCTTGTAATTTTCTCTTTGTTGACGTCCAGCAGCTGACCCGAAGTCACCATGTAAGCTCCAGTGGTACGTGAGAGCTGTAAAAAGGCCTCACTTGGGATTTTCAAATGGGAAAGGAAAGTTCCTGTTTCCAAGGTGTCGTTTCAGCTCTAGTGTTAAACTCTTCAAACTTTACTGTGAGTTGACATGTTCTGTAGCTTAAAAAACAAAAAATAAAAAATAAAAATCCCACATTTCTTATTCATTTCACTCTGTGTGATTCTGAGACTTTCCCAGCAACTAATTTCCCAGAATCTACTCAACTGATCTGCCGAGTTTCCTGTTAGCCTATTAAGTTTTTTCTTATGTTTCTTTTCTATCCCGGCATTCTTGGAATCCTTGGAAGTACCTACAAGGCTAGCTGATCTCTAGCTCTTTGGTCCCTGTTGTTTTTGCTACAAAATTCTCTCATTTAGATGCTGCTAATGCCATTGTATAAGCGGGTTCCACTCTCTGCAGAAGCGAGTCTTACCCTTGAACACCACACAACACAGTCCGTCACCAGCCATTTCTGTGCATGTGTCCTCCTCCTATCCATGATGATCCACATCCGCCCTTAGGCACAACGTTCTATGTTACTCCAGTTTCATGCTATGATGGAGCTGGTACAGGTCCTCTTGGTTTTTTGTTCTGTTTTGTTTTGAGACAGGGTCTCACTAGGTAGTTCTGAATGTCCTGGAACTCACTGTGTAGACCAGGCTGGTCTCTGATTCAGAGATCCATCTGCCTCTGCCTCCCGAGTGCTGGGATTGAAGGAGTGCACCACCACACACAGCTGGTCCCCCATTTTTCCACTCAAAAATGACAATAAGCTGTAGAGACAAAGCTAACTCTTTGCTTGCCCTTAGTAAGAGGCGCCTCTCAAATACTTGCTAGTCATGGAAGAGGGTTCTGAACCCTGCTCCTCTCTTCATTTGTTCCCTTTGGCTAATTAATCTTTTATTTTCCACCAATATTCGATAATTCAAATTCTTAGAGTAATGAGATGTAAATATATACAAGACACACAAAAGACAGAAGCTGCCGCTGAAAGAGGCAGGTTCTCTGTGCTCTGTGCAGTGCTTTGTGTCGCTGGGCTGCCTTTGTCATGGATCTGTCACTAAGCTGATTCCTAGAACTCTCTCACCACACCTCTGTACCTGTTCCAGTAATAGCTGGCTCACTTCTCTCTGAACCAGAGAAGCACAAAAGAATCTCCCGAGTAGTCAGGTGTCCTTCTTTAACACCACAAAGTGCGGCTGCTATTCTTCATTGCACTTCTTGGAGGACAACCCTTGGATTTATGTTCAAGGTGACTCTGCATTCTGCTTGGCTACTACAGTCACGGACTGTAGCCCATTAGCCCTTCTTTTCAAGTCATTATGGGAAAGAAGTTATATAGATACTCTTAAAAAGAACCTGTTTTGGTGCTGTCTGTCTGTCAAAAATGTCTCCGGATACCACAGCCAAGATGCTAGGCCACAGAAAAACAGCCAAACCCTAATATGTATCATTGGTGCCGCCTTTCCCTCCACCAAGACAACCTTCCTCCGTCCAACTTGCTTGTTCAAATGTCATTCTCATTTATCTCAGGGCACACAATGCCCATCAACTACATTTCTAAATTTGTGGGCTTAATTATCCTTGGCAACCTTTGTAGCTAGAGGATAGACTTTGGGAAATTCTAAGGTAACAGGCATATTTTCTCAAAGCAGTTAAGAAGTTAAAAGTGCTGTGATACCCAAACACAACCCTAAAGAATCCTTTGGATAACAACTTGGCAATGTCTTTCCCTGCAGTCCTTCACAAAGCTCTATGTATGTGTGGTCCATCTTCTTATCTTTACGAGAGTCTCACTGGTGATAGGTTTCTATAGCTTCTGATGCCCTCCGATTCCAGAGTGGGTTTCATTGGTCTCTGCTTAATCCTTCCTGATCCAACTCTTCATACTAATCAAGAAGGCATAGTTCATGTCATTCCATTAGAATCAGACATGTGTCAGCAGGTATAATCCACATGCGGATGCTAAGACGCTGACACTTTGTCTCTGCCTGCCATCTGGAGTCTTTGGGCACTGAGAGCAAGGACTCAGTGTGGTGGTTTCAGTAACAAACAGCCCCCTTAGGCTCAGGCATTTGAACACGTGAACCCCAGATAGTGACAGTGTTTGGGGAGATTTAGTGGGCCTTTCTAAAGGAAGTATGTCACTGGGGGTAGGCTTTAAGACTACATGGCCTCATTCTTCTTCCAGTTCAGTCTTTCTGTTTTGTGTGCACTGATAAAGATGCGAGTTCGGTTGGAGCCTCGCCCCAGCATGATCTGAAAAGCCCCATTCCTGTCTCTCTTTCCAAACCCCGCCCACTCAGAGAGTCTCTAAACAAAGGCTCCCACAAGCCCAGTTCTGCATGCTTGGTGGCTACTGCAGCTTCCTTCCCTTGAAGGAAGTGAAGTTGCCAGTCACGCAAGTACCCATCCAAAGCATTTCAGCTTTTGACCATACATGGGCACAAAGCCAGCTCGTGTGGACACATCATCACCCCTTGTCTACAACCTATATAATCTTCCTGCTTTAGTTCGGGTGTGCGGCTTCTCTGGCCTCTATCTTTGGGACTGGAGGATCTACCTGGGAGTTGCTTCGATCAAATAAACCTGTTGTGACACTTTTTCAATTGGGCTTGATCCAGCTTACTGCATTGGTGGAGAAACCTATTGTGGAGTCAAGGACAGAAACCTTATCAGTGTGGTCCCTGAGCTTCCTGCTCCTGCCTCCTTGCTTGCCACCTGCTGCCATGCCTCCTGCCATTAATGGAATCACCCAAATAAACTCTTCCTCCTAGAAGTTGCCTTGGTCCTGCTATTGCATGACAGCAGCAGAAAACAAAGCTGCAATTTCCAGAGCCCTTTGTTCGCTGAGAGTTCTTTACTCATCAGCTTCGACGAATTTCTAAGAAATCATTTGTTAGGAAGTCTGCATGAGCTAAATTCAGCCTAGGACACTGGTTCACCTATTTTACACACTATCTCACTCACTTCTACGCAACCAATTTGATCACTGTGCCACTTATGCAGCCAGAAACTGAGCCTTGTTGATAGCAGATCTAACACAGAAGTGGGAGAGAGGCATTAACCGGAGTCCAGGCGTATCTCTGCTGATCCATAATATCTTCTAACTCACTCTTTTCGCAGGGGCCATGCTAATCTTCTCTGTAGCGTTCCAATTTTAGAATATGTGCTGCCGAAGCGAGCACCTAATTCACTCTTTTCATATGCTTTCTGGAGTCCTGGCCTGCAAAATGGTGACCAAGTCAGGAGCAGACAAGGAATATGATATTGGCACCCTGGAGAAAAAAGCATTTCTAGGCATGATGTAGTCCAGTGGCTAAAGAAGCTAAGTTAGGTAAATATGAGCTCTGTGTAATGGAGTAAGTAGAGGTGATTTAAAAAAGCAAGAAGTCAATTTAGTGTACAACCAAAGAGAACTCTTCAGATAGCAGAAGGGCCAAGTTCATCAAAGGCAGAGCTGCAGGCAGCAAGATGCCATGTCTCACAAGGCAAAGAGCTTTCAGGTATGCCTTCTCGGGTACAACTTAAAGACCACATGTGCCTCTATCATTCAAAGTAAAGGGTTCCACTTCCGAAAGGACTTTAGATCTATGGCATTTAAGAGGCACTGAGGGACAGCTGTGTCCTAATAAATTTTCTATTTCGAGAGTCTGGCTCTCAAGAGGGCTTCATATGATCAGTCTGACACAGGCTAGGACGGAAGTTGGAAAGCTTAGCAAGTGCTGAGGGCTCCACATTTTCATCACTCTTATCTGGAACTCTGGCACGCTGCACCAAGCTGGGACAGGTTTCAGGCAACAGAGTGAAGCGAAAATCCAGGCTGGACCAGCTCAGCGTTCTATATCCCAAAGATAGCACACAAACGCAGCAGGTGTCAAACAGTTCAACACCAAGTATGAGAGATCACCCAACATGCAGACCAAATGAAGCATCAGGGAACCTAGGTTCAAGACACTCAAAAATACAGGACAATTTGACTTTGGACAAAGGTGCCGAAACTGCACATTAAGAATTGGATGCCAGGTGAGGCTCTCTGTGAGTTTGAGGTCAGCCTGGTCTAGAAAGCACAAAAAGTGTGTGTGTGTGTGTTTGTGTGTGTGTGTGAAAGAGAGAGACAGAGAGAGACAGAGAGAGACAGAGACAGCGACAGAGACAGAGAGAGAGACCATTAACAAACAAACAGCACCGGAAAGCTAAGAATGAAACAAGACCTTCATCTCTCACCTTGTACAAAAATGGATTAGAAGCATTGGTGTAAGACGTGAAACTCTGAGAATACTACAGGAAAATTATGAGGGCAGCTTGCCAAAGCATAGGCACAGGTGTGCTGAGGACATAACTCAGTGGGAGAGTACTTGCCTTTCATACACAAGGCCCTGGATCTATCTAATCCCTGCTGCCTCCAACCCACACACACAAACACACACACACACACACACACACACACACACACACGCACAAAAGAAAGAGAAATAACAGAAAAGATAAATGGGCTTACATAAAATTAAAAAGATTGCGCAACAAAAGAACCCAGAGTGAAGAGGCAGTCTATAGAATGGAAGAAATTTTTATCGGCTGTTAGTTCAACAAAGAATTACTATCCATACCATATAAAGAATTCAAGAATATAAACAAAGAATAAATGATCTAACCAATAAATGGATATGTGAACTAAACAGACAATCCTTATAAAATGCAAATGGGACCCCCTCCTGTAAGTGCCTGGGGGCCTCATTCTTGTCTAGAATCCCTGAGAGGGCTGCCTGCTCGGGAGGCTCCAACACAGGGGTGTCCAGAAGAAAGCTCCTGCCACACCCATGACATGGTAAGAACAGGAAGCTGGGAGGCCCCAGTGTCTACCTTCACGCTACTGAACACAGCAAACCCAGGAGGTTCCAGTCCAGCCCATCACCCCAGAGAGGACTGCACACCTGGACAGTTCAGCCTCACACACTGGGCTAGAGGGCACAGTGTGCACAGAAGGCACCAGCCCTGCCTACAATCCCACAGAACACAGTATGTCTCCAGGCTAGATGTTAAACCACTAATTAAACCCATCCTCAACAACAGTGGGAAACTTCAGTATCTTTACTGTCATCAATTGACAGCCCAGGTTAAAAAACAAAAAAACAAAACAAAAGAAACCCACCTAAACCAAATGACATCATAGACAAGTGGATTTAATAGACATCTACAGAACATTCTATCTGGATACTGAAAAATACACGTTTTTCTCAGAAGCCCATGAGCATTTTCTACAGTAGATCATACATTGTGATACAACAAAAGTCTTTTTTATTTTTTTTATTTTTGGTTTTTTGAGACAGGGCTTCTTTGTGTAGCCTTGGCTGTCCTGGAGGTAACTCTGTAGACCAGGCTGGCTTCAAACTCACAGAGATCCACCTGCCTCTGCCTCCTGAGTGCTGGGATTAAATGTGTGGGCCATTATGCTCAATTTACAACACAAATCTTAAAAAAAGAAAAAGTAAAATAGTTCCCTGTATTTTACTTGAATATAAAAGAATAAAAGTACAAATTACAATCAAGAGAAACTACAGAATAATTATAGACTTGTTAACATTTGAATCACTATTGAATCATGAATGGGTCAATGAAGAAATCAAGGAGGAAATTAAGTTCCTAAAAATGAATGAAAACGCAAATACAAAATATTAAAACCTATGGGCTACAACTTAAGCAGTCCCAAAAGGGAATTTCATAGTTCTAAGGGACTATTAAGAGGAAGGAGAGATGGCTTAGTAGTTAAAGGGCTTGTTGCACAACCAGCAAGAACAACGATCAGAGTTCATATCTCTAGCAACCACACAAAAGCCAGGTAGACAAGATGGCTAACCTGTAATTCCAGTGCTCTGAAGGCAGAGAACAGTGATCTCTCGAGTAAGCTGGTTGCCTATACCGGCAAGCTGAAAATTAAACTGAGAGCACATGCCTCAGTAAGTAAGATGGGAGAGTAACTGAAGAAGGCTCCGGACATCACACGTGGCCACCACCTTCATACACACGCAAACATGCAAACATAGACATATAAAAAAAAGGTAGAGAGATCCTGAATAACTTAATGACAGACCTTAGAGCCTTGGAATATCAAAATGCCAAGTCCCAACTCAGTAGACAGAAAGAAATGATAGATAAACACAAAAATTAATAAAAAGAATTATAATCTATAATACAGATACCCATGCATCTACGTCTGTTGTTTATTCATAATAGCTAAGAAATGAAACCAGGACAGATGTTCATCATCTAATAAAGAACTAATAAAAATGTGGCGATACACAATGGCATTTTATTAATCCATAAAAATGTGATTATGATTTTAAAGGAAAATGGGTGGGACTCTAAAATACTGTCCTGAGATAACCCAGGCCTACAGAGACAAGCGTTGCATGTCCTCACGCCTACGGGGGTCCTAACTTCAGATCTACAGATTGGTGTTTAAGTTGAGCAGAGTGCCTGCAGAGGAGAGGGGGGAAGGCACCACGGGGAGGCGGGGAAAGAGGCCTCACAGTAGGGACGGATAGTTAAGTACCTGCCATAGGAAAGGAGGAAGAGAGAACACCGAATATGGGACATGGAAAGGTTTAAATGGAGATATGGGTGTGGGCTGAGGTGGGTAGAAACTGAAACTAAGTAAGTGTAAAAGAGACCCTAAAGGAACATACTAGTTTACAAGTTAACTGAAAGCAAACACACAGGCACACACACACACACACACACACACACACACACACAAAGAGTTTGCACTAAAGTACCCTGCATGTGTGGCTAATGGTGTTTCCAGAAGGCATGATATTTATTTTTTATTTTAATTTTTTTTAATTAAATCTTTCTTATTTTAATTGTTTGGATAGGAATGCACTATACATTCCTCCCACCCGAATCCCTTTCCACCCTCCTCCCTCCACTCCCACCCTCTCCCCTATCTTCCACACTCCTAATTTACTCTGGAGATCTTGTCTTTTTTTTCTTCCCTTTCTAAGTGGATCTATGTATGTCTTTCTTAGGGTCCTCTTTGTTACCTAAGTTCTCTGGGGTCGTGGCCTACTGTAGGCTGGTTGTCGTTTGCTTTATGTCTAATAACTACTTATGAGTGCGTACATATTATATTTGTCTCTCTGGGTCTGGATTACCTCACTCTGGATGGAAGAGATGAATTTTGAAATGGAAATCTCAGTGACAAGTTATTGGCCATGGAGGTCACAGGAGATCTCAAAGCTATATAGGCTACTATCATTGCTTCTGGTACCTGGTAAGAATCAGATGGTGAGACTCCAATTGCTGAAGATACCATACTATTTGGTTGCAGAACATAGAGAAATTAAGATACACCTGACCTGGAAGCTCCTTTCCTACTGGTTAGATTTCACCCCAGAAGTTACTATGCACCTGAGAGGGTAAGGGAGTCATCAAGGGTCTTACCCACCTATGGGCATTGTGTGCTACCTTTTGAGAAAGCTATGCCAACTCAGGTAAGATATACTATTCAAGATATACCCTCTCCCAGGTAAGATATACCCATGCCAGGTAAGATATATCCATGCCAGATAAGATATACCCATGCCAGATAAGATATACCCACTGATGCAAGTGACTGATTTGGGGGTAATCAATCACCTTCTCACTGGATTTGAATCCTGCTCCTCAGAAAGGAATTCATGCCTAATGATGTCTACTTGTTAAAATTCCATTCCCAGGGTGGCCATAGGTCCAGGGAGGCCCCCACTCCTGCTGAATGAACAAATCTCAAACTGCTTTCTACATATTTGAGCTCATAATAATGCTATCCTCAATCTGAACCAGAGAAGCTCTCCTCTTTTTTTAACAGTGGACAGTGGTCAATACAGAGATTCATAAATGGTCAGCGCCAAGAGTAAGTAATTGCTGAGTGCTCAGTCCTAAACAGAATACCCATTACACACAGACTTACACACACAAACACACGCACGCACATGCACACACTTAATCAAATGCATGCATTTTCAAAGAGCTTTTAAATATCAAAATATCACTTGAAATATTTTCCTACCTCAACGACATAAAATATATGAATGTGTATATACACATATATATTTTATTATCTTTTAAAGAATGTTTTAATTTGATTTTAATGTCTCTTTTTAGTTCTTTGAGTCTTGTGCAGAAGTTTTTGATCATATTCATGCCCAAAGTCTTCCCTGAGCAACTCCCAATTCCCTCCCCATCCTGTTTTCTGTCTTTTTTTTTTTAACCCATCAGGAACAATCTGTGATGCCCAAATATTCATGGATGCATGGTTTCCCAATGAAACATGCTCCACTCCCCGCGGCTACCCTTTTAGAGAAAACTGTACCTACTTCTCCCAGCAGCTAACAATCACAAGCTCCACAGCTGGGGGTGGGGTGGGGTTTGGGGTCCAATTCTCAGACTCACAGTGGCATTTGGTCTGGCTTGGGCTTGCACAGGTCTTATGAATGCCGTTACAACTGCTCTAAGTTCATCCGGACCTCTGCTCAGCTCTGTCCAGAAGATCGTTTCCCTGCAGTCATACCCTGCCTCTGGTTCTTACACCTTCTGCATCCTCTTCCACTACGATCCTTAGTAGTAGGTGGGTGTGGATATGCGTTCTCTTTAAGGCTGATTGATTATTCAACAGTCTCTGACTGTGTTAATCACTCTACTGCAAAGGGAAGCGTGCGTGCACACATGCACATACACACAGAGCGTGAAAATGGAGTTACTCCATAAAATGGAAACACTGCCCCACTAAATACCAGAGGATAACAAATAAAATGATAATTAAGTCTCTATGGCTGAAGACATCACATATTTGAGTCGTAGAGTAAGAGAAATCAAGCTGATACTGGCCTGGAAGCATTGAGCCTGCTGTCTAGCTTTCAGTTAGAAGATGCCATGTGCACTATCAGAGGACAAAAGTAATCTTTAGCCATACCCAGCTAGGAAGCGTGAGCTACGTCAATGACTAGCCTGGCTAGTGGCATACACATCATGGGAGCAACCAATCACTTTCTGATTGGAGTCCTATCCCCAAGATGAAACCACACCTGGTACCATCGTCAGACCAAGAACCTAGACCTCGACAGTTCACAGGCCTTAGGGGAGAACCTACTACTATTACCCTGCCCAGTGGACACAAAAGTGAGCTGATTTCTGATGACTTATAGCTATACCTCTAGATGAACGCAATTCCCAACTTTTCTCAGAGAAGCTTCTATTTGCCATCAATGGTGATTAACACCGAGACTCTCAAACTTGCATTTTACGTGTCTTTTTCAGGAATTCATAATTTGAGTTGCAACTTTTTCCTTTCCTTTATTAAAAACAACAACAACAAAAAAAAAAACCATGTCTCACTATGGAACCCAAGCTGCTCTGGAGGCCATGGCATAGCCCAAGCTACATCCCAAGCATCACTAAGTGCTGGGATTATAGGACAGAATCATCATGCCCGGCTCTTTAATTGTCAACTATCTTAAAGTCTAAGGGACATGCTTACCCTAGTTCTCATTTATCTATCCACATACTTATAAATTATTTTTAATTTTTAATATGTATGTGTGCCTGTCTCTGTGTGTGCATGTCACGTGTGTGGGAGTAACATATTTATTTTTTTACTTTGAATTATGTGTATGTGTGTCTGCCTCTTCGTGTTCGCCATGCATGTACGAGTGACAGAAGAGAGTGTAGAGTCATGGAACTGGAGTTACAGGCAATTGTGACTTCTCACATGGGTGCCGGGAACTGAACTCAGGTACTCGAGAAGAGCAGTAAGTGCACGTAACCACTGACTCCTTTTCCCCTTATCTTCACAAGACATTCTCTAAAACAGCATAGTGACATTTTACAGTAAAAACCTCACACATTTTCCTATAGTGGAGAACACTGATCAAACTGAGTGAAATAATGGAATTTGTTGTTTCACCAACCTCCTGGAAGTTCATATACTGGGCTTTAGAACAAACATTCTAGACGATATCTAGAGTTTACGGGGTCCGCATCCAAGAATTTAAAAAGATTCTTATTCATCAAAAAATGAAATAAAATTTTGCCAGTGATGATGTATGTTCCTAATGTGAAGGTAGCTCGGCGGTAGATTGCTCATAGTCGTGAGTGCAAATCCTTGTGTTCTGCAAAAGTAAATTCCCATTCATGCTCACAAAATATGACCAACCTGCTAAGTATTCTGTCGTGAATATTGAGTAGGTTATATACAAAGGACAAAACTAAAATCGTGTTTATAGAATGACAGCTGTTTTTCTCCTAAATCAAGGCTTCTAAAACCCTTTCTACTCTGATCTTTTTTGACAGCGGAAATTTTACAAAAATCTTATATATGTGGATAGGTAAAACAGATATTCTAATAAAACATTCACTAGTAATGAGTCCCAAAGAAATGTATTTAGTTATTTACAGTATTTACTTTATTTACACAAAGTAGATGTTTTGAGAGAAGGTCTGTTGTATTCCAGGCTGGCCTCTCATACTTGCTATGTAGTCTGTCTGGATTTGAACTCCTGATCTGTCCTCCTGATGGATCTCCCAAGTGCAAGAATTATAGCCATTCTCTATCACACCTACCTTTAAAAATTTTATTTTAAAACAAGTTAAGTCAGGAACCCAAACAAATCTTCCCATTTTATATGTATGGGGGTGCTTGCCTGTATATATGTCTATGCACCACATGCAAGAAGAGCCTGCAGGGGCCAGAACAGGGCACTGAATCCCCTGGAACTGGAGTGGCAGACAGTTGTGAGCTGCCATGGAGGTGCTGAGACTCAAACTTGGGTCCTCTGGAAAGTGCTCCTAACTGCTGGGTCTCTCCAACACTTTTAAAAATCAAACATCCTAACACAACATACTCCAAAAACAAACTAAATACAAACTTACATGCCAAGGAAAGTAGGGAAACATTTCGAGCCTTTGCTTTCTGTAATCAAATCAACATGTTTTTTAGAAGACTTTGCAGGTACAGTAAAAACACTATACTTCAGAACACACAGTAGCCTGGAACTTGAGCCAGAATGTTTCAGGAAGCTTCCAAGCACTACACGCTGTGATGGCATGCACACATCAGGGTGGTTGCTGTGTGCACAGAAACAACCCTGCAGCGAAGGGAGCTGCAACGCAGGCAAACCCCTGCCTGAAGGAACATCACAGGTTCAATCCTGCGTTCATCGGGGAAAGTGCACATTCAGACACCTCTGACGGCTACCACATTGCTCTTGACTTGCACATTCCGTGATGTGTTTAAGACACCAGGTAAAGATTACCACACACTGGGCTGTTCAGAACAGTGCAGTCTAACCATGTGTCACAATGCACGCCAAGGGAGATGGAGTAGAGTAGGGATTAATTTACAGTCCTCTGTGTGTGCACACATGTGTGCACCTGTGTGTAGTGGCGAGGGAAGAACAAGAAACAGATCAGGAGGAGGAAGTCTTACATGTTTCCTTTTTTTTATTTGATGCAGTATACAAAGCGAAACAATAAAATTAGTTAATCTATAAAACACTGTAACTAAAGCTATCAGAGATTGACAAATAAATATGAATAGGAATAAAAGGAATTCGCAAACAATCTTGGGCTTTGTTTTTGTCTTTGATCCCATTTTTACCCACTGTATCTCGATACACTGGATTCTATATGAAGTCTGTCTGAAGAGAATTTGTATCGCCGTGATAACAGAACCAAAGTGTACTTTTAAAACCAAGAATGCTTCAGGCAGAAATGTTAGACGCATTTGTCAGCCGTTGTAATCACTTTCAACCCAGCGGATAGTCTTCAACAATCTGATTTCCAGTTGGAACTGCACAGCTCATCAAATCATAATTAAGCTAATGAGAGTGTTACGTATTCGTGGGTTTTGTCAGCTGAAGATTTGTCATTCTGGAGTAATGAGCTTTTATACATTTCATCCTTGAGATCCTTAATATTCTGATTGTCGGTGAAGGGGCATTGGCTTCTGTCCTTTAATCAATTATGAAAACATTCCAAGATGAGCTATGTCAACTTTCAGATTTCTCACTAATATTGCTAATGGGACTGTACTTTGCTCAGACTCTTCAGTTTGTACGTCCCAGGTTGTTAATAATTTTTTTCTTTTCACACTACTGAGGACTATGTCTTCAGTTCTGTGCACACCAAGCAAGCACCATATTTCCTTTTTTTTCCTCTTTTCACATTTTTTTGAGATAAGGTCTAAGTTACTCAGGTTGGTTTTGAACTCACTCTGTAGCCAAATGAGGCCTCAAACTTGTGATCCTCCAGCATCAACATCCCAAATAATTTTATATACATACATATAAGCAATATGTACTTTTAGGCTTAATGTTGATGTTCAACAAAACAGCACTTATTTTCAGGCACGGTGCCTTCATTTCCATTCTATTTTTCTCTGTGTGTATGGTGATATAGGATTCCTCTCTGTATGCGGTGAATATGCTTTATTATCATTGGTTGTTAAAGAAGCTGTTTTGACTCATGGCTTAGTAAAGCCAGGCAGGAAATCTGAACAGAGATACAGAAAATAGGTGGAGTCAAAGAGACGCCATGTAGCTGCCGAAAGAGAAAGATGCCTGCAGGATCCTTACCAGTACGCCACAGCTGGGAATGAACAAGCAGTCTCTGCCTACATGTATGGTGTATGTGCATGTAAATATAGATACACATATAATGTGTGCATGGACACGTGCATATGGAGGCCAGAAGTCAACATTGGCTTTTGTTCCCCAGCTACCCACCTGGTTTTTTGAGGCAGGACCTCTCATTTGAACTAGGCCTGCCTCACAATTAAGTTAGACTGTCTGGCCAGTAACACCTGCCCCCCCCCCGCCCCCGGATCCTCCTGTCTCTACCTCTCAGTGCTGAATTAGAAACATGCACCCTTACATCTGGTGTCTTTAGTGTGAGGTTCTGAGGATTAAACACGGGTCCTCATGTACCATACTGACTATTTTACTTAGGGTTTCTATTGCTGTGAAGAGATACCATGGCCACAGTAACTCTTATAAAGGTAAACATTTAATTGGGGTGGCTCACTTATAGTTCAGCGGTTTAATCCACTATCATCATGGCAGGAAGCAAGGCAGCACACAGGCAGACATGGGCTAGAGAAGGAGCTGAGACTTCTTACCTCTTGACTCACAGGCAACAGAAAATGGTCTGAGGCACAGGGAATGCCTTGAGCATACAGCAGATCTCAGAACCCACCTCCACAGTGACACACTTCCTCCAGTGAGACTGTACCTACTCCAACAAGGCCACACCTCCTAATGGCCCCCATTCCCTTTGAGGACCATTTTCTTTCAAACCACCACACTGCCTGAGCCATCTCTCCAGCCCAGAATTTTAATTTTTGCCCTGAGTAATAATCAAAGTAACACAAAGTTCAAAAAAAAATTACAAGAGGAGGTAAGTGATCTCTCTCACTCATGACCTTGCTTAGTGACACTGTTTGGTGGCAGAAGGGATTTGAGTAGGATAGGGAACCGTGTCAGGAATGGAGCCACGCAGAGGATATGGTCTACTTGACTGGTTCTTAGAGCTGGTTTCTACCTCTTAGTGTCCCTCTCCCAAAGGACAGTGACCCGGTGCTCACTTGTATTCAAAATGTCATTGCTAAACAAGCACTAACACCATGATGAGAGGACGCTCAAACGGGGCTAAGCACTAAACGCACGGTGTTATGAGGACTCACTGGAGACAAAGGTCATAACTGAAACCACGTCACTCTGCTAGGATGACACTGGTCTCTTGTTTTGTTGCCGCTGTTGTAGCCTCTCATTCTTGCATGCCGCCATCATCAGATTTTGTGAACATAGCAGTGGTGGCACCGAGGGAAACAAACACCAGGACCAGAGCACAGAGGGCAAAGATCCTAAAGCATCTGAATGGCTCTTGATTTTCTCAACAGGAATATCAGCTATACTTAGATTTCCTGGGGAAAAATCCCAATTTACTGATCATGGAAGCCATTAGCTTCTGAAAGCAGGAACTGGATGTGATGATTACCCAAGACACAGAGCCACACAAACAGATCGGATTCGTCTGTAAGACAATATAATTTGCATTTGGAAGTGATCTGATGTAATGATTTAGAAAGTCTATCAGAATCAGACAACGCCATGGGATCCTCATGTAGATAGAAGCCCAGGCTAAATGTGATTTATTTTTAAAGAGATAACTAGACCACTCTTTTGGAGTTTAAGTTCTGGTTCAACTATTTCCAAATGCAGTTAGGATACCTATCTTGTATTTATATATGATCATATGTAGAAATGAAAGGTACCTATGTTTATAAACCAGTCCTCTGATTTGACGTAATCATTTCCAATTTATTCAGCTAATAAACATGTGCTTCATGGGTCGAGCACTGTTCCACACATTTGGATGTAGAGACAAAACAGTTCTCTTTCCCATATTCCCATGGGCAGGGTAATGGCTAATCTTGGTTATAACTTGGGCACTCCTGGGAGGAGAAAATCTCAATTGAAGAATCATCCCGTCCTGTTGGCTTGTGGGCATGTCTGTGACACATTTTCTTGATTGCTAATTGATGTAGGAGGGCCCAGTCCACTGTGGACAGAACCATTCCTAGGCAGGTGGGCCTGGGTAGTATAAGGAAGTAACTGAAAAGCCAGTGAGCCCTTTCTCCCATGGTTCCTGCCCTGACTTCCTCCAGTGATAGATTGTAACCTGGAAGGGGACGACATAATTTCTTTCTTCCCCATCTTGTTTTTGGTCAGTGTTTTATGACGGCATCATAAAGCAAACTAGAACAGACAAGTCGTTGCCAGCCAGTTTTTGAATCCCTGCCTCCTAGGAAATCTTATTTTTACGACATCTCACACCTTTAGACATCAGTGTTCCTGTGTCTCATCTGCCAGCCAACTTACCACGGCAATTCCATATTTGAACCAGCTCTTCCATCCAACTTTACCTCCCCTGGTTTTACCCCACTCTCAGCCACCCTACAGCCTGTGTTCTAAGCTCTGAAACCTCCATTCCCTCAACTATTACTCCTGGGCGCAATCTCTCCTCCACCCTCTGCATGGGGTGGAGATTGGATTATTCTAAGGGTAGGTGTGCTATTAGACTTACTGGCAAACATGGAACTTTTCCAGCCTCTCAGCTATAAACACGCCTTGTAAGTCACTGCTCTGAGGTCCTGGGCATGAGGCTCTGCAAACAGCATCTCTGCCCTGCCACCTGCTTTCCCTTTCTACCCATAGGAGCCTGGGAGAGGCAGGGCAGCAACAGGAAGGGCTAGTGTCCGCCATGCTACTGTTGCCAACGTCCAAACAGTGTGGCTTCTCATTCAGGCCGAGGCAGATGGCTCCATTTTCTAACTTCTTCCTCTGGTACTGTCAGAATAATCAGGACAGCGCCCTCTCCTCTGGGTCTAACGCTGTGGGATTCCTGTGTTCACAAAGGTCTTTTAGGAGAACTACACTCTCTCTTATGACTTTAGCTCACAAGAGTTGGCCTTCAGGTCTGTATTTCTGTCAGTAACTCTCTCCAATTTTACGGCTGCTGTCAACACCCAATAGTCACTTTAAACCCACATGACACTGACCCAGACTCCTTGAGTTCATCCTCCTCATTCATCTATTGGTCATTTCCACGTCCAGGCCATATGTCATATGATTGGCATATTACCTGCATATGTGTCTGTGTGACTTTGTCAGATCCCCTAGAACTGGAGTTACAGGTGTGAGCTGCCATGTGGGTACTGGAGACTGAACCTGGGTCCTCTGGAAGAGAAGTCAGTGCTCTTAATCACTAAGTCATCTCTCCAAGCCCCACACTGTGAACTCAACAAAGATTTTGTGGTGAACTTCAGGGCTTATTTCTATAGGGGCAAACAAAATTGTGCTTTTAACATTAGTAACTCTACCACATGGACTATTCAAATCAATAATCAAAAATTAAAATTCAAAAATTAAACAACCCCAAAAATCCACACTGGTATGTATATTGATTTGGATATATTCTGGGGATAAAAGTCACATAAAGTCATGAAGTATATAATTCTACTAATATAACCTTCTTGAAACAATAAAAGGTTTTAAATGAAGATAGATTAGTAGTTGCTGGAGTTGAGAGGTGGGTGAAGAAGGCAGAAGGGAAGTAGCTGTGTTTATAAATGAGCAACAAGAAGCCTTGTAGTGGGTCCTTGGGGTGACTCAACTGTTGAGCAACTTGACCATATCAGTAGCAGCATCCTGGTTTTGATACCGTCTAGACTTTGTCTGTTTTTCAACATGGATGTGTGTATGTGGGTGTGGCAGTTAAAGGTATGAAGGACCCCTTTGTACTTTTCTTCCAATGATCTCAATGCCTCCCCTCCAGAAAGAGTGCAGGCCTCACACCTTCAAACGCAGTCTTTTTTATTTGAGAAGGTCACTCTGAAGGCAGTGCCTTTTGGGAAAGACATCTCTCATCATGTACATCAACCATTACTCTCAGCAAAGTACAAAAATACACACATCAGTGACTTCCTTACAATAAATACATAGTCATGCATCCCACGATAGAAGGCACCGAAACTGGTCACTTAGTAGTCATAAAAATTATTAGCTACATTAACAAAGCCACCCGAATTATCTGTACAAGGAAATGTAACAATATATTCCAAAGGTGAAAACACATTAAAACATCTTTAAAATAGTATGCAATAAATATCTCAATTGTCATATAGATTTTAAAAATTATGCCATTGTAAACAGCATGTAAACAAACAAAAGTCACGTCTTATCATTATTAAAAGTAATTAGAGCCAAAGTTATAACCTCTGCTCTGTCAGGTATATCTCAATGGCAAGAGTGCTAAGCAGGTAAAAGTTTCACTCTTTTCTGGAGCAAACAGAGCCCACTGTGTAAGAAATAGGCAGACTTTATCTGCGTCTTTCAGATACAAGTATTTAGTTTCAAAACAGACTACCAAAATGTAGTAAATTCTTAGCTATAAATATGGCAAGGCCAAATTAAAACTACTTTGCAATAGAAGGAGGAGAAGCAGCTGTGCTGTTTGGCTTTCACTGTGATGGTAACAAGGGGAAAACATGTTCTGATTATCCTTATTGGAAGTGAAATGATTGTGCTGGGTACAAGGCCACAGTGCCCAGCCTTCCTTGCCCCCTCCTTTTGTGGAGCGTTTACAAAGTTGAACTAAGCAAAAAAATTATCAAGTTGAGGCTTTTCTTTTGCTAAGGGACATAGAAATGGTTGATATTTTATATGACAGAAAATCATGACTTCAATATATACTTATTGAAATGTGAAAATACAAACCAGCAAAGACACCCCCCCCGAAATCTCACTGATAGGAAAGATAAAGACAATTTATTTCTTCATTCTACTAAAGGAAACTTATAGCCTATCCATCAGTAAATATTTAGAAGACAATGCCATAACACAAACACCTGCTGTGTTTCATCCACATATCGGAACCTTGGGACATACAAATACCAGGATACTACTATATGCTGAAGTACATATGCTACCTGTTAAATGCTATTGCTTCTTGCTCTTCCTATCTAAGGTGCTAACACCAACCTGTAGCTTCAAACAAAGCTTTCTCATCTCCTAGGAAGCATGACTGTGAGACCTCCATCTTAGCCTGTGGGTTTACAAATGTCACCACCTCATGTATTTTGCTATAAATGTCATGGATTTCTGCCTTCCTAGAAGAAAGCCTAGATTTACCCTGGTTCTATACAGCAGACACTGGGGCTCAGCACAGGCCCTGTAGGAGCAGAAGCAGCGAAGTAGGGTTAATGAAGCACACCTTTGATCAGTGATGGCAGGAACTACACCCAACATGAAAATCTAGCGATTGTGGAAAGAAAAATGGGATTGCTTCTTGATGGTGTAGATTTGGTTAATTCTGGAGGACGGTGGGGTGAGACTGAAATAGCCTGAGAAAATTTTTAAGAAATCCGACTCATTTCTTTAAACAGACTTCAGGAAGAGCACCTTGAGAACAAATTTAAACTCTACCAGACAGAGGTCACGTCTTAGTTTTCCACCGTTAGGATCTAAGTGAGTGCCAAGGTAGAGCAGGTAGGGAAAGTTTACCAGTGACTAGAAGAGAGAGCTCCACTTTTATTGTGTGCACCAGTGTCCATTCAAGCAATTTAACTTAAAGAGTGCTGTGCCAACTTGTCATTACCTAAGGACATGGAAGATTGGCTTCAGCCAATCATAGGGAAAACAGGCCCATGGGTAACAGCAAATATTTTAGTCTCCAAGCTTTCTAAGGGCAGTGACAACCACAGAGCTTCCTACATTTGTCATACAATAATGATTAAGAGTAAATGGCCTGAAATCATATGATTTTCACCTATGCCTTCTTGAGTGGATGCTGTTTTAAAAATTTCACTTTTACTATTGTTTTTATTCTTTTCCAAGTCTCATAATCAATATGTATTTGTCTATGAAGATTCTAAGTATTGAGTCTACAGAATAGAAAGACAGTCTGTAGGGCAAGTGTATGAACTCAAGCGAACTTTTGGCAGTGATGCCGAAATTTATGTTCCACTTTCAGAAACAAGGATTCGGATCTGGTAAACACTTCTGACGTAAAGACACGAAATTAACAAATGATGATCCTTGACAAAACAATGACTTATGCCTGCTGACGCTCTGTCTGCTCAGAGGGCATGTGTCCTCGCAAACACAAGACTTTCAAGGAGTTCTGAGTTTTTATTTGTGACTGTATAAAAAAACAATTAAAAAACATTAGCCAAAACGTCTTATTATGTACTAGTTAGACTCTGGGACTACAAAAATAGAGGAATTCAGTGGGAGAGGTGTGTCTGGCGCTCTCTCTCTTTCTCTCTCTCTCTCTCTCTCTCTCTCTCTCTGTGTGTGTGTGTGTGTGTGTGTGTGTGTGTGTGTGTGTGTGTGTGTGTGTGACTGAATATGACAGTAACAGAAAAACATTGACTATACATGAAGCATGGATGACATACTGGCCCGAAAGTCAAGCTATCACTGAGGCGGATTAACCAAAACTAACTAACAAAACTCTGCTGGAGGGGTCGGGGCAAAGCAGCGGTGGGAGGCTACCCAACAGTGCTTCTCAGATCACTGGATCTGCAGTGCTCCTTGGATGAGCTGACCGGTGGCGTGCCGCTATGCCAAGGCACCGAACCCACACACTGGAGCTGTTGTACATCCCTGCGCTAGGAAGGTTAACGTAGGGTGGAGGACGCCTACAGGTGGCCGGACAGGCAGCACTGGAGTCACCCACCAGCCCCTTCCCCCTGTGCAGTCGTTCTTGAGGCAAAGTCCTAGAGTCTCTAATCCACGCTGCTAAGGGACAGAAAAGCCTACTTGAGGACTTTTTAGCCAAGAGAAGACAGAGCAGATTTGTGTCTCTGTAATCTGGGGAGAAAGAACGCAAGTAGGGAATTGGGTTGCTGAAGAATCAGCAAAAGGACAGGAAAGAAAAACGGTGAAAGCAGAGGCAAGGCAGTGGAATTATTATTACTTTAGTGCAACTGAGGAGACAGAACTCAAGATGCCATGTAAATTTGTGGGATGGTAAAAAAAAAAAAACAAGAACAAAGAAATATATGGCTGCAATAAATACCAAAAACAACCCATAAAATAATTCACTTGCATAATCCAAAGCCTCCATTAGGATGAAGCATTTGTTTTGTTTCAGATTTTGTTACAAAATTCTTGTCAGAAACACACAATTTGCATAACATTGTCATAAACACAGTATCATCCTTCTGAAGGCTTTTCAAGTTGAGGGAACAAAAGAACAGTGGGCTGTGAGACCTTGCTCGTCTGCACATCAGAACACTGGGGCCACTCAGCTGACATCCAGGGCAGGTGCTGAGGCTGCCCTGAATGTCAGTTACAGCAAGGACATCTCTATGACAGGTCTCTACAGCAGGTCACCGTGGGAAACAAATTCCCAGCCAAATCATTTCTCTCAGTCAGTGTACCAAATCAGTCTACAAGGATCATTTAGAGTGCTGGCACCGGGAAAGTCAAGTTGCCGTTACCGTGACAGAGAAATAACCACCACATGCTATAGGGAAGGTGTGGGACAGAACTACAAGTTAGAGGCTATCTGGAGCTACATAGTGAGTTTGAGGCCAGCCTGGGATATCTTAAAAATAAACTCAAACAAAAAGCAGGCAGGTGAATTCCAATTTAGTCTTTTTCCTGATGCCAAATAGTGTTCACCTTCCTGGAATCCCAGCACTGGGGGGTGGGGGTGGGGGGACTCTGAGTTAGCAAGCTATGCTATAATCACTGCCAGATTTGACAAAGAACTCTTCAGAGCAAAAATCAGCTAGTATGGCTTCTTCATCGACTGGATAAAATCAAAGGGAGAATCAGCTAGTGACACGATCAAATGTCATGTGAAAATGAGCTCAGCTTTCCGTCCCCCATCTCTAACTGCTGTCAGTCTGATGGCTAATGACTTTCTCCTGGATTCCCACAGTGGTAATGATGAGGTCAGCGGTCAGCATCTGCTTCTGTTTCGCTGAGGGATGGCTTTTGGAGGTGCACGGCACAACGGAATACTATTCCACGCCAGAGAATATAGTGGTGAGGCCATGCTCTATAGCAAAGATGCCACTCTGGAGGGAGCTTAAATATCAAGAAAGTAATATTTCAGGGGAAGGCTGGCAAAGAATCCTGTTGCTTCACTTCTAAGTGACTGCTTTCATGAGGTGCCTCTTCCTCGGGGTAATTACTCTAAGAAAGTCTTATGAAAGCCTTGCTGAAAACTACATTTATCTCAATAAAACAGCCATTTAACATGAACATAGAAAACCTGAGATGGCCTTAACTGAAGCGTTCAGGAGTGAGTTTCTAGACGAAATGAATAATATATAGATTAAAAGACCCATGACCTACTCCGGTTACTCATTCAGCCTCACCTGCATCTTGTTCTTTCTGCTCTTGGCCATGTTGGGACTGAACCCATTGAGGCTTCAACCGTGCAGAGCAAGCACTCTCCCACTGAGCCCCAGGCTCTTTACTTCCACTTCTAGACGGAATGTCAAGGGTTACTAGATTTCTTTCTCTGTTAGAGCTGGGATGCCCTTCTTTATAACTAAAACGACACCGGGAAAGAAATGGTAAATCAAGGTAGAACGCATGCTGATATCCGTCCTTTCTTAGAGTGGAAAAATGATTAATTACTTGTAACTGGCTGTGTTGGGCAACCCTTCAAACGGGGAACCCCAGACATCCAAATATATTGGTTGTAAGGACACAATGAGCCATGACAGGCTCTGAACTGAACGAACCTCTTCAGGTTCCAAGAGGTGAGTTCTCTGTAAATACTATAAATAAAAAACAGCAGATCTTAAGGAAAACGTATCAGAACTAACACATTTCAAGGCTCAGCTAACTCATGAAAATTTCTTTGGTCTTCAAGTTACAGGACTGAGTCACCTTTACCACGGCCTTCACAGGAACCGTCTGAGGCCCTGTGACTTCCTCGCTGCCTACTGCTGATCTGAGAAAGCACAGACATCTCCACCACGTGAAATAAACAACTGCAGGGGCTGTTCTAAACATCATAGGGATTAGGTCACCCAAACCGCCTCCTCCTCAACTGACCTAGGGTTTTGCAGTAAATGGGCTTCCTGGAGAGTTAACTATCTAACTTTTAGGAAGAACTTCAGCCCTGACCCATGGAGCTGGAGCTTTCTGAGGTGCAGCGCCCACCAGGTCTTATATTTCATGCGTGTTCTGTCCTTCCAAAATACAACATGAAAGATACATTCAAACTCTTTGTTCCTAGGCCAGGCCAAACTGCCCCAGGTTCCTGGATCAGCGACGCTTCTAACACAGTCTCATTTTTTCTATCCTCAATAAATGCATCTACAATAATATAACAGAAAGCTTTGTCATTAAAAGCAAACTAATTCTTAATTTCCTAGGAGGTTTAAATAACTCCCAACTCACCTGCTGTTCACATAGTAGAAACCAGTTGGGTTAAAGTGTTTTCTTAGCTTTACAAAGTTCAGTTGGAGTTTTGTTCCTTCCCTGACAACAATACTGGGCAACTGCCTTTTAAATGTTTGGGTTTTTAAATAGTTGAGTCAAGAATGTCTCCAAATGAAAATCAGGAAAAACTGAGTTTAACTTTCTGATTACTTGACAGAAGTAAGCAAACAGTGCCCACCATGGGTACCATTTGCAGTGTGGCCCACAATCACATAGAAACAGATGCCAAGCATAGACTTTGGAACCGAGGTTTAGACATTAGAGGTCTGAGATCTTTGGGAGGATTCAAGATTCAGTGCTTGTCGAAATTGGCCAGTGCAATCAAAAACAATGTCCCTGCCACAAAGCTAAAAATCCACAGAAGGAAAGAGTCACAGATTGAAGGCATAACATACATGGGGCAAAACATAGCAAAGCAGATCTCGGGACTACTTATTCATTCCCGTGCTCTCTCTACCTTGTGACTTTTTAGATATAAAAATCATTTTATAGAAAAAAGTTTCTATGACTGTTCAGTTAGTTACCTAAGACAGGAAAGAAAATAGAATTTTGTATTTTGGGTATTTTTTTTTCTGTTTTGTTTTTAGGAAGGAAAACACTGGGCATCTGTTTGACAGAAATGAGCATTTCAAGTATATAAGTCAACCATTAACAGAGCTATTACACTCCAGGCAACAGCAGTAAAACAAAAGGAGTTCAAATACGCATTCTGTATAAAGAGTATATTTCACAACAGAATAAATAAGGGCACTGATTTATACAACTGGTTCTAGGTAATACTGCCTTCAAGGGACGGTGCTGACGCCAGCACCGACTCACAGAGAGAAATTCAAAGGTACAGTTCTTTCTCCTAAAGCCACAAAATATACAAAGCTTTTATATCTGTTTGTTATTAAATATTTTATCTGCTAAAAAGCTTGCAAACTCAGATACATCTCGGCAAGTTTAAATAACCAGCATGAGAATCCTTTTGGTATAAAAAGGTAAGAAAAATTGTAATATGAAAATTAATAATACCAATAAAGGAGACAGCTGTTGTACAAATAGATTTAAACATACAAGTGACTTTTATCTCGTTGATAGAGAAAAGCCAATGTAATTTCCTTGAAGGCTTGAAAATAATTTTCATATTTACCAGCTCTAGATAAATATATTACTCCAATGTATTAGTCATCTTCGGTATACGATATATAACTCACAAAACTGGGTGTGCTATTCTACCCAAGTCTTCCGCATCACCAGGTAGCACTAACCAGCACTGTAAGCAGCCTTCGGCTGCACATGTGTTGAATACTCAGAATGTAGATATGGAAAGGGCTAAGCTGTGCGGAACAACAGTGCAATCAAATAGTAAGAGTCATAAACCACATTCGCTTTCCTTGTTTGCTTACATATTCAATTGCGTTTTCCTACTTTGAGAGCATCAGTTGAGTATGAAATGTCCTTATTTTAATGCATTTTATAAGTAACCCTGTGTTCTGCTGGCTAATTTACTCTTGAAATCTAGATAGTATGAAATACCCAGACTAGTCACAAAGTCTTACACAATGTGTAACTTGTAGCTGAAAGGAAATATTTTTACATGGATTTAAAAAAAAAGTTTAAAGCTGTGGCTCGCTTTTTATTTTCCAACTAAAACTTGGAAGTGCAAAAAAATTAAGAGTATATTAAATAATGTAAATACAATATCTTAAATTACACAAAAGGAAATAAGCTTTTCATCTATAATATATAATGTGGAGTCTATCTTAAGATGGTTATTGAGTTAATACAGTCTTAGCTACTCTGTTTAATTTCTTTACCTGAAAATAACAGAGACAAGTATAGAAAAAGGCAGGTACAGTCCAGCTGTCTTTAGCTCTCTGTTTTCTATATCAACAAACCTTTACATATTTTCTTCTAACATAAACATCTCTACACAAAACCTGGTAAAATAAAAATAATAAAGAAAAACAAGGCTTTGCTTATTATAAAACAACAATAACTATCACTCTCTAAGAGTTCTAGTTACATCTTTGTGAAGGGATCCTGTTGCTAAGGTACCAATAAGACAGAGATTGTGATACAAAAGTTAACTGAGGATACCACAGCAAAAACAAACTAGGGGATGGGTCACGACTCTTGGGGTGTGGCAGTGGCAGAAGGGGAGGCCCAACAGCCAAGTTGTGGAAGCCACTGAGGAGGGTTCATTTCTAATTCCTTTCTCCCCTCAATATCTGTACTGGGGAGAGGTGGGTGTTTGAAAACCTAACACCACAGAGAATGTGTCCACTGAGAACTCAGAGGTGAAAAAAGGAAATGATTTTACAGTCTAATCAAAACTGATACCCCCAAAGAATTCATCCTTGGAAAATGGAAGTTCACCATCTCAGTTGGAATTGTAAATGATTTACTCTGCACGGGCTATGCAGAGGGGCCACCTATACGTTTCAATTTGTAGCTTGTCAATTCATGTCAAAATAACCCATGGAGTCAAAAAGAGTAAGATCTTATATATCAAAGTAGTTAGGAAGCTATGTTTGGGTAATTTGTATCAAAATATAAAAATAATTAAGGGACAGATTCCTGACAATAGATCACTGGGAAAAGATTTCATTACAGAATTAAACAATTTGAGTTTGGAGGCCAAGAACACACTGTTTTTCAGGAACTATTTTTAAGGGATCAAGAACCATGTAAAATCCAGGAGTTGACATAAGACAAAGGGACCCAAATCTAGCAAAACAGGCCTGCTTTCAGAGTTTAAATGGCATTCACTTGTGATCATTTTGACTCTTTCTATTTTTTTTTTGTTCTTTTGCATACCCAGTGATTCATCTAATATGTGTGGGCTGCTTCGTGCCTTCAAGCATGAACTATATCAACAGGATAATCTCCTGATACAAGAAAATAAAAATGTACAAGTTGACGGAGACTGCCTAATCTTTATCTCAGTACATATTCTTCTGGAACGTTCAGTGTGAATTAAGTCATGAGCCACTGAGCCTATCACATGACTAACAAACTGAACAACTGTGGATGAATCGGCGGCAGCCGAAAGTCTCTAAGGGCTGGAGAAACAGGACTTAAAGGAAGATCTGGGTTCAGCAGATCTGGACTGGACCTGAGGTTCTCCATTCAAAAATTCTTTTATTTATTATTGTGTATGGATGGCATATGTGGGTGAGCATGCTATGGTGGGTGTACTGAGGCCAGAGGACAAGTCTCTAAGTCGTTTTCTTTTCCCACTTTTACGTGGCATCTGGTATCAACCTTGTCGCTAGACCTGCTGAACCATCTTGTCTGCTTCAGGATTCTGCAATTTTTGTAAGTTCCCAAATAACATGAATGCTGATGACCCATGGACCACATTTTGAGGAGCAGCGACCTAGTCCACCACTGTCAAATGGAGTATTTTTTGCAATGGTGGAAATGTTTTGCATCTGTGGTTACAGGGCTCTCAAAATGTGGGTGGTACAATTAATAAATGAAGTTTCTAGCAAGAATAAACAAATTTAATAGCCACAGGCATCCAGTGGCTGAAATGCCAGACAGCACAGATCTGAACACCCACAGCTTGTCTCTCCTCAACCATAGCAATGTTTCTAAATGACCTAACCCATCAATTCAGTTCAATTATCTAGCAAACTGCAAATTTATTTAATTGGCCCCAACATTTTGCTAAATGATCCATGACATTAAAAAAAAAAAGAAACCAGGGAGGTGAAAGGTTTCACTGGGTAATGGAGAAAGGGGAGCAGAAGGCAGTGAGAATTTGGGTGGACAGGGATGAGTCACCTGAGTCACCTGGAGTTTTACTTAAACCTGACTCTGTTCCGTTCCTTTGGGGTGAGGGTGGGGGGAGGGGGCAACAAATGAACCTTAAATAATTTGGAGAGAAGAACAAGCTACGGACAGGAGCACAGGTGAGCATCTAGTCTCTCTCTACTTCAAGAAGGATCAAAGACACAGTCCTCTACATTCCCAGATGTGACCGGATCTTAGCGAGAGGCAATCCCCACTGTCCTGTGTTTGAAACCCCACTTAGGATGAGATGGTTTCCTTAGGACACTAGCAGAGACGGGTGGGGTCTCTGAGAGCACACTGCTGGTGAACAGGCCTCGGCACTCACTGCAGTCCAGCCCTGATACCTGCGGACGTGGATTACAGAGGAAAAACGTTCACATGGGAACAAACCGCTTGTCCAAGTTGTCATATTAAAGGATTTCCATCATCCCAAAGCCATTCTACTTTAAGTCTCCATGAGCTGGGATGTTACAGAACACATAAAAGGTGTTGGCAGGAGCTGCAGAGATTATCAAACAAAAGAAAAGCCCATCACTGCCCGTCCCTAGGGAAGTAGTCAATAGAACATTGCTTTTTCTGTTGACAAAGATGTATTTGGGGGAAGGTGAAAACTCAGTAAGGATTCTTATAGTAATGCACTCTTTATGCTGGAGCCCCTGCCCCATCCCTAGCCCTTTCTCCTGAGCAATGATCTGGGGAGAGTTCTGTGAGTCTGACCTCCGATAATCTGGTTTCACAGGAAGTGCTGGTAGGGGTCTCACCAGGGGGTACCAAAGGGACTGCAAAGGGCACATTCAACTTTACCCGTGTACAAAACATTAAAATTACTAAGTGGCTGGCCTATTATCAGCTCAAAAGCCTTGATATGAATTATCTTTGGAAAATTTCCATTGTGCACAATTTAGGTAAAAAATATATCGTCAGGAACCCATTGAGATTGTCTGACGATTTTTTTGGTTTTGCCCTATTTAAGGTATCTAAATTTTGTTATTTTTTTTAACTAGTAAATACCCAAGTTAGAAATAAAAATGAAATGTCAGATATTGAGCAAAATTTGTCTAGAAAATATCAGGGGTACTGTATCTCAAGACACTATGTAAGTAAGTGTATATATCCAGGTAAAGGTATATGGGCATGTATGTGTACACATGAGTGGGCATGTTTATCTACTAGCACCTAGCAAATTACTTTATCAAAACAGTCTCCGCTGGACCAGCAACCTGTTTGCTTCTCTTATATATAGAACTTGCAAATAATCCAATTAATTTTTGGCATATAATGACCAGAAAACACTTATAAAGATTTTTTTAAACTTTTTTTTGACATATATACCTTTGGCTTTCAAATACTTGGTAATTTTACTGAGCAACATTGACATATAATGTTTTTTTTAAAGGAAAATAATATCTACCTGATAGACTATCAAAATGTGTGTGAGAAAATAATACAAAAAGCCCTTAAGTAACAAAATTAAAATCTTCCATTAAATTTCCTTATGTCAGTAATCGCTTCAGCTAGTCTGGACAACTCAGGGTGCAAATCTCAGCTGAGACCTTGGACAACTTCTCTATGCCAACAGTTTTACCAATTCAAACTTGGAAACTCAAAATGGTAATCAAACTGCAATGAAAAAAAAATGGGAACAAATCCTGAGGATCTGGGTTTGGAAAGTCGCAATTTAAGTTTTTGTTAGGCAAGAGAAATGTGTAAAGCTTATGAAAACGCCCAACAATTCTCTGAATGCACACACCTACGGTTTGGGAGAGGCAAATCAATTTGGTTTGCATAAGATGTACATCATTTGTTGATCACGGCACAGATGAACGTTCACAGAGTCTTAGGTGTGGGAATATTTTCTCCAAAGTCCACACTGAAGAAAAGTGCCCTTAACCATCCAAAAAGTGCTTGAGTAGTCAGGTGGTAATAAATTAAATTCCATTATAACAGACATTACAGCTACTGAAGTACTACGGTAATATACATGACATGCAAGAAAAAGAAAGACAACTCAGGCAGGCGCATCGTGCACTAAATTCGCGTCATTCATAGTATGTGATGGGTTGGTCTCACCATACTCTTTGACCAGTGGCTACTGGGAACTTAAGGTGAAAACACTCAAAATACAATTCCCCTCTTCATCTCCTAACCAGTGGTGTTTGGGTGGGAGCCGATGCCTTCACTGAGGAAGCCTGAGAAGTTTCAGCTGCGTACTATTGACACAGTTGCAGGTGCGCAGAAGAGCCTCCTGCCAGTCCTGCTCTAGGGAGAGTGGAGGATCGGCGAGCATGTAACTCCACCTTTCAGACAAGGCAACTGCCTCTAACCATTCCCCCGCTTCTCCCTACTGCAAGCATCTTCTAGCTTGTCAGCTTTGCACACTAAGAAAATGGCTTCGTGGAATGGGCTGGACTGTTTTCTTGTTTGTTTTTGGCACAAAAATGATTTTCTAATACCTCAAACTCAAACTTTCACCCACAGCAAAACTCCAATCCAGAGAGGTGCCTCGGTGGTGCGTATCTACCAGGAAATCACGAGAACAGCAGTGGTTTCCGAGAACTCTGTATTGAGTCCCCAGGACTTCTCTTCCAGGAAATAGCACCGGTGCAGCCACACCTCAGAGCAAGTTGGGAGGGTTCCTCTCGAGCTCCTTAATTCCCTGGAGAATTCGCTTCATGTGACCCACTTTCGGGATCCCCAGGTCCTAAAATAGAAAAGAAAAGGAAGAAAGAAAAAAAAAAACAAGAAAAACAGAAAGATAAAAGAAAGGGAGGGAGAAAGTAGACAGGTTTACCAATAAGGAAGACTGGAATTAAAATTCCCATTAGTAATTAGCATTTCCTCATCCATTTTCTTAACAGTTTTTAGTCAATGGTTCTGGGAGTGACAGCTGAAAGGCTAAGCTACTAAAGCAAAAATAGCCTGATACTGAGAAAGGGGCCAATCAATACAAAGATGCCATGTCTCATACAAAACCCTCTTAACTGTGGTACCATCGTGAATTATGTACACTAGGGAAACTGTTCAAGAGCCAAAGCTAGTATGGTCTCTTCCGCTTTTCTTTTTCTTCTGCGACCTGAGGCCAACGCTGGAGGAGGGCAGGTCTCTCCAGGCACACGCTTTCACCGTGTCCATGCACACACATTCTTTTTCCTCCTTTTCCTTCTGGAGAAGAGCTCTGTTTCCTTGCCCAGCCTACTCTTGAATTCAGCAATTCTCCTGCCTCAGCTTCCCCACCTTGGAATTATGTGCCGCCACGCCCAGCTTTTGTGTGTTATTTAGTCTTGTGCTCTATTACACTGAACAACTGGGCCTGCCAAGCACAGAGGCACAGGCCTGAAGGCCTGGGATTTATGGGACAGAAGTCAGTGGATATGGATCTCAAGGTCATCCTTAGCTATAGAGCAAGGGAGAGCAATGTGGGCTACCTGAGACCCGGGCTTTGGGGAGAAAACAGTGTGAGACTTAATCCTAGAGGAAGACATCAGTGCCTCTACTTAAAACGCAAACCATAAATTTATCTGTAGTGGCATCAGGAGTCCTGATTTGACTGAAGGGTCTGATTACATATTCTTTATTTGTATGTGGGGGGTGCGCACATGCGTGCATGTACATACTACAGTGACCATGTAGAGGCCAACTTTGGGTCGGTTCTCTCCTTCCACTATTCTGAGGTAAGGTCAGTACTTTTCAGTGCATGCCAGGTTAGCCGGCCCTGGCACCTCTAAGTGATTCTCCTGTTTTCTCTCTCCCATCTTTCCTGAACATCCCCCACCCCAATAACAACAACAACAATAACACAAAGTTAACATGAGATGACTTGTTCACAAAACGGAAATGTTCTAAGAAAGTTCACTTAGCTCTATCTCTAATTTAAGGGCTGAATTGATTTTTAAACTTACAAATGAGGCAGATAAAATGGATCTCAATGAAGCCCATGCACACCACATACGCTATCTCGCTTACACTTTAGAGTAATAATAACTACCATTCTAAGTCCTTCCGGGAAACAAGTCTTCCACAGCCAGTGCTACTCAGGCGTGAGATCACTTCAGGGTAACATTTTTATCAAACTTCACTGACCCGGAAAAACAGATGCTCTCCTGTGCTACCAGGGTAAGCAAAATTAGTCCTAAGACTCCACACACTTCATGGGTATGTGATATGCATCACACTTGAAGGCAAGGCCAAATCCATGCCAGCTACGTACATTTGCAATGTAAATAGAGCTGTTGAGATGGCTCAGTGACTACGAGAGCTTGGTCCTTTTCCAAAAGACCCAAGTTCAGTTCCTACCACCCATGCCAAGTGGTTTACGACTACCTGTAACTCCAGTTTCAGGGATCCTGGGCCTTCTGCTGGCCTTGTAGGCACTGAACACATGGCTGACACTCACATATGCACATAAATAAAAAATCAATTTTTTTCTTTTTTTTTTGCAAAAAGAAATGTAGACGCTACACTTCAGAGCTCCCATTCAAGCAGAAGACTTGTTCTTTAGACTTTGTAGTAATATCGTCCTCGGCTTATAGAATACTTTAATATTAAATACCTTATTTTTAGGCCATATAAACACTGCATGCCCCAGAATACTAACACTTTGGTATTCTACTCAGAATGACTGCTTTGGTACAATGAGAGGAACGTTTACTAGAAGGTAACACAGTTACATGGGCTTCTTTGCTAAAGATTCTTTACTTTGAGCAAATTCAGTATCTTTATGTCTTCTGGCTATTAGGTTATGATAAAAGATTTGCCTTGACATTTGATACAGCTGTTATTTTAGTGGGTATCATATGCTTGTATCATCGTACACGTAGTTTTTGTGTGGAATGTGTTTGTATGTGGACATATGTGTGCAGACAGGTGTGTGGCTTGTGCGTGCATGTAGTAGCCAGAGATCAGCACAGAGTGTCTCTTTCTTCTTCATATTTTTCTGGTTTTAGGACTCTTGTTCCTGGCTGTCCAGGCAGTGTCAGGGGTGGGCTCTCTCCTGTGGAGTGGGTCTCAGGTGGGCCCAGTCATGGTTGGCTACTCCCACAAGTTGTGGGCCACCTTTACCCGAGCACATCTTGCGGACAGGACAGACTGTAGGTCGAAGGTTTTGTGGCTGGGTTGCTGTCCCAGTCTCTCCACTGGAAGCCTTGCCGGTTTTGAGATTGGATCTCTCTGAACCTGGGACTCACTGATTTGGCTAGATTCCTGCCCAGTCTCTCCAGGCCTTTATATTAATTTTATTGTATTTATCATACTTTATTTCTGACTTTCTGTTTCTTTGGATGAATAGACAAAATTTTGCCACAGACTCTTTTGAAGATACTGAGCTATCCTTGCAGCCACGTGTACACTACTTTCCCTCTAGTAGCCCTCCCTACTGTATTCCACTGCCGGCTTTCCCCTCTGCTACAGTCTGTTAGAAATGTATCTCTTTGCCAAGTGTCTGGGTATTATCTTCAGTTGTCTAGTGACCTCCAGTGATAAGGGAGGAAGGCTTGTGCCAAGCCCTGGGAAGGAGCTGCCTGGGTGAGGGTTAGTGAGAGAAGCAGGCAATGAGGACACATCCTTATGGTCAGACACAATATTTTTAAGCAACTGAAAGGAGGCCAAAGTGCATGGACCATGGGCCCAGTAACAAGAGAGTGAGTAAACAGGCAGGGCCTTTGGGCCTCCACAGAGAAGGACACCATTATTCTCCCAAGAATGAGAAATTGCTGGAAGATCTGAAGCAGAAAAACAGTGTGCTTGGTTGAAGATGGCAACATATCATGGTGACTCAACATGGATTATGGGCTGGAGAGACAGAGGAACAGTGAGAAGACCAGGATGAAAGGTGGTCCTCTATGAGAAGGTGGATGTGGGATGCAGTGAAGGACGGTCCTGGGAAGATGTGGGATGCAGTGAAGGGTGGTCCTGGGAAGATGTGGGGTACAGTGTGAAGGACGGTCCTGGGAAGATGTGGGGTACAGTGTGAAGGACGGTCCTGGGAAGATGTGGGGTACAGTGTGAAGGACGGTCCTGGGAAGATGTGGGATGCAGTGAAGGACGGTCCTGGGAAGATGTGGGATGCAGTGTGAAGGACGGTCCTGAGAAGATGTGGGATGCAGTGAAGGACGGTCCTGGAAAGATGTGGGGTACAGTGTGAAGGGTGGTCCTGGGAAGATGTGGGATGCAGTGAAGGACGGTCCTGGGAAGATGTGGGATGCAGTGAAGGGTGGTCCTGGGAAGATGTGGGATGCAGTGAAGGGTGGTCCTGGGAAGATGTGGGATGCAGTGAAGGGTGGTCCTGGGAAGATGTGGGATGCAGTGAAGGATGGTCCTGGGAAGATGTGGGGTACAGTGTGAAGGACGGTCCTGGGAAGATGTGGGGTACAGTGTGAAGGATGGTCCTGGGAAGATGTGGGGTACAGTGTGAAGGACAGTCCTGGGAAGATGTGGGGTACAGTGTGAAGGACGGTCCTGGGAAGATGTGGGGTACAGTGGAAAGGACGGTCCTGGGAAGATGGGGGATGCAGTGAAGGGTGGTCCTGGGAAGATGTGGGATACAGTGTGAAGGACGGTCCTGGGAAGATGTGGGATGCAGTGAAGGGTGGTCCTGGAAAAATGTGGGATGCAGTGTGAAGGACGGTCCTGGGAAAATGTGGGATGGGATGCAGTGAAGGGTGGTCCTGGGAAGATGTGGGATGCAGTGAAGGGTGGTCCTGGGAACTTGAGAGCAAAGATGGAGCAGAATCTACAGTGTTAAGAGTTTGGCTAGAATGGCGAATTGGGTCAGGAAGAGGGAGGTGCTAAATCTGACTCTGGGTATCTCTGCTTCCAACACCCAAAGGGCTAGGGACATGGTTCAGAACAAAGCAGAGTTGGGAATGACCCAGAGAGGGGCAGAAGATGAGAGTCCCTCTTGGGACATGGTAAGATCTATTCCCTCTGTGATACTCAAATATCAGCAGTCAGCTGGCAACAGAATCTTAAAGTTCACTTGTGAGGTCAAGGGCTAGAGGAGACTAAGTGTCACTGACATTCAGGGGTAGGCGCTGAAGCAATGGGAGTGGGGAAGAGACGGCTCTGCAGTAGGCGATCCTCTCCCAGCGTATTTTGAACTAGTCTACTACGGTCTGCTGCTCCCGACAGCTCAGACACAGAGGACAGGGACGCAGCTCTCCAGTCTCAGGGTTTTGTGCTCCGGGAGGCTCTCTCTGTAAAAATGTCCCCTTCCCATCACCCATACCCTAGTTGAGAACCTAAAGGGTGAAGTGGCAATACAAATTTCTAAAGGAACATGTCAGAGGAGAAAATGTAATGGGCATGAAAACCACAAAGGAGACAAAAGCAAATCAAGAAAAGCTAATGAGAAAGATTAATAAATTAACTCTTAACCATCTCCTTTCTTCCTTTACTTTTGAACTTCTGTGCATGCCTGAGTTTGAACATTTGGCAAATATTTGCGACATTCAATACATGTATATGTATGAGTACACATCTGCACATTGGGTAGGTATCTGTATATGGATCCACATAACATGAACATGTATGTATCTAGGTGCACTTTAACATACACAAGTTCAGCATACGTATGACGTGAGCCTCTAGAAGGCAAATGGCACTGAGAGATCCTGGCACAATCCTTAACAAGCAACTGACTAGCCAATAAATAGTGCAACCTGACAGTGCTACGGAAAGGTCCACGCACACTAGCCACAGAGAGACCCTACAGCTCTGTGCATATGCCATGTGTGCGCACGCGTGCATGCATTCAAGTTTTGAACTTTAACCCAGTGTTTTCTGAACTGCATCAGTTAGGACACACGGGATAATTAATCCATTATTTTATTATTATTATAGCTAACAACATATAGATAGGAACAGTAGTCTCCTTTTGATCTATTAAAGCACTTTACAACTCCTTAATAAAGATATGAACTTCACACTAGTACCTACCTGGACTAAGATTTCTGCTAAATTATGCAGATGAAAGCACACAAGTCATGAATGAGCTAGAAGAGCCATAACTGTACATTCCAGAGCATAGTCTATTAGGAAGGGATTGTTGCAGCAGTCCTACTTGCTGCAGTTTAAAATGGAAGCATGTAGCAAGAAAATAAAACACAGTAAACTCCTACTACGCATGCTTCCCTACATGTGCATGCCTGTGGAGGCCAGAAGTTGACGTGTCCCTTGCTCTATCACTCGTGACCACATTTTTTGAGGCAGGGTCTCTCAGTGAGTTTAGAGATAGATCATCGGCTAAAAACTGGCTGGCCAGAGAACCCTCCTGTCTCTATTCACCCCCAGTTCTGAGGTTTAAGACACACGTTACACGCTACTGTCATTTGCATAGGTGCCGCGGATCGACCTTCGGTTCCTGTGTTTGTTGCAGGGCAGCAGCTTTACTGACTGCGCCATCTCTCCAGCGCCTATTATTCTAGTCTTAAATCTTGGACAGAATAATCCTGCCTCGGCTGTTCTACTGTTGAGTATGTACCCAGAGAACACCAGGGCATTCCTGCGCATCATCAAAGAGAGGTGCCCCTGCTTTGGCATACATGACTGGGAAAGTAGCTATGCAGATTTTTAGTTCCATTTACTAAAAAATAGTCATTTCTTTTTGAAACTAATAAGATATCAACAATGTGTCATGGAAAGGAAGTTTTGATTTACTGGTTGGGTTATTCATGTGACCTCTAAAGTCCAGTTTAGAAACACAACAAAGTCATAAGACTCTAAAACACCACTGATGTTTCACAGAAACTTTCGTATGATAGAAAGGCATTCTGATGGGTATTTTACATTAATTTTTAGTCAACCTTATATTCAGTTCATTTTTAGCCGTTCCCAACAATAGCCATCCACCATCCATGCAGCTGCAACACAATGAGAGGCAGAAACGTGAGCAACTTGGAAACATTAGGACAGGAACAGCCACCCCAACGGACACAGACGGGTGATCGGGTGCATGCCGAGCTTCAGCGATGAGCGTCAGAGAATGGCTCTGACCGGAAAACACTGCTGACATTCTCACTGGGAAAGCAGACACCCAAGTCAGACCAGGAACAAGGAATGTGTGAGATGACTAACCATTTGCAGAACACAAGCCAAGCTGGGAGCATGTGACAGAGGACACACAGGGAGATAGGTTCTGCGTTGCAAGCAATGTTCCAAAACCAAAGAGAAACTCAAAAGGAGGGGAGAAAAAAAGAGAATACCTTAAGATCTCTTCTTTCCAGATGCAAAAGTTCAGCCCCTCTGATGTCATGACGGATGAAGATTTCTTTGTACTCTCCCAAATTGAGCAGATCCAGCCAAGCAGCAACTTCCTCTGTGCCCCAATTCTGAACTACCAAAGTTAAGAGCAAAACCCCCTTAATTTCTACATGCGCGATGCAGTCACAAAGCAGAGGTTGGCCACAGAAGATGCAAGACAGACAGCAACAGCGCTAGCAGAAGGGCAGGTGGAAGGCGGTGCTTCGCGAAGCTGCCCTCCCCTCCCCATGCAGGTTACACGGACCGCCAGCGGATGTGACTGTACAAGGATGTGCGCCATCTGCACTCACGCCTTCAGCTGCAGGCCAGCTTCTCAGCTAAACTATACAGTGTGCGTCAGGGCACTAATTTTGCACCATTAGGATCAAGGATGCAAAAATCACAATGAGCTCTGATGCTTTGCCTTCTTAAGACCACGGGTGAAAATGCTTAGTTAGAAATGAGCTCCAAGTGTCAATTAAAATTAGAGTATGATCTGGGCTACTTGGTTCTACACATTCTTCTACTTGAGGTCTTGCTGACTTCAAGTGTTGCCTTCACTGACTCTACTGTTTTTGACAATTCGAACAATAAATGGCTTCAGTAAATGACTAGAGATCACTTTAACATCATTTAAAAACTGTTCAGACTGCTAGCCAAGACTAGTTGAATTATACTACTTTTCAGTATGGATAATCGTTTTTTTTTTAAACCATTTATTCAATGTGAGTTAGCATAATAAAACCCTATATATTTTTTTGGCTGTGTTTGGTTTTTAAGCACACCTAATAGTCATTCCTGTAGATATAAGGTTTTATATCACTTTTTAAATAAAGACCACAGGGATAACTCGGAAGAATTAATGAACTTCTTCTAAAAATTTATAAAGTGATTTCATTGTGAAAGGCAGATCTAGACGTAGATCTAGACAAGGTGCTGGCACAGAGGGCATCAAGTTAAACTCTGAGGGAAGGGGACCAGGAAAGTAGCAGGGTACAGAAGGAGCGGGCACCAGCATTTTCAAAGGGTGGAGCGCTGGCCTGAAAACCGGGAAAAGAGGATCTGTAACTTTAGTGAAAAAACATATTTAGCAGGCTGAGTAAAAGAACATGTCTATATCCCCCTCATCAACACGATCTGGATGTTTAACTCTGAGAAGAAAATGAAGTTACACACTGATGTCTGAAGCAGCTGCTGAGAAGATAAAGACCCGTCTGAATGGACACACTGACTCAACTGGACAGAACAGAAAGAACTAGTGACCACCTTGTCTTCTCATTCCACTTGGAACCACACATTCTCATCAATTGTTGGACGTGTTGGGTATGATATGACTTGCATGGTTCAATGTAGCGTTTTAACCAAAGTGTACAATTCAGTGGTATTTAGTATATTTGCAGTGCCAGGAAATGCTCACCGCTACCTAGTCCCAGAGCACCCTCTCATCCCCTCACTGATACTTTTTCAGTAAGTTATTTTTTTTCCTCCACCGTGGGGCCACCTACCAGGCTGTGAACTTGTTTTCTGTTTCTGAGCCTTTTCCTTTTTAAACTTTGGCACGATGCGAAAGACTGTGCTTTTGCTGTTTCTTTTGGTGCAATCCATTGGAGGTTCCTGTTCAAACCATGGGGAGAAAAAAAAGTCACGGCCTTAGGAGTTACGGGAAGAAAAGAAAACCCCACTTTATCACTAGGTATAAAATAAAAACGGTGTCCTAATTAGGGTTTTTTTCTTGCTGTGATAAACACCATGACTGAAGGGTTTGCATTTCATCTCATACTTCCGTATCACAGTCTATCATCTGTGTAAGGGAAGTCAGGGTAGGAACTCAAGCAGGGCAGGAACGGGGGAGAGAGGGGGACAGGGGCTGAAGAGGCCATGGAGGAGCTGCTTACTGGCTTGCTCCTCATAGCTTGCTCAGCCTGCTTTCTGACAGAACCTGAGAACACCAGCCCAGGGGTGGCACCACCCACGAGGCCTGGGCCCATCAATCACTAATTAGGAAATGCCCTACAGGCTTCCCCACAACCCAACCTGGTAGGGGCACTTTCCCAATTGAGGTTCCCTCTTCCCAAACAAGTCTCGCTTGTGTCTAGGTGACATAAAACTAGCCAGCACAAATGGGTTTGGAAGACTCACCATGTACTGCTCTCCTAACTGCCCATGCTCACCAAAGAGCCCTTCCTCCCTCCCTTAGCAACCAAACATTTCAAAGTAGTATTCAAAATTCATTTCCGTGAAATGTCTCTTCTTCAAAAGACAGTTCAAACTCTGAAGTCTCACTGCACACATTCATCAGCAGGCTGAGTTTTCCATACCTCGTCCTCATTGGGGCGGAGGATGTAGTAAAGCCAGGGGATCTCCGTTAACTTCTGTAGCTCCACCTCCACAGAGTGTAAGGCACTGGATACCAGCTCTTCATGGGGAGATTCCAACTGCTAGTCACCGGCAGGGGGAGAAACCAAAACAAAGCGAGACTCAGCAACCAACTTCATGGAACAGCATGGCCACTTAGAGCATCCTTCCTTCTGATAATAAGCTGCTGGATTCCTTCTACCTCCCGGGCCTGACATGTGCAATTGGAGCTGAATAAGTTCCCCTCCAAAAGTGCTGCTTTCGGTGTTCCTTGGACATGACGCCCTTCCCTTCCCCACTGCAATTTTCCCCTTCACCGCTTCCAAGCACATTATCTGTGAACTGTCACATACGGGTCAACATTTTTATGACTCACAGACTTTGCTTCATGAAAAAAAATGACAGTTTTTAAAACTCAAATACCTGCCATCTAAAAAAACACATCACAAAAAATAATCTGAAAAGTCAAAAGAGCAGTTTAAAGGGAAAATGAATCTCAGAAAAAATAGTGATGAAGAATTATTATAAAAATCAGTATAAAGCTGAAAGCTAAGGGGCTGGTAACCTGGAGCCGGATGTAGATCTTTAGAGAGAATATAACGGCCTTTTGTTATTCGTGATAACTAAGCAAAGGCAGTTATTACAGTATACAGAATTAGAAGGCAGTAGGTGAGATTCCAGTCCTGAGTGGTTACTAACTATACAAAGTTAGGAAGGGTACTGAGTTCAGGCACCTTAGTTTCCTCTGTGTTAGAAACAGCACAGCATGACTAGAACATTTCTGAGGGCTTTTTCTGCTAACCAGTACCTTTACAGACCATTTTAAAACTCCACAGTACCTACACCGATGTTCGCGGAATAACAGAAAGGAAAGTTCTGAGATTATGGTTTTTTTTTTTAAGCATCTTTTTGTTGTTGACTCTCCGTGATACTGAAAGTATCTCCCAGTAGTAAATAAAATAGTGAGATTTTTCACTCTACTGTATGACATTTACCATTTTCCTTTTAGTATAAGGAAACTGATTAGATGATTTTTCACATTTGTTCTGGAAGTAAAATGAAAAATAAACTTTAGTTGTTCTCAAATACAATAAACTACTGTAATACCACGATTGCTAAAAGTTTGGGTAAATTTTACTGGGATATATTTCAAACCAAGCATCCACATTTGAGGACCATAGAAAATTAGAAATGGAGGGGGATATTCTTATATTTTAACATTATATAACCACATTAGTGCAATACATTAGAGCAAAGGAGTTATTTTTTGATGTAAAGGACAAATGCTTCTATTTCTTATCATGAATGCCCTTAAGAGACACAAAGAAGCACTTCTCCATTTAAAAACTGGGATCTTAATCACAGTCCACAGGACTTCTGATGGGCTTATTGTGGAAAAATCAATAGAAGATTCTGGTAAACAAAAGCAGTGTCAACGATAGCCAAGAAGGGAGTAACCAATGCTTCTTCCTCCCAGTTCTGGATAGTAGGAGTGGTAACAGCCACCCTGTGGCCTGGGAAGCAGTTTCGGGTCCCCAGGAGGTGGTGAAGAGCATTGGAGGCTCCAGGGGCAGCATCTTGTTGGATCAGAGCCACAGCCCCGCAGGGAGTCCAATTCCCCAACCCACCGCTTCAAGGAGGATGATGTTAGTGACTTCCATCATTTTATTTAGGTTTATATTTGCCCAAAGAGATGAAACTACTATGAGAATAAATGCTCTGAGATTATTTAAAGGAATACAAGGAAGGGAGAGACAGCTAATGCCTTCGGCCTTCCACACACCTAATGCCACAACCCAGCTGTAGATGGGGAAAGGATCCAATGTCAGAACATTCAAAAACCATCTGCGTGTTTTTACAAAAAGGGCTGGTCTGTATTTATGCTCCAGGCCTGTGGGCTTTAGCCAGATTCACATTTTCATATGCTTGATTTCCAGTTAAAACAAAAAACAGTGCTTGAAACACAATGTTTATAGAGCAAGTCTGAATGGTCATGCCAACCATATTTTCAATATTCGCTCGGAGAATGAAACTGACTTCTCCTAAATGTGTGCACGCATGAAGAGCTGAGGGATGTCTACTTTCCTTTAAACAGCTCACATCCCTCAAAGTTGACCATGGAGAGAGGAGTGGCATGAAAATATGGCGGCCCGAATCACATCTCTAAAGTTTAGCATGGCTTTCCAGAGGCAGAAGTTTGGCCGAAAGGGAGGTCAAGAACGGAGGTCAGGGGTCTGCTCAATGCGCGCACTCACTAAGGAAGCCAGGCTCAGATGTTTAGCCCATCATCTGCACTACTGTCACAGCTAGCTTCGGGGGATAACTTGACACAAGCCTAGAGCCACAGGAGGAAAAGGGACCTCAAATGAGGAATTCCCTTCAACAGACTGGCCTGCGGCATGTCTGTAGTGCATTTTCTTAATCAGTACTGAAAGAGGGCCCAGCCCTCAGTGGGTAGCACCATCCCCGGACAGCTGGCTCTGGGCTGTTAGAGAAAGGGCCATTGTTGCACGTGAGCAAGGAAGCAAACCATTTTCTTCTATGATCTCTGTTTCATTTCCTGTCTCCAGAATCCTGCCTGACCTCCCTCAGTGGTGGATTAGGACCTGAGAGTTGTAAAATGGAACAATCCCTTTCCTCTTTAATTTGCTTTGGGTCACAGTGTACCACAGGCAAAGAAGCCAGCTAGGACAGCTAGCAATTACTTTTCCTTACCAAAGGAACCCGGCCAACGAGCAAAGATTCTGTTTCATTATATAGCGCCTTGACATTGATGGCTATTTCAGTGGCGGTATCTCTTGTGAGGCTCTAGAAAAGAATAACAAAGACATGTATTTGCACAGTAATTGAGGATTCCATCACCAATAAATCCTGTAAATCTTATTCTCATTAGAATGACTGTTAAAAAATACCAAAATTCTACAACAAATTGATTCAAATTTTCATACACAGGTTTGTTAGTATGGTTATTTCTGTTAATTAGTAAATCAAAGAATCAAAAGGATGACCTAAAATGTATATATTCTCAGGCTCACAACTCCTACTACAAGTTCATATATGATGAAACCCAAATATACATAAATGTTCCCATAAAAGTTAAATCAAAAAAATCTTTTTTTTTTTTTTTTTTTTTTTTGGTTTTTGGCTTTTGGTTTTTGGTTTTTCTGCCTACTTTTGGAGTCCTGTCATGGAACTAGCTCTTGTAGACCAGGTTGGCCTTGAACTCACAGAGAACAACTCAGTGAAAAATGACACTCAGTATCAGAACACAACCAAGAAATGACTGCACTTCTTCAGTCAAGCGCATGTAGGTTTGCCCTTTAGGATCCAGGGGAGAGGGTGAAGGAAGAGGAAGAAGGAAAGACGACAACAGACGGAGGGCATCAGCCCATGAGATGACTCAGTAAGTCAAGGTGCTTGCCACCTGGCCTGCCAACCCAGTTCACTCCCCAGAACCCACGTGGTGGAAAGAGGGAACAAGCTCTTGCAAGCTGTGTTCTGACCTCCATCCCCTGGTGGGAGGTAGTTCTCTGAGGTACAAGGCAGCCAAAGGTGAGCCTGAGAAGCAAGCAGTAGGCTTTGTCCCTCCTTGGCTTCTGCTTTGTCTCCTGCCTGAGTCACTAAGCTAACTTCGTGACGGAGACATGTAAGTCAAATAGACTCTTTCCTCCTCAAGGTGCTTTAGGTTATTAGCATTTTAATCGTAGCAACAGAAAGACACTACCGTCTTTCACAAGGAGGATTTCTGCAGGATGGTAAGTAGTTGAAATACCAAAAGAATCTGTGGAAAGAGAATTTACCATTAAATCCTCACCTCCGGGAAGCGTGGGTTGGCTTTGTTCAGGGCGTGCGAGCATGCATTTACTGCATGAGCCAGTTCCTGCTCCAGCAGACAGTGAATCGTGGCTGCATCACAAATCCTAAAAGTAAAGATGAGACCAAATAAACAACTCGGGGCACTGCTGAAGACTCGCCTTGAGAAGCGTCTCCGCTGGTCTGGAGACAGCAGTGCTGAAAAGCGAGAAAGGCCACAAACACAGGGTGGCTTTCAAGTCTCCAGGACATCCGCTTGCTAGTTGGTTTACTGCGGTGCTGGGTTGACCGCAGGGCCTTGCCCATACTAAGCTGGCGTTCAATCAGTTTCACTCCAGTGTGGAAACTGCAGATGTGACTGACACACCAAGGGACAACTCATTATATTTACTACCTACTTGCTGTTTTATATAGAATTTAATGATCACAGCCAATGATGATAAATTTTCCCAAACCTGCAGACGAAGACATGGAGGCTCACAGAGATCAAATATATATACAGAGCCAAAAAACAGCAGGCTGAGAATTCACCACTCCCCCTTGGAAGTTAAGTTAGGTGAGGAGGGGTCAAGGATCTCGTCACAGCCTTTCTTCCACTCTGAATAGTGCTGTTGTAGTGATTTTTATATCTTTGTTTGTTTGTTTTGTTTTGGAGACAGGGTTTCTCTCTATGTAGCCCTGACTGTCCTGGAACTCACTCTGTAGACTAGGCTGGCCTCGAACTCACAGAGATCCTCCTGCCTCTGCCTCCTGAGTGCTAGGATTAAAGGCGTGCGCCACCACTGCCTGGTTGATTTTTAGATCTTTTACATTCATCAAACTCTTTTTTAAAGGTGTCTTTCTTTTCTGTCTAGAAAGATAACTTATGTGTGGTTCTAAACCTTTGTGTGTGTTCCCAGACTTCTTCTAACATCCCATCCACAGTGAGAATTACAGGACAACATGTAAGTGGGTAGAACAGAAATACTAATGAAAAGTGCACTGTGTGGCGGGGCAAATCCATCATCGCTTTCCCAGCTATGTAAGATACAGATTACAGAGACCGGCCAAAACTCCAGCGGAAGCACTTTACCTAGTGATGAGTTCCTCTGCAGCCTGGGAGCAGAGCCGCATCTGCGACACTTCTTCTGTTGCCAGGTCGGCGGCGGGATGGATGTACAGGTTGGTTCGAAGAACTGGCTTGCCCGCGTCACACTTCTGCTTGTCTTCCCAAGACTTCAGAGTGCTTTCAAAGGCCTATTTAGATCAGGATTGCAAGGAACAGTTAAGTTAGCGCTCAGAGACTGACAGAACTAACTGATTAACCATATATCTGTATTTGTATACACATATGTATATATATGTTGTGTATATAGATACAGATGTGTGTATATATTCATGTATGTATACTTGTATGTACGTATATATGTGTATTCATGTGTATGTATATACAGATATCTGTACATATATTTATGTATATGCTTATGCATGCATGTGCATATTCACATGTATATATGTATGTATATATGTACAGATATAGATATATGCATATATATTCATTTATGCATATTTGTGCATAAGCATATATGTGTATTTAAGTGTGTATATACAGCTATAGATATATGTATATATTCACATATATACAAATATAGATATATGGTTAATAAGTTAATTATTAATAATAATATATACATACAGCTATCGATAAAGAGATATATGAAAGCTAGGTATTACATGAATGACCCTGAAACTCAGAGTGATTTGCTATACTCTAAAACCTCATTAAATTAGTGAAAGGGATTTTTTCAAGTTTTCAATGTATCATGATAAAGATGATACCTCATGTATCATGATAGATGAAGATGTTTATACCATTGATGTTAACTGAGCAAAAGATATCTTACATTTGTTTATGTTACAGAATATTACTTTAACTATGTTAAGGTGAGTAACATTTGTTTCTGTTGCTTTTGTTAGCCATGTACAGATGTGTTACATTTGTTTGTGCTGTATTTGTTTAATTACAGTTGCATTTGTTTCACCTTGCCTGTCTGAGGCACCTGATTAGTGTAATAAAGAGATGAACAGTCAATTGCTAGGCAGGAGGGGTGGGCAGAGAATAGAGGAGGAGAAATCTAGAAGAGAAAGGGAGAGAAGAGAGTGTGGGAGAAAGAGAGGGATATGCCTGGCACTAGAAGCCAAGCAGTCAGCTAGTCATAGAATAGAACCCACAGATGGCAGGTGGTGGTGGCACACGCCTTTAATTCCAGCACGTGGGAGGCAGAGGCAGGCAGATCTCTGTGAGTTTGAGGCCAGCCTGGTCTACAGAGTAAGTTCCAGGACAGGCACCAAAGCTATACAGAGAAACCCTGTATCAAAAAAGAAACAAACAAACAAACAAACAAAAAAACAAAAAAAACCCCACAACAACAACAACCACCCCCCCCCAAAAAAATAGAACCTACAGATGTAGAAAGGTAAAAAGCCCTGAGGCAAAACGTAGATAATGAGAAACCACTTAAGTTCTAAGAGCTAGTGGGACAAGCATAAGATAAGGCCAGGTATCCATAATTAAAATAAGTCTCTGTGTCATGATTTGGGAACTGGTTGGTGGCCTAAAAGAAAGTCTAGTACACATTGCAATTAATAAGCAGCACTCATGCTTCGATCTTTATTCAACTGGTGATCAACCATAATTTTATTTTACTCTTTTACTAGATACCATGGATAGTGTCAGTCATATTTGTCAAGGGCTGACCTTAATTAGAAATACTTTTTGGGGGGAAATCAAACTATAGAGATGGTTAGAGAAAGATCAACAGCAGCCAGGACTAAAGGTGAGGAAGAAAGGAAGGAAAGAAGAAAAGAAAGGAAGGAAGGAAGGAAGGAAGGAAGGAAGGAAGGAAGGAAGGAAGGAAGAGAAAGAATGAGAATGTATGTGTGAGAGGAAGTGTATGTGTGTGTGTGTGTGTGTGTGTGTGTGTGCGCATGCACGTGCATGTGTGTATTTGAGACAGTCCACCATATAGCTCTGGCTGTTCTGGCACAGAGTATGTAGACCAGGCTGGCTTGAGCTAATAGAAGGTCGACCTGTCTCTGCCTGCCAGTGTTAGGATTAAAAGAGGGTGCCACCACATCCGGCAGTTAACACTATATTATTAGATATACTGCAGAAACTGCACCACTAATACAAAATATCAACAATAGGGATGCATGTGTGCTGAGGAAAGAAATATACAGAAATAGAATTAGAGGTCTATGTACTTTCTGCTTAATTGCTCGGTAAACCTAAAAACCGTAAAAAAAATTATTTTAATTTAAAATAAAGCTGAGTAAACCTTTGCTCATGGTTAAAGCTTCAATGAGCTCAGAGCTGCACACGTGCTAAATGGCATACTTAAGCGACAATCTAAATTCCTCTCAATGCTTCCTATAATTTTTAACTTTCGACTTTTAAGTTTACAAAACTCTCGAAGAGTATGAAGGACAGAAAGAGGGTTCCATGGTGACGGACATGCACAAGTCTTGCAGAGGACCTGGCACTCACATCACATGGCTCACCATCACTCCAGCTCCAGCGAGGTGCAACGCCCCCTCCTGACGTGTGGGCACTGCACTCACACACAAAACACTCCCCACGACGTGCGCATGATAGAAGATCACCGTGAAAAGACTGTTACGTACTCGGTCTCTCGTTAGCATCTGGGCTCTGTTTTTGTGCACAATTTTGATGATCCCTGGAGGCTGCACCCACGCTTCACCATCCACCTGCACAGGGACTCCCTCATCACCAAATATAGTGATTTTTACTGTACGGCACTGAAATAAAAGCCAATATGTTACTGGAGAATACAGATCAGCCTGAGCGTCTCTGTGGAATGGAACGCTAGGCTTTGCCATGGCAATGACACACTGACATTGACTGACAGACAGACAGACAGTACTTTACGGAAGCGTATCAGCACAACTGTCCTCGGAGGCAGCTTCCTTCCATGCTCCATGACCCAGAAAATACAGTGAGCTGTGATCTGGGACACCAACCTGCGCTATCCGGTGATGCTGCAGTTTAATGACCCTGGACACAGCCATCTGCACACTGTCAAACACGGCAACGACTTCCAGAATCTTGTCATCGAATGATGGCGCAGCAAATATCTAAGAGGGGAAATCGGTGATGTTCATTTCCACCCATGGTTTAGATACAGGGGAACCCCGAACCCTGCCACACAGACACCAAAAACCTACAAACAGTGAGGAGGAGGTAAGTATCGGAAAGTAACAGTCCAGGGAAGTAATCACCGAAGACAGCTTAACATAAACATCCATCCAAGAAGGGTTTCAGCATCCACAGCGTAGTCAAACGTCTCATTCAGCACTCTCTAGACCAGCACATTTCTAATTACTTCATCTTGATATGAATGTGGCAAATACTTTACAAATAATTGATAGACACTGTGATAAGATGACATATAATTTTTGAAAATCTACAGGGGCCCAAAAGTTGATGCTGATGAACACACAAACCGTGATTCTATGCACTCAGCAAGCTTTAAAGACAGTCTTTCAAGGTGTTCTAGGCAATATACATTGGTGCTGTTAACTTTTTTAAATATTTATTTTTATTTTTTAATTATAGGCATGTGGGGGTACCTGTATGTCAACGTGTGCAAGTGAATACAGGTGCCCGGAGAGTTTCACTATATATTATAAATAATCATGACTGAGAAATACTCACTCTAAAAGAGTATCCTAACTAAAACTTGCATTAGGAATATGAGCCCACAAACTTGCTGATGCTGATAATTTCTGCTCTCAGAGCACCTGGAGTCAAGCTGCTCCTCTGTTAGCAACTGTGGAAACGCAGGGATCTGAGTTCTGATCTCTGGCGTACACACGTGTGCATACACACAGAAATGAGGAAGGAAGGAAATAAGGAAGTCATGCGGATATTAATAAAATAATGACTATAAAGTCCTTCTGAGTACTTAGTGGGTGTTTAGGAGCGGCGACTTTATTTTACTCTCATTGACTTCACACCTTTAGACTATCTGAGTGGTGCTGTACTGGCAAAAAGAATGGGTGAGCTGGTTGTGATACCTCAGCAGAACCAGAACCTAGCCACAGCATGGGCATTACCCGTGTACGATCATTTAAGCCTCAAACTGAAATCAGGCTAAACGTCTTCAAGACCATGGCGATACATCACTTCCTGTGGTATGCCCAATTCAATACCTGTGCTCTTTTCCATTCTTCGGAGAGCAGCTGTGTTTGTACCACACAAATGTGACTGTGCTTTTTTTTTTTCCCGTAATACAAGGAAATACACAAAAGAAACAGAAATAGCGCCACGCCTTGCCAGGTGTGGTGGTGCACACCTTTAATGCCGGAACTCTGGAGAAACTTCAGAGTGTATTCATGAGAGAGAATGACAGAAGGCGCTATGAATTCCACCTCTCACCTTCCAAAGATTGTAAAACATTTGTCAGGTAAACACTGGTATGAAAATTGTATCACCAAGCACATTTTAAAACATTAGACATTGTAGCGGTGTTTATGACCGCTGAGGAAACGACGCTAGGCCCACTGTGCTGCTACTTACATCGTCCTCTTTGGTCCCGCCCCAGAAGTTGGTGCCTCCTGCGTAGCTAGGGATGTTCAGCACCGCAATGCCTTGTAAGCTGGGTAGAGGAATGTACTGCCCGTCACACTGCAAGGGAAATGCTTGGAGGTTAGAGCACCTACAATCCCAGCACTTTGGAGTGGACACAGGAGGACCAGAGGGGTTCACGGCCATCCGCATCTATGCAGCAAGTTCAAGGGTAGCCTGAGCTACATGAGATCCTATCTCAAAAATAAAAAGTTTAGAGGTCAGACAATAAGAGTAAAACTGTTACTTCAGGGTACAGGGACAGGAATGTGTCCGCAGTGCTTGCCTTGTTGTTGTTGTTGCTGTTGTTGTTTTTAGACAGGGTTTCTCTGTGTATCTCTGGCTATCTTGGAATTTACTCTGTAGACCAGCCTGGCCTCAAACCCAGACAGATCTGCCTGCCTCTGCCTCCTGAGTGCTGGGATAAAGGTATATGCTACCACCACCTTTCTTGTAAACACACTCTTCCACATCACAAAGGGTGAGATAAAATATAACATGTCTGTAGCTTTCTTGTAGATAAACTCTTAAATATTACAAAGACCTTTATCTTACTTTTTTCCTAATTAAAAAATACTTTTAATTTTTTATAAAAAGAATAGATAATTAAAAGCAAAAGCTGGACAGTAGAGACACACACTTTTAACTCCCAACACTAGAGAGGCAGAGGTAAGCAGATCTCTGTGAATTCAAGGTCAGCCTGACCTACAAAGCTAGCTCCAGGACAGCCAGGGTGATGACAAAGAGAAACTCTGCCTCAAAAATCCAAATGAAAAAAGTGTAAATAAAGAAGAAATTTCTATGAAAACTGAACTAAAAATATGTTTTCCTGTCTTTCCTCACATATCAGGCAGTACTTTTTTTTTTGAAGCTCCTTCAGATCACTTCTAAAAATTCTAGTCCCATGGTTCTCAACCTTCCTAATCCCCGTGAGTCTTTAATTCAGTTCCTCATGTTGTGGGAACCCCGTCCATAAAACTATTTCATCGCTACTTCATAGCTGTAATTTTGTTACTGTTATAAACGGTAATGTAAACATCTTACATTACAGTATGTTGTCATGTAAATGGTTTTGGCAACCCCTCTGTAAGGCTTGTTCAACCCCGAAAGAGTCACAACCCACAGGCTGAGAAATGCTGTTCTAGCCTGTATTGCTGAGGCCTCTCTGTGCTGGGTGTAGGCACGGCACCCCGTTGAACACAAGCCCTATAGGAGCGGCTCTGACCCCACCCATCTCACTCAGAGCTCTCACAACTGGGTACTCGCCAGGGTTTGGTAACTAACCAGCAACCACCGAAAGTGAAAGCTGGAGAGGGCTGATGAGATGGATGGGTGGGTGAAGGTGCTTGCCAACAACCCTGACAACCGGAGCTCAATACCTGGAACACACACGCATAGGAAACGAACAAATGCCTCAAATCGTCCTCTGACCTCCCCATGTGGACTGGAACACTGGCACAGATGCAACACACACACACACACACACACACACACACACACACACACACTCAAAAATTTTAATCAAAGCTATGTTGTTTATGTAGATAGATGCAAAGGCAAGGAAAACACCATGCATACTGAATAGTATTGTACACTCCCACCCTCTAATTCAACTAAATGGAAATTAAATTACCACTTAGGAAATGCAGCTTTGACTATTACAGAAATTACAGAGTAGAAACAAAACTGGCATTTCATAAATGTTGCTCCTCGAATGTATTTTCATTTTTGTTTTATAATATTTATTCATTCTTAAATAAAAACGGAGATACTGATACTGAGATGGACATAGGCAGTTGAGGAATGAAGTGTCTGAAGAGACAGTTACTCTGAGTGTATACTATCTATAAAGCACCAACCCAACAATGCTGCCCCCTAAAAATGTATGCTTTATATGTCAAGAATATTTCAAATTATTTTAAAACTTTCCTTATAATGATCATATTTAATTATTTAAACAAGGCCATATAAGGTTTTTCTACATGAACATTGATATGAGGCTAAGCCTTCATTTCAAAAGAAAAGTTCTTGTAGATACCATATGTAAAAGAGATGCTGTGTCTCCAGTTTAGTACTTCTTACACTAAGACATGGTCATCAAAAATGACACTTTAATGTTCAACCAAAATTATTGCTAACCTTTAAAACAAATGAAAACTCTCTGCACCCCAGTTTTTACAAAGTAAGCAACCGAGATTTCCTATTTCCCCACGCGTCTATTCACTGCCACGTGCATTTCTTAGAATCGTTTTCTTTAGCATTCACCAAGGAGCTTAGTTCTCATTTGAAGATCCACCCTGCTTCCTAGCGCTCAGGAGCACACCTGGCACTCGGCGTGTACTCTGTGTACAGCTGGAAAGGAAATTGGTATTAATCATTTAGCGGAACAAAGAACCCATTAGTAAAACCAGCTACAGTTCCTTGAGAAAGAGCTATTTAAAGTCACATGACTAACTTAACGAAGGTATTTAAAAATGCTATTTTTGCAAGTAGAAAATAAGTTTGTCTTGGTTTGCATTCTTAAGACTGGCTCTCACTCTGTAGCCCAAACTAGCATTTGCAGCAATCCTCCTGCCTCAGCCAGCCCCACAAATACAGGATTACAGGCATGTACTACCAAATGCAGTGTAAATTTTTTATTTTTTTTAAACCAGGAGAGGGTTGGGGCTGACGAGGTGGTTCATCCTTTAAGAATACTGACAGCTTCTAGAAAATTCAGGTTCAACTCCCTGAGAATTCCAATCCAGGGAATTCAACACCTCTGCTGGTTCCCACAGGCCCTGCATGTATGGAATACAGAGACATACAGACACACTACGATACACATAAAATATTTTAAGAATCTGAAGAGGTGCTAAAAGGTTTTACAAATGAATAGAGCTTGCTTGCATCCATTAATGATGGACATTCCCATACACACAGTTGAATTTAACACATGTGCATTGAACACAAACCCCAGTGTTATGAGTATAATCTCTATTCCATTGAGTTCATGAGGAAACATAGGCAGTATGGATTTGATAAATTAAGGCTACGTGTCTGAAAAATGTCTGATGTTCTGGAAAAACTCAGAAAAAAATCTGTGAAAAATAAGAGGGTAGGAGAGTCTTTAAAGAGTGGGAAAGCGGGTTGGAGAGATGGCTTAGTGCTTAAGAGCACTGACTGCTCTTCCCGAGGACCCAGGTTCAATTCCCAGCACCCACATGGCAGCTCACAACTGTCTGTAATTCCAGTTCAAGGGGACCTGACACCCTCACACAGACATACATGTAGGCAAAGCACCAATACACATGAAGTAAAATAAATAAATTATTACAAAAAAAAAAAAAAAGAGTGGGCAAGCCTGTGTCAGGGAAAGCAAGCTTAGGATTATAGTAGCATTCAGAGACGGGGAAAAGGGCAAGTTACAGCTGTGAGTCAGAACCCAGGCAGGTGAGCAGGCAGAAATATTTGGTTCTCATTGCCTTTTAAAATAGGAGAGAAAAAGCTCTAGGTAAGATGTCTTCTTTAAAATTTCAGCCACAAAGACCATTTCCAGTGACGAAGAGCATTCAGCCGCCAAGGCTAACAGGCAGCCATTCTCTTTCTCATTTCTCGTACAGCACTCTGGAAACTCACATGAGACACTCAACACTTATTACAAAGCAGCCTTTGGATCATGACATCAGCTATGAGCCAAGTAAGCATTCTGAGCATGTGCCGGGCTGGCAAGCCCTTGATAAGTTGTTTTAAAAGCTAGGCGTATTAAATGTTTTTGTAGTTGTTTTGCTTGCTTTTTTTGTTTGTTTGTTTGTTTTTAAGAACGGGTCACTCTGTGAGGCTGTGGCTGGCTTGAAACGCCAGACCTGAATGTGGGTAATTAACCTGCTTCCATACCAGGAGAGTTGGGGCTACAGGCATGTGTTTTTTGGGTCCCCCCCTCCCCCACTAATTTATGCTCAGACTAATTTATGATCTGTAGGAAGCAGAGGAGGCAGTCGGCAAGTGAATGTGTGTTGTCAACAGAGGCACAGCCATGTCAAGGACCTGGTACCCTTGGGCTCAGAGGCATAGGAAAGGCTCAGAAGGCATGGCCTTCCTCGGTACACCAAGTGCTAGCTACTAGAGACAGAATGTGCAGAAAATGTCCGCCATAGCTTTCTGCCCCCTGGATGTTTATGGCCTGAAGGCGGCACACTTAGAGCATGTTCTTACCAAGGTTAGCTGAACCTGTCTCCTGAATTCAGCGGTTTACCATAAATCCCGCCTCCTTGGTTACCATTATGGGATAACCCTGCCCCCCTGTTCAGCTCTATACCCTGCTACACTCCTGAAATGCTGAATTTCTCCTGCTGATAGACCAGACCAACCGACCCCAGTTTTCTGTCCAAATGTCTGTCTGTCTGTCTGTCATTTTTCATTCCCTTGTGCCACAATCAGGTCTGGAGCCATGCTGGAAATTTCACTCATCATAAATTGAGGAGCAGCATCTCCTTATCAAATTATCGATTCCCTACCCACTTCTGCCTCGACGCAGTGCCAGCTACTGTTACACACTACTGTTACACACTACTGTTACACACTAAGGTTAACAACAAAGATTACAGCTCTCTACCTGTTCTTAAGAAGTGTGGCCAACTGGGGACATGGATCAAAAACGAAGAAACACATACGATACAATACAATACAAACCTACGAGAACACCTAAATTGACATGCAGCAGGGCTGTGGAGGACAGATTTGTAAAAGGTGAACCTTCCTGACTTTGGAGCTGCTCACCTGGTAGACTCTATTTTAATTTTAGAAACAACCACAGATCAAAGCAGTTGAATGTCTGGTGATATCTTTTAGAGTGGAAAGGACCAATGGGCTTATCTTCCAGACATTTAGTTGGTAGTGACTGGATCATCTATTAGCCTACACCCCAGTGTTAAGACAAGAACAAGACAACAATATTCAGTTTAGTCTAGTTAACCAAAGCATTTAAGACTTACGAGTTATAAATTTCTCTGTACTAGTGGTACACTTTAAATTAAAAAATGCTCTGATTAAGAAATGCTCTGACCACAAAAGGAAATGAGGTAGAAAACATATGCCCTGGACCAAGCATGAATGAAAAGGGGTTTACAGTAATTGATAGACTCCAAGGAATCCCAACCATCTTTTCTCTGCTACTATAAGAAATTAAATAACTTTTGTTGTCTGTTTCTACTTAAATTAGAAACAGATAACACTGTCCAAAAAATAAAACTGTCAAAATCCTATTTTTGTTATTTTGTCTTTTCTTTTTTCTTTTCTTTTCTTTTTTTCAGAAGCTGGAAGTCAGGGCCCTGCACTTGCTAGGCAAGCATTCTACCACTGAGCTAAATCCCCAACCCCCAAAATCCTATTTTTAACTGACTTGTTATAAATAATTGGATCAAAACAGATGTATATTAAAATTATAAAGTATGCACTACAAATACTACTTTCCAGAACTTTATAAAACATTAGGCATTGTAGAACTGGAACCTTTGAGTGAAGAAATCCCTTATCAAAGACACTGTCCTACTAAAGTGCTTGCAAGACTCCACGTCTTCATGAACAAATGAGGACCGTTTAAGGTTGAGCCTGTTGTTTCTACACAGGGTTGACGCTACCTTTAGAATACACTGAATCATTAATTAAAAGGAAAACAGGTTAACTTCGCTCTACAAATTACCTATGTAAGATAAACTAAAATGTCTTTGCTTCAAGATGAACTCACCTCAAGCTGGACCCTTTGCTCCAGGTTTTTGTACGATCTCTGTAATAACTCCCGGGTCCCCAGGACTCCGTACCACATCAAGTTTTTAGTTCGGCTTCTGAAAAATATTGTTGTGAAACCTCAGGAAATGTTATTTATTTACTCCTTAAAGCAAAAGAGACAATAAATGAAATTAAAGCAAAATTGCCTTCACGTAACAAGATTATCGCCATTCCCGAAATTACCTGCATTTTTCTGGGTGTTCTTCTCTCTTATTATTAAATTCTAATGAAATTTTTGCATCTAATCCAATCCCAAAGTAATTGTTCATGACACATTTTTCTGAGTATCCATCTCTATGATAATAAGGGAAAGTACATAAAAGTCAATTTCAGATGCGTTGCAACACGTCCAGTCTATTTACATGATTACACTCAAAGTCACTTAAGCGTCCATTCTTCCTAGAGGATCAGAAAGCAGAAGTCATTCCCATACACAAGCCAAGTGCGCAAGCACAGTACACGTGCAGAATTCTTGGTCTAAGGTAAAAGCAAAGCAGAGACAGACATTGTTATGTTGCCTATTTAATTTGGCAGCCGTTAGCCTTCTGTCTGCCACATACAGCAGTGACTATACAGACCGATGATGGTATCTATGGGAGAGCTTTGAAGCAAGTGTCAACAATCCTTTTTTTTAATTATGAGACAGTCTCTTCCACTCAACCCATAATAATGGACAAACAGTAAGGGCAAACTTCTGAATTCAATATATTATTATAAATACTGTTAATACTTGATTTTCTTTTATTTTCATAATTACTTTTTTTATGGAGTGGATGGGTGTCTTACCATGTATGGAGATTGGAAGACATTTCAAAGGATTTACTTCTCTCCTCCCACTACTGGTAAAGGTGCTTGTGACCACATCTGACGGCCTGAGTTCATTCCCTGGGATCCCCATGGTAGAAGGAACAAACTTGACACCTGCAAGCTGTCCCCTGACCTCCAAATACATGCCATGATATGCACACACATGTATGCGTACACACACAGTCCTAGACAATAATAATGATAAGGCCTGGTGGTGGCGCACACCTTTAATCCCCAGCACTTGCAGGCAGAGGCAGGCAGATCACTGAGTTCAAGGCCAGCCTTGGTCACATTGGTCTACAGAGTTTCAGGACAATCAGGGCTACACAGAGAAACCCTGTCTCAAAAAACACAAAACAAAAACCAAAACCAAAAACAGGAAAAATTTTCCAAAAAGGACATTTAATAAATGCTGTTCTTGAGAAACGCAGTACAAAAATAAGGTTTGTTTGCTTGGTTGTTGTTGTTGTTGCTGTTTTTAAAAAAGAACATTTTTGAGCTAGAGAGACAGGTCAGGTAAATGCCCGGTGGTCAAGACAGTCAGCGTGCAGCCAGCACACACGAGGAAGACACAGGACCCAGAGCAAGTTGTCTATCTAGTCTAGACCAGCCAAACTAACAGGCCAGCTCTGGGGTGCCAGGAGAGACCCTGCCTCAACCAGCAAACAGGATGGAAAGTGGTGAAGAAAGCCTCTCAGCTTCAAACTCTGGCCTCCACACAGAGGCCACATACATGCACCCATACATACATTCATACATACATGGATACAGACATGGATGGATGTGCACACACACACGCGCGCGCACACACACTCACAAAGCATATTGTAAAATGAAAACAAAAGTAAGTATATCTCCCGCTGCCAGAAGTGTTTTTAGGGAGTCTAGAAAGAGGCGAGACCGATGTGGGTGAGAAACTGGGAACAAGGAAACCGCAGCGGGATGTGGAAAGATGGCGGGATTAGTGGGCTGAGAAGAGGAGAAGGCAGGGGGCATGGCGTAGATGCAGGCGCTAACTCGCACTAAGGGAGAGGCAGCAGGGCCGCCCCACAGGGTCGCTGCTGAACAGCAGGTGAGAAAGGGGCCTGCTGCAGGGACAGATCACAGAGCTGGCCATTACCAACTTCTGAGCATGCTCACCACCCTTTCTGCAGATGGAACCGTACACTTTGGGACACATGCAAAATGTCAGGATTTGGACAAAACAGGCAGCAAAAAGTTGAAGCCGAACAACTAAAGTGTTTCTTACAGTGAATCGAGATCCGGGTCAATAAACGGTGTCGCACCAAAAGGGTCAATGTTTGCCAGCAACACTTTGTTGATGATGGAACTCCCGGCAATCGAGGCGGCGAGTCCTGCCCTTAAACCTGACAGAAATACATCAGGGGCACACGTTAAGAGAAAGCAGAGGCAAACCTGGTCCACTCAGAGCCTGGCCTTGTCCCAGACATCTTGTTACCAAAGCCCGTGACCACTCAGGAGCCAACACTCAAAAGAGATGATACTTAGAAACGTGAAGGTCTTATTGTTTCCGAAGGTCTGTATGCTATAATAAATAACCGTGAAGAGAATAACATGAAAAGGAATATCTGTGATATTTTCTCACCTACCATTCAGCAATTCTACAACTTGTCATTTCCAGTGTTTCACTTCCTGGGTTAAATTCATTCCTAAGTGTTTTTGCCATTTTTGGTGCAATTTCAAGGAGAACTTTATTCTTAATTTCATGGTCAGATTGTTCAGTTGCAGTGTATAGAAATATAACGATAAAGGTGTAATTTTTGCATACTAATCATTTACTCTGTGATCTTAGTATACTCGCTTATTAGTTTTAGTGGTTTAGCTTGCTTATGTGCACGTACAAGCATGCGTGCACATGTATGCAACCCTGGGGGTTTTCTATATACAATATCAATCTGGGAAGGTTCACAGTTGTTCTTCCCTTTCCCTGCCTTTTTCCTTCCCTTCCCTCTCCACCCCTCCCCTCTCCTTCCCTTCCCTTTCCTGGCTTTCTGACACAGGGTCTCTCCATGTAGCCCGGTCTGCTCTGGTGCTGGCTAAGTACTATTGTGCTGGAACTCACACAGACCTGCCTGCCTCTGCCTCCCAAGGTGAGTGCTACCACGCTGGTTTTTCTTGCTAGTATTTTATTTCTATTTCTTCCTGAGTGGGGTTTTTGGTACATGTGGTTTTAGGCATTTGCCTGTTTCCTCTGGGTTTATGTTTGCTAGTATTTTATTTCTATTTCTTCCTGAGTGGGGTTTTTGGTACATGTGGTTTTAGGCATTTGCCTGTTTCCTCTGGGTTTATGTTTCCATCAGCATCTTATCTCGAAGCTCCATCAACATGCCTCAAGACTTCTCTCATTCCGGATTTTAGTGATATGAATCTTTACTTGACTTCTTTTTACTTTCTCTGAGTTTTCAATTCTCTTATTTCCACTCTCGTGTTATTATTTGCTTCCCTCTCTTAGTTGTGACCAGTCTGCTCCTGCCCTTGCTTCCCAGGGTGACTATCAGGAGATGGACGAGAGAGAGAGAGATGTAGATTTTCCAAGCCGCATTAACAGCTACACACTCCACTCTAAGCACATTCCGGCTGCATCACCTAAGTTTCAGGATGGTGTGTTTCTGTTCTCTACTTTATCAATTATCTATTATTTTCTCTAGCTGACTCCCCTACGTGTTTCCACATCTGTGTACTGCCCAAATCTCATTCTCTCATTGGTCCTTTCATCCCACTGGGCTGAGAGTAAGTACTCAAGCATGAGATCTTGATCCTTTTGATTTTACTGAGAATGGTTTGTGACCAAATTGGCTACGGCCTATCCCAGAGAATGTTCTACATACTCTTGAGAAGAATGTGTATTCTCCTGTGGTTGAATGTTCTTTACATGTGAACTCTGTTCCCCATATATTTCCCTGATCATCTGTCTGGTGGTTCTATCACTACTGAAGGGGGGGGAACCAAGGTCTCTAACCTTAATTGAACTATAAAAACCATTACTTGAATTATAGAGCTCATCTTTAAAAAGAAATTCCATGAGAAGCTACTTTTCAGGTCTAAATGCACTCCAGCAAACGAAGATCAAAGGATTTTTACAACCATCACAAATTTAGGAAGCTCCAAGACACACATACTTCCTCCAGCTCCTTAGGAAGCTCTGAGACATATTTTTTCCCCTCCAGCTTCTATCTATAGTCCCTGGTGTCTACTAGCCTAATCCAAGGTAAACTCATTTCATCAAAGTTGGAATGGATACGAGGCTAGAAATTTCTGCAGAGAAAGAGGTGGCTGACAACCACAAGGAGAGCAGTAGAAGTGCTCAAAGGTCAGAGAATGGAAGGAAAGCTCCGTTTCAGAGACAGAAAGTAACCTGGGACTCCTGAGCTCCAACCCAGAACCAAAGGACTAACATCTCTCAGGGCAGGGCCCAGAAGCATGTGTTTGAAGATGCCCTATGCAGTGAGACGTGGATTACTCTAAAGACCTGGATTTCTATGACTAAGTTTGGCAAGAATATATCATGTCACACAACTGTACTACCTGGGCAGATAATTCTGGTGTTGAGCACAGGGAGATTTTCTTTGGTGGTGGTCACAGCTGAACCAGCGGCAGAATCCGTTTGGAAATGACCACGACTTGCCTGGCCATCAGGAGACTGAGATGAGGATTTGGCTGTTGACAAAATATCCAGATTAAAAATGGCAAATGAAACCAGTATAAAATTGAACAAGCCCCTATAAACTCAAGACACACAACAACCACCAGATGCCTATTTAAATCAATGAGTGGAATTGAAGATGTTCATATTTACCTTCATTTCTCATTTTATTTTCATTTCCTTGAGGCATTTGGAGAGTATCTACCAAGGGAAATACATTGATCTCTGGCTTTGAATAGACGCTACCAGAACATAGATATCTACTATCATTAAAAGTCAATAATATGCTTAATTTGAAAGTAATCACCTCACACTGGATAAGTAGAAAATTTAAAGTCTAGTAAGCATTATGATGCACACTACCAACATTACCTGCTACTCATGAATGTTGGGTAAACAATCCCATTTAAGGAATGACTCCCAGCAGAACACATGAATATATGTGAAACAGGCGCTAATACAGTCTTCAGTTAGTGGAGACCCTTGGCTGGGACTCAGATCAGTGCATCATTTAACCCTCATCAGAAAAGGTTCTTCTTGCAGAACACGGCATTACCAGAGACCTACAACTAGACGATGGGTGGAGAATCGAAGACTGCGGCACAGTCAGCCCTAAATGAGACAGCTTTACCGAGCTCCTTCCCTGCAGGCGCAGGGGCTAGACAGAAGAGAAGGTGGACAGGGTCTAAGAGTCAGAGGAGGTGGATGGTTCCAGACACAGTACAGCTGATACACACATGAACTCAAAGGGAGGAGACATCATATATGAAATCCGCATGAGTTCAAATCAGACAAAACACCAAGATGAAGAAGGGGAAGCAGACACAAAGTCCCACCTCTAACCACAACTGATGTTTGGTGGGAGAAAAAAATCAGTTTTCTCCAGTGGAGTGTCGCTGGGTCTATCAGCCACATCCAAGGCAGGTTCCAGGCCCAGGAGGAGGTGGTCAACACAGAACAGAACTTTGTGTGTATGTGTGTGTGTTGTGTGTGGTGTGTTGTGTTGTGTGTGTTGTGTATGTGTGTGTGTTGTGTGTGGTGTGTGTGTGGTGTGTTGTGGTGTGTGTGTGTGTGTGGTGTGTGTATGCTTCTTGTATTTTATTCCTTTTATTGGTTTGTTTTGATCTTTGCTTTTATTAGGGGGGAGGAGGGAGGAAAGGATGTTTTATTGGCAGGGAGGGGTGAGTGAAGAGAGGGAGAGACCATGAAACTTGGTTGGGGAGGATCTGGGAGAAGCTAGAGGAGGGAAAAGAATACGATCAAAATATTTGATTGTAAAAATACTGTTTGTTTGCTTTTTCGATACAGGGTTTTTCTGTGTAACAGCTCGGTTATTCTGAAACTCACTTTGCAGACCAGGATGGACTCGAACTCAAGAGGTCCATCCGCCTCTGCCTCCTGAGTGCTGGGATTAACAGCATGCGCCACCACCACCCAGGTGCAAAACAAATACTTTTAAGAAAAAAAAGAAAAAAGAAATTGAATGGAAAGATACCACTTATCTTCCAATAAAACAAAGGACTTTCCTTACCATCATTTATTCAAATGATGCTAAGCTCCAAATGGTTTTGTTACTTTCTTGTATAAACTCAATACAGTTAAAAATATTCAAGAAAATAACAAAAAGATTTAATTCTATCTGAGGCAAGTTAGTGAAGGAAAAACAGCACCTTGATCTAATCTAGAGGCCATCAATAGGTATTAGAAAAAAACCAGTCGTCATTAAATTCAATTTAAAAGTACTCTAAAACTTAATTATCTTCACTTTCCCTCGAACTAATTACAAAGCTAACTGTATTAATCTTGCACAAACCTAACAGAAGCCACTCTGTTGTGTGTGACTGATGGGGATTCTGGGGCTGATCTCTGACACAAAGCACCTTTTGATGTTCACGTCTGATAAAAAGCAGAAAGTGCACCAACGACTAAGATCGATGCTTCAGTGCAGGGAATTCAATTACTTCTTCATGTTTCCTCCTAAATAAAGCATCACCTTGAACACATTAATAGCCTGTTTTTCTCACATCTCAGACATCCACTGCATAATTGAATAACGACACAATATGGATGATTCAATAAAAAGTAATGATCACTGAACACAGGAACACTTCTATTGCCAATGGTTTTCAGTAAGTTGGATTACAGGCAAAATTGCCGTCAAATGTGGCAACATTAAAGGCTTTCCTAAATCTCTGTTGACCTCTCTACTGAGCACTCTGATAGTTTCCTTCAGCCTCCTGTCTAACTGATGGGAATGCTGGGTTCATGAGAGTATGGTAAAGTGGAAGGATGGCTGGCTGGAAGCCACGGGCAACAAGTGTGCATGACGTATAGATACCCTGCTACTGTGCTAAGTAGTTTTTAACAGATGAAAATGTCAAAGGCCTGATGACCAAATTCACGTATAAAGTACCCTGCAGATGGCAGAATTAAAAGATTTTAGTAGGTGAAAATGATAGGCCCAAATAAAAAAAGACGAAGGGTTAGAAAGATGAGGGAAAGTTATTGCATTAAGCTTGAAAAGAGATTCCGTAGTCTGGGCGACATCAAAACGTGATGGATGAGTGGCATGACTATCTATGCTACTCCCCTACAGAAAACACCGGGAGTTTGCTCAGAACATTCCAAGACAGACACTGACCAAATGGATGCAGCCAGAAAAACAAACAATTTGAAACCACCACACTATAGATGAGTGGAGGAAGCTACGAGACACCAGATGTGAAGGAAGACATCAGAGGTAGCAAGGAGACATGACCCTGTAAAAGCCTTTCATAGCATCATTAAAGGACTGCCATAGGGAAGCAGGGGGAGACACAGCCCCACAAGATTCATCTTGGAAATCTTGGAACTGATAAAATACCGTGTGGGGAATTAGACCAATCATAAAAATCACCATACAAATGCCGGAGTTCATACTGCTAACATCAATGATACATAAAATCCATTAATAGCTACCATCAGGGGTTGAATTTTAAGGCAGGAAAACAAAGGTCATAATAAACAATAATCTAACAATTCAAACTCGAGAGAGAAATGTACTAGGAGCGAATGGCCTGAGGGGTCAACGCCATCTGTGAGGACAATTTCAGAATTTGCCCGTAGATATGGATGCTGAGTATCTGAGCTTCACAGAAACTAATTTCGATTTAAGAGCCTTAAGTACAATCAAAAAATTTTTTCTCAGTCAATAATAATAATAAGGCAATAATGATAGACAGCAAATGTTTATAAAACACTGCATAGCAGACACAATCCTGGGCACTTTTTGTACAATAATTGGCCAACTTTCAGTGCAAGCAGATTAAAATAGTGTATTATTATCTTCATTTTTACAGGCAGGAAAACTTCAAAAAAATCTAAAATCAATCAATCCAAGTTTGAAAACAAAATCTTAAGAAGTTATAAGAAGAAACAGTTCTGATATATCCTGTTGACTTCTTGAGTACATGATAATTACATTCATTTATTAATATTATACTATTAATATAATATTATACTATATACATTATTAATATTATGCTAATATACTATCTCATTTATTAATATTATACCTTCTGCTTATATTATCCAACAGTAATTACAAGTTTTTCACCTATGTGAAATACTAAAAGGGCAAATTCATTTCCTATCAAAAGCCAAAAGGCAAGGAAACCGTTAATAATTTTTAAGCGATCATATAATCATTTCTAGGCAAAAATAATTTGGTAAAGAAAGGGTTGTAATTAGAACTCTTGTGACTTTTAAAGCTTCACCAAACACAAGTATTGGCTGATCAGCAAAATATGAGAGACTGAACTTGGGCGTGTGAGATCAGCCATTTTCCCAGGAATCTAGGACTGGGAACCTTGGGTGTTTTTCTAAGACACTTAATCACTTTTAGTCCACAGTGCTTCGTTTATTATTAGTCTCCAGAGTACACAGGAGAGAAGAGAATACCTGACAAACCTACCTGACCTTTTTCCTATTATTTTAGTGTTCATGAATAACATACATTCATGAAAAGACTTTCGAAGAATAAAAATTCGACAGTTTGCCTCCAACTGAAAGCTACACGCAAAGGTACTTGTGACTGATCTCGGACCGACACCATCAGCTTTCTCACCTGCGGACAACTCTTTCACATCATCATCTTTAGATTCATCCGTTTCTGTGTTGTCATGGTCACCAGACTGACTGACGGCTTCACAGGGGTGAACTGTCTGCTCATCCATGACTTTAAGTAGTAAGAAGGGAAACAGATTTGTGTAAGTGAAAACATTAAGACACGCTTAGGAAGGAAAAACTGAACCAAGTATCAAAAGAAACTCTACATTCATAAAGAAACATTGCTTAGTAACAAAACGGGGAGCGATGTCTGTGGATACCAAATAAATCTGTGAAGGTTATATATTTACCAGAACAAAATTACATATGAAAAGCAAAGCAAAATACACAGCTCAACTGATTACAAGTTACACACCTAGGAGGTGATTCCCAACATTATTTGTTTTGAAGTCAACTTTCATCTAGTTGTAAAAATGTAAGCAGCATTTACCTTATACTCAAAAAAAAATTTAGATCTAGGTGCTGGACACATGACTAAGAGAGAGGAGCACAGAATGCTCTTGCAGAGGACTCAGGTCCGGTCCTCAGCATCCACACCGGGCAGCTCCCAACTGCCTCCTAGCTCCATCCCAGAGGATCCAATGCCCCCTCCGGCACCTGTGCTTCCAAACACACACCCACACACAGATACGCACCCACAGAATTAAAACTAAGAAGTAACCCTTTTAAAATTCAGATACAGATTTACACATTCTTAAACATAAACCACATTAAGAAATCAATGCTAAGAATCTATTGTCTCTATTATCGGCAGCTACCGGGTTGATTTTAAGAATTAAAGAGAAGCCAAAAAAGTAAGAAGATTGAATTTTTCAGACTTGTTTTATAAGCTATTATTCTACTCAAGTTGGGATGGAAATACTGCAACTGAATTTACTTCTAAAATCTGATTTTCTGAGTCACTGCTATGCTGATCGCACTGCTGAAAGGGCAGACAGGACTAAGTTCAAATTTCCCTCTAGCGAACTTATTGTCTTCTACCATGAGACCCTTTTTCCTCAAACGTGTACCGAATCCGAGCATTATGCACACTGGTTATGCTTGCAGCAGGGCTGTTGCCGGCCTCTTTGGAGCTAATTTTGTGTGTACCTTTTCCAGCTTCTTCAATGACTTGCCTCACTGCCTTCTTGAGACTGTTTGCGCGCAGCATTATTTCCCGGGGTTTCACGCCTTTCTGGGAGGAGGGTTTGGCAACGTCATTCACGAGCTGGTCCTTGCTTTCACCCAAGGACTCTTCACTGGAGGACTCCACGGCATCCTCCTCGGGGATCGCAGGGCCGACCCCTGGGGGCACCCGACTGGCCTGAGCGTCCGCGTGCAGGGCTTGCAGCAGCTGTTCGAGCTTCTCATTTAGAACTGAGCACTGGGAAAACCAACAGAACATCAATGACGGCGACAAGAAAGTACGCAGATAGCAATGACAGCGATGAGGGAGAAATTCAAACACATTAGGCTGGTAGACACAATATAAGATGTGTTTTTATGTAAGATAAATCTGGAATGTTTTAAATTATTGGCAATGAAAACACCAACATTCAAGAGGCTACGGTATTTTCTTCTGTAGATGTTTTGGGTGGAGAATATATTTATTTTCAACTTAGTGAAGACAAAAAATGATCTTTAAAGGAGTGGCTCTTAAGGTCCAGAAATGCTTACTATTAAGTGACTGATAGAGACCTACTGTGTGAAATACTGGAAGCAGAACCCTGTCGACTACCTCTCGATTCAGACTTCTGGATCACTCAAAATCTCTTAGGGTTTAAGGACTTTTTAGAATGGTATTTTATGTACACGAGAGTTTTGTTAGAATGCATGTATGCACACCATGTGTGTGTGTGGTACCACAAAGCCAGAAGGGGATCTCAGGTCCCTTGGGACAGGTGTCATGGATGGTTGGGAGCTGCCATGTAGGTGCTAGATACCAAACCTGGGTCCTCTGCAAGAACAGCCAGTGCTTACGACCTCTGAGCCATGTCTAGGCCCCGCAGGTTCAAATCCTTACAACCTACGTCAAACTGCTGCTCTTCCTTAGAATGCAACCAATACTAAGCTGGAAGAGATGCAGTACACAAAAACACCAGGCTATGTTTAAAGTCACTGACTTGGGGCTCCCTTTTTAGCTTCAGGAGTGGCAGGCATGGCTGAGCTGAAGCTCTGTAAGTGCCGACGGCACTCTGAGGTCCCAGAAAGAGCAAGAAGGAAAATGTACAGGAATAAAAAGGAAAGGAAGGGGGATGCAGAGAGAAATGCACAGAGGTCTTCTGTTTCTCCTGCTTTTCTACAGGTAAAGAGACATCTGGGATCAAAACTGTTACTGCACCTTTGGTCTTCACAGAACTCTTGGTCCATCCCCTTTCTTTCCGTGTCTTTGATGATAAGCCACGGCAAGGCCACAGTAGAAGGACTTCAGGAGCAAAAGTGTGGCTAAGAGGGAAATCCCACCTACTGAAACTGTCCATAGGGATGGAAATGATCTGAATCCCACAAGGTTTATTTCAGTGCTGGGTTAATTTTGTACCCTGCCACTTTGCTGGAAGTATTTATCAGCTCTGAGCATTTTGGTAGCATCCTTAGAGTCTTCTGTAAAGAATCACGACATCAGGCTGGAGAGGTGGTTCAGTGGTTAAGAGTGCTGGCTGCTCTCTCAGAGGTCCTGAGTTCAGTTCCCAGCATCCTCACAGTGGCTCACAACCCTAACGGGATCTGGTACCCTCTTCTGGTGTGCAGGCATACATGCGAATAGAGAACACTCAAATATGTGTGTGTGTATACATATATATGAGTATAAATAAATAAACATAAATAATTTTTTTAAAAAAGAATCCTAACATCTACACATTGGGACTGTGATCAGCTGTGAGTGGGATAGCTACATCAACCCTACCCCAAGCCCCAAGGTTCTGGGAATATGGCAGAAGAAGTGGGCAGAAAGAATATAGGAGCTGGAAGATAGGGAGGAGTGATGTGGCTTCTAGACATGACATGACTGTACACACATGAACTCAGCAGCTGTGGTCACCTACACAAGACCTGCACAAAAGCAACAGTTAAATATTCCAGCACTGAGGCCAGGAGGGCTCTGGAGGTCCCACGCCTGGGCTAAGGACCTGTGGGCAGCTGGTGACTCCTTGGTGGGGAGAGTCAGTTGTCTTTAGGACTGTGGCCATGGATGGACTTCCCCAGGCCCCAGAGGATGACCTCACCCCCACGTCCACAGGAGCAGCACTAACCTGACTCTGTGGGTTAAAAAGATAATTATGAAAGGGCAGGAAGTGGGAAAGGAGAGGTGGTGGGGATGCGGGGCCCGAGAGGAGTGAGGGGTGGATATGATCAAGATACAGTGCACACGGGTATAACATTTTCAAAGATTAAATAAAAATTTAAAGAAAAAAGTTTATTTTCACTTTCTTTTTCCTCCACTCAACCCATTCGTTACAGTATGAACTGAAGAGGGAGACATCCTTCCCGAGCCAAAGCCATGCAAACTTTATGTAAAAAGGACCTCTCGTGAACCTGAGCAGTAAAGACTGTAAAGTCAGTGTGCTGCTCTTAGCAGCAGAAAGTTCACCGAGGGGGAAGAAGTCTGTAAAGGCACGAAAAAAGTCACAAAAGAAACAGAACTTTGAAGGAGACAATGACTGGCATGGAGAGAATGGAGACTCTTGCTGGGAGGATGCTGAACCACCAAATCATGTCTGACATGGAGAGCCAGGCCTGACCCAACGGGACCACTGGTCCCACAGCATCTTCCCCTGTCAGGTTGACAGTGCGTCCCTCTACCATGCCAATCGCTGTGAAAGGGATGTGAATCATAAAATTTGGTTTGCTGAATCCTCTCCAGCAATGCAGCTTTTATGCATATTAAAGGATAGCCATAAACCAGAAGATGTTTTTGTACATTCTCACATCTAATTTAAAAAAAA